>NW_025764449.1:600000-1085775 GCF_021365365.1 Ilyonectria robusta
GCATTGTCTGGCGTCGCATCCAAGATCAACCAGTTACTCGGTAGCCACGAAAAGTACGTGGACGGAATCTGGGAGTCGGATCTATGGCACGGTCTCACATGGAGGAGAGTGCCAGTACGAGGAAAGCCTTCTTGGCCAACAGTCAAATCAGACATCTTTCCGTCGTGGTCATGGTGTGGCATGAACCAACCATTGATCTGGCAAGATGGCACTGCTTCTGTCAACGATGTCAGGCTGATTGAGATTGTCCGAGACCCGACAGCGAAAGTGAAGATGATTGTCTTGGAGGGTTGGGTCTTTTCGGTTCGAGTGCTGGCGACGCAAACACCAAAGGACATCGAGATCGACTTCTATCTCGACCAGCTCTCCAGCTCGCCCGCTGATTTATTCGAACTTGCGGGCGTGCGAATTGTCCTGGTACAGGCATATCTAGATGGAGATGACAGAGACGAGTGGAAGCGTACTCCAGCAGCCAAACCACATGACGCGTGCGGACTGATCCTAAAGGCAACTGGAGAAAGCCACGGGGGCCATCCGGTTTACCAGCGACTAGGTGTTGTTGACATTCTCCTTGGGTTTGGCTCTGATCCGATGAGCGATGAAGAGTCTTGTGCGGGGGGCATTGAGAAGACAGTCGGGGGTTTGCTATACCAAGATATGTACTCTGGAAAAGAAGTAATTGTCTTGGCTTAATGGGATCAACTTATCAACCATCGCACCGAGAAATATGGCATCTACTCTCCAACAATACCCCAACGCACGGGTATACCAGGAAAGATTTCGAATCCTGGGAATGCCGCGCATGCTGGGAGAGCCCCAGAAATGCTCACGATAACTTCAGCGCTACGGACTATGGTAGGGTAATAACTCAACCGGGGAGGATTTGCGACCTCGATAAGAAACAAGTTTGCCTACCCTGGTCCTCAGGCAAAATCCAAACTGCGCCAGTGCTCACCGCTACACGAGTCTCGACCCTTGGTCGGGCAACATATCTACGGAGTAGGTATTCTCCATTATATCGTGAGCAAGGGGCGGCTATCTTTTCCCCTGTCCGGCAGCCCTCCCTATCAGACCGCGCTCTAGCCAGACCGCGCGCTTGTCGGACCGCGCTCTTGGATATGCGTACTACAATACGGAGTGCCCGTCACCGACTCTGCATTACCCCACGCTGTCAATTCAGCGCTATTGATTGTATCTGCATATGCAATGACGCACACATGGAGAGCCCGAGTATCTTATCTCAAAACAACTGAACTTGTACGTCATAGGCCGAACTCTGTGTCCCAAACAGGCAAAGAACAGCGGCGTTCCCCTTGACAAGGTTACATCTATACGACGTTGAGGATTGCTTTTATGGGGCGAAGTGGGGTAAATCAAGGGACAGAGAAGGGTTCTTCACCAATATCGAGCAAGGTAATCGTCTTCCACCTATCTGAAACTGGATTGTGAACCTTGGGAAGCATTGCCCTCTAACGCTGCGGCATTTCCCCCGCAGTGTGGCCCTGCCATTTCATTACTTTCGCCCAGTTGAATAGACTCGAAAAGACGTTTCAAGATAGATTCCCATGCTCCACGACATGCGAGACTAAGATAAAGTCGCCCGTATCCTGTCAAGATTCCTCTTGTCTGAACTACTCCCTCCATCTTGAGCCTTACAAATAGCACCCAACCTTGACTATGGGATGATGGTCGCGTGAGAGATTGCCTAATCAAGCCTAGCAATAGATAACTTAGCACGTAGCTTAGTCGTGTGGATCCACTGCGTTCATCAAGAGATAGCGGCCGCCAAGGCCTTATCCCAATTAAGGAGCTCCCGCGTTCCGCACGTTACGAACGGCTGGAGTTTAGTGTAATCCTGCTGAAGCAAGGGTTCCATGAAAAGCTTTGACGCTTAATTTCTTCTCACGTCTATGATATGGCCTATTACCACGCATATACAGACTCCACTTGCCGACGCTGGTCTTTATAGCCCAGCCTTTCTCCCCCATGATCCACGATTTTGGGATCACTCGTCGTGGGTGACTAGCCTTCTCTCTTGGTTGAACACTTTCCGCAGATTGAACGACAACTCAAACGCGTGGCAAAATGAAAGCGAGCATCAACACCTTTGCGGCGGCGTTTTGCCTGCTCGCAGCCTACCAGCCCGTCCAAGCTCTCCCCAAGAGCAAGCTTGCTGGCCCTGAGCTCAAGCACTGGCCTAAATCAGCCGCCAAGTCACTCAACACGATGATCGCCCGTAACGCGCACAAGGGCCGATATGCGGTGTTCGACATGGACAACACCAGCTACCAGTACGATGTGGAGGAGTCCTTGCTCCCGTTCCTCGAGAACAAGGGTGTGCTGACGCGGGACACGATGGATCAATCCCTCAAATTGATCCCCTTCAAGGACACGGCCAGTCACACAGAGAGCCTTTACAGCTACTACAACCGCCTGTGTGATATCGATCTCGCATTGTGCTACCCTTGGGCCGCGCAAATCTTCAGTGGCATTACTCTGAGCGACCTGAAGGTTTATGTGGACGAGCTCCTTGCCTTGAAGGGAACCATTCCGACGACGTACTACGACGGTGACGTGGTTGTGACAGAGGAAGTCAACCCTCCCAAGATCTTTGAAGGCCAAGTCGAGCTCTACAACAGGCTCATGGCCAACGGAATTGAGGTGTACGTCGTCAGCGCTTCATCGGAAGAGGTTGTTCGAATGGTCGCCTCCGACCCCAAGTATGGCTACAATGTCAAGCCTGAGAACGTCATCGGCGTCTCCCTTGTCCTGAAGAATTCAACCGGTGGCATCACCACAGCCAGGAAGCAAATCGAGGCCGGCACATACGACGAGAAAACCAACTTGGATTCGGTCATGACTCCTTACCTATGGGCTCCGGCTCCATGGAAGGCTGGCAAATGGGCTGCCATTCTCACTTACATCGACGAGTGGAAGAAGCCCATTCTTGTTGGTGGAGACACTCCCTTGAGTGATGGTCCCATGCTTTTCCATGGAGTCGACGTTGCGCGGGGAGGAATTCACTTGTGGATCAATCGCAAGGACGCATACCTGACCGACATCAAGAACATGATGCATGAGTTTGCGATTGACCAAAAGAAGGAGGGCGTTCCAGTCACAGCGAATAAGAACTGGGTCATCGTTAAGCCGGCGGATATTCACGCCTAGGTAGCCTTTTGACGATATTCAGTATTGGTATGGGATGGCTGTCCAATATTAGATCAAGGGTGTTGGTATTCGCATATCAGAATATTGCCATTCGCGCACAAGTACAAGTTTCTTCGCCAAACCTCACGGGAAACCAATGTATCGAACATTGGAATTCTCAGACAAGGGCTTAAATTTATGAATAATTTTGACTTAATCGAGTTTGCATGAAATGAAAAATACTCGAAACTACTCTTCTGAATAATTGACTCACACAAAGGATAATTAGTATCAAGATTGAATATGTAGTTATATGTTCGAGTAGCAATGTGCGTGTGTGTGAACAATAAATTAATGCTTGGAACGAAATGTCAACTGAAGATTTTCAGTATGATATTTCCTCTGGAGAAGACCGCGCCCCTTGCGCATCACATTGGAAATCCAATCCTTATGTGACACTAAGAACACGGACAAGAGGTTGAAGTGGTGTTTCAGGGGTCCATGTGCCACTGGTCGTGCCATCAGCCCTCAACAGCCAGTCCTTCCTCAAACTAGTTTGTGAGCTTGGAGATAGGGTTAGTTATGTGGTTTCGGAAGGTTCCATTCTTCTTCGGCACGCCCTCGGGCCATCCCTGCTCGATTTCCTTGAGTATACCCCAAGACTGCTCGCCGTCGATGTTATACGCAGGGCGGGAAGAGAACCCCGTTGTGTTGATAGACAGCATCAAAAACGGGCTAGTTTCGCTCGGGACATATGCGGGAATTGAGGTGAACTCGAGGCCATCTGGTCCGAATGCTGCAGCTCGGCCAACAGTAGCAACAAGCGTGTATGCGCCGCTATTGACAGCGTACAGGGAAGCGGCAGCCATGTTGACTTCCGCCGACTCCCAATACTGAGCGCTGATGTCCTTTGGATCGGGGGTATATGGCCAAGAAGCAATGTGAATAGCCTCAGCTTGCGCCTGCATAGGGAATGTCATGGCGGGGTGGAAATGCCTGTAGAGTAGTTAGTATCAGTCATAGGGAGGGAAATAAAGTGGCTGCCATACTCCCAACACTCGAGCAATCCCATTCTTCCGTATGGAGTATTGACTACCTTCAATCCATCCACCTTTCCATCGCTCCATATGCTGCGCTCTCCGCCCGAAGGTCGGAGCTTGTGTCGATGAATAAGGACCTTACCGCGGGGATCGATCAGGGCTTGAGCCATGTATATAGCATCATCCGCATCAACGCGCTCAGAGAAGCCTAAAGCGACATAGACGGAGTTCCGTTTCGCAGCAGCAACCAACTTCTTCCAGTTCCGATCCCCCTGCCTGATAGAATTCTCGATATAGTTATCGACCCATTTCTCAATCCAGGCAGCATCATTGCCTCGAGGGTAGCTAAAATGATACGAGATTAGTTCTGCGCTATTGACCAATGGAGATCTAGAACGACTTACCCCGGAAACCACAGCTCCGGGAATGCGACTAGATTGGCACCCTCGCGAGCAGCACGGTCAATGTACTTGACGCCCAGGTTGGTTGTTTCGTTGATGTCAACTCCATTGTAAACTCTGCTGGTGATTGGCTGGGTCCAAAGGGCTGGAGATGCTCGGATGAGGGCAGCAGTGAGTGACGTGGCTGAGGTGCTCCGCATCGCTAGCCCTTGAGACAATTGAAGGCATGATGCCAGTAAGACCAGAGCAGATTTGAACATTTTGAAGGCAGTCTCTCCAATTGCCGCTGTGAAATTGGAATGAGGGTGAGAGAGAATGTAACATCAAGTCTGTTCTCTTGCTTGGTTTATAAAGACGAGACATAGTGAAGAGCTAGCCTTGTCCAACTGCAAAAAATAGTATTATCAGGTAAATCAGCGGGTGCAAAATATCCGCAGATGATAGGATAACCGAGTCATGCTCTAGTTTAGGCACTATACATTAATGGTTCACTCACGGGTAGACGCAGGTACCGATGACACAATTACTAGGTATGAGAGTACACGAATAAATGATTTCAAATGGAATCAGTAATTACCAAGTTCTTATCTTCGATATTCCAGTAAAATTGTTATCACTTTATCATCGTGCTATGTATCAATTGGGAAAGCAGAACGTGGACAGGCACTCTGATATGGGGCGATTTGCGGATCTGAGATATCCGCATCTGATACCAGAGCAGACTAAACCTCAGTTTATCTAAACTCGACCAATCTCCGTCTAGACCTTATCGACGATAACGATCCACCATTCAAGCTAAACCTTTATGATTACACGGTATATCTACCTCCTCCCACCCACGTATTGAGAGTCTGGAGACAATCTTGATACCATTGTATTTATATTACCAAACCCTAGACTTCTTATCTAATGAAATCAAACGCCGAGACTTGCACGGTCCGAGTGGCCGCCGTCCAGGCTGAGCCGGCGTGGCTTGACCTCTCCGCGACCGTCAAGAAGACGTGCGAACTCATTTCCACTGCAGCCTCAAACGGTGCCAAGCTCATCGCGTTCCCTGAATGTTGGATCCCAGGGTATCCTTGTTGGATTTGGGCTCGTCCCGTCGACGCGACTTTAGGGGTTCGCTACATACAAAATTCGCTGCGTATCGACTCGCCCGAAATGGAGACCATTTGCGCCGCAGCGGCAGAGCACTGCATATCCGTGGTATTGGGCTTCTCCGAGAATGACGGCAATTCGCTTTACATCTCACAATGCACTATCTCTGGTGAAGATGGGAGTATTCTCATGAAGCGGAGGAAGTTGAAGCCTACACATATGGAACGGACGGTCTTCGGGGATGCGTCTGGCAGCAGCTTACTCAATGTTGTTGATCTTCCAGGTGTGGGCAAAGTCGGTGCTCTAGCTTGTTGGGAGCATATACAGCCACTCCTCAAGTATCATACATACCTTCAGCAAGAGGAGATACACGTCAGCGCATGGCCATCGCTTGATGCACACATCCCCGGAGGCCCCGGACTATGGGGCATGAGTCGCGAAGGGTGCATCGGACAGTCACAGCAGTATGCGGTCGAAGGCGGCGTATTCGTGATTCATAGTACGGCTGTGATATCAGAAAAGGGAATAAAGGAGATGGACACAACAGCGGCCCCCATTTTCAACAAGCCAGGCGGGGGCAGTTCCGCAATCTTTGGGCCAGATGGGAGGCGACTGACTGAGGAGCTGCCTGAGACTGAAGAGGGCTTGGTATATGCAGATCTTGATATGACAAAGATTCTCGCCGTGAGGATGTTTGTTGATGCGGTTGGCCACTACAGTCGGCCTGATATGCTCTGGCTTGGTGCAGATGTTAGAGAGCGCAAGCATTTGGAAAGCCCGGAACATTGATCGTTGACTTTATGTTACTGTCTGCATTTCTTTTCATTGGGGCCGAAAGCAGATGTACAATAATTAGAAGCAAACTTGTCCTTTTACATGTCCTCGTTGAATTGAGCCATGCCAGAGAATTCCAGCTCGCTCAGAAATCCCCCGGTCCCGCCATCCCATCCATCCAGGTTCCAGGAAGGGCGCTCTGTGGGTTGAGGGATTTCCATGTGATGAGATACCCATGATTGTTCGTCAATTTGAGCAGATTCTCCCTCGATATTGGACAAATGCAACGGTAGATTACTGAGATGCATTGGTAGCACCCAAGTAACTTTCCATCGACAGGCTAGTTCGCGGATGAGGCTAACAACCTGCAATACACGCGTTGGCCAACTTTTTGCCATATCCTCGAGAGCGTCTAGACAAACCGTAAGGTCTGGTGAAGGTTTCTTGCAGACTGGCTTTTCTGCAGCAGATGCCGCGAGGAGATGTGCGAGTGCTGCGCGGAGTATATGGTAGACGACGAATGGAGGGGCCTTGGCAAAGTCAAACGTTTTCCGGTAGAGGCGGATAACACGCGAGATGCAAGTCGCCGACGATATCATGGTTTGGAGCGCTAGACCTGAAGATGATTCTGATGCGTTGGAAAGGAGAGGCCGGTGAATGGCGACGATGGATACGTGGTATGACATTTGAAAGATCAGAATGCCAGGTGAGACGGCGGTAGTGTTCGCATATTTCAACTGCTGACAGTTGGCGTTGTAGAATTCGAGGAGTGCTCTGCGTGCTTCCATCAGGACCCAGTCTTTGTCTTGTCCAGGGAGGTCTCGGAATTTGACGGAAATCCTGGTTAATGTTAGCTACATCGCTTATGTATGATGATGCTATTCACATTTCGTCCATGTAGTGGTCATGGATCTTCCATAGCTGGCTGATTTTATCGAAGATCCTCTGCTCTTCTGTCAGACTATCAGAGGAAAAAGCCTTTTCAAAGGCTGGGATGTGGACTCGATGAGTGGGATCAATCGAGCTCCTGCCTAGAATTGCGACCGCCAAACTGCATTATCGCCGTGTCAGTGGGAGAGCGATCACAGTCCATTGAGGTCCGGACCAAAGGCTAGGGAATCGCACCGATCAACAAAATAGAAAGACCAAAAAGTCTCAATCCCAGCTTGCACTGTTCGATCAGCCGAGCCGACCACGACAACCGCATTCGATCCAATGGCTGGGATTCCGAGCTGTACAATAAGCCCAGCGGCAAGACCTAACTTATCAGCCGTGTTTAATAAATTCCAAAGTATTACATACTCAGATGCATCCACCCAACGTTGTTGTTCCCTATTGACAACTCTCTCAAAGCCAGCATGGTCAGACTTCGTGCGAGATTGTGATCTGGCCGCGTCCGGTAGCATTTAAAAATAAGCTGCTCGACATGGAGGCCAAACGCAGCTCCAATCTCGCGAGCGTCGTTCCTGGCAGAATAGCAAGCTCCAAGAGCGAATGCGGCACTGTAGAAGATCTGCAGATCAATGCTGGCGTTGGTGTATTGAAATGATCGTTCGAAGGCACCTCGTTCGATAAATTGATAGCACGGGTTCACGTAGTCCAAAAAGTTGGCGGCAAGTTCATGTTGAAGTTGTTGATCATGTGCATGCTTCCAGAAATCTCGTAGCTGAGAGTCAAGTTGGTTCCTTGAATCCGCCTCCTCCGTGTTGAAGTCTGGTGAGTTCGCAAAGAAGGAGAAAAAGCCGCCAGGGCCAATAATGGAGGGGCTGCCACCGGAGTCGAGGGCCATTTTCCACATCGTCGCGGCCAGGTCCTCTGTTGCTTCTGGGCCGAGGGGTTTGGACGGCACAGATTTGGCCATTGTGTTCTCAACTGGGCCCTCTTCAGCCATTGATGTCGATGGCAATGTGCCCGAGCTGCTGGAGCGTAATTCTTGGACGACGGAAGTTAAGGCTGCAACTTGTTCTTCAAGGGACTTTACATATTCCTTGTCCCAAACCTTTTGCCTACGCAAATAATGAGAAACTATACAGTGTTGAAAAGCAGATCGACTGTATCGCTGACCTTGGTCTTGTCCGTTCTGTCCGGAAGATGCATTCTCGGCCATGCGCCTTGCATTCGGAACAAACGGGTCTGGCCCAATCACACTTCCTTTTACCCTTGCGGCATTGCTCGCATGCAATCAAGCTTCGCTTCCGGGATGAGTCGCTGGACATGGCCGTATAAGGGCATCAAAGGGGATAATAGAACTGGGCAATTATCCCGGTGACAAGTCAGAGGTCGGAGACCAAATCACGAGACAATCAGTGAGAGATATCGGACGCTACTTCGAGGGGCTGGTCCACTTTCTTATCTCAGTGGCGAGCTACACGCTAGCCAGAGATAGACACTCATGACACACTGTAGAAAATACATTCCGTAAGTACAGGGTACATCCAGAATCTCATCGCTGCCGTTAGTTTTGAGTGGTTTATGCCATTTGACAGTGCCCCGCAGCACCAAGTAGCAGGAAGCTTCCCGTTATATTATCGGTGCAACAAGACTTTCGGGCGATCAGAGCTAGAATCACATTGATTCAGCAAGGTCTTGTTTAGGGATGAGGGGTGATTTTTAGCCTATGCCTAGCCTATGTTGGTACACTATGCAATCTCGACCCGCAAATCACTGTCGAAACCCGGGGTTGATCTGACAAACTCTTCAAACGTCCTGAGAGGTTGATCGAGGATCTTGAAAAAACACCATTGTCAATACCAGACAACTTCTGCATTTGGAGTATGCTTACCTTATGGCTCGAGTCCAAAGACGCGCCCCCATAGTACCCAAATTGTCGCAGGAACTGATACATACTTAATCGTTCCATCTCTCTTTCCTGAGCGTCAGTTCCCGAATGCGGCTTCGAGCCAAGAAATTCTTCATCAGAGAGCTCTTTCACGTAGCACCTCTGTCCAGCCGAGGGCTCTAAGCCATTCACAATATCCGCTATCTGATTGAGGGTGTAATAGTCCTCGGCAGCGTAGACATTTGCCCCTAGTAAAGAGTCTCTTTTGAGCATCGCAGAGATGACAAATTTGCCAAAATCTCTTGGTGTGTCAATAAGAGGAAATTGAGAATTCTCCGCGGAAACTGGCAGCTCCAGCTTCAAGTTCCCTTCCACCTCGCGGGAGCGGGTGAGGTATTGGCCTGGCTCAAAGAGACTCATATAGAACCCTGCGAAGACGAATGTAGCGGGGATATCGAGGTTGCGAATGTGCTCCTCTATCTTGGCTTTCGAGTCAAACTCGTTGGCGCCTCGGATGCTGTCAGAAGTGTCTAATTGAGAATCAGTGGTATGTCTGAGATGCATGAGATTGAGCTGGAATGGCTTGCACGTACACTCTGAAACTGAAAACAAGGAACTGAAAATTAGATGGTGAACTCCAATATCCTAGTCACTCACTTCAGCTCTTGTGACTGTGTATGGAGGTGGATTGGCAGTACCTTTGCAACGTCGGCAACCACCTTCCCTTGCTGAAACTCGAGGCGGGGATCACACGCATTTCCATTGTAATCAGTGACCAGGAAGATTACCTGCGCTCCCGACAGGGCAACTCTTATTTCGGGTTCGAATGATAGGTTTGCCTAGTTCAAGCAGCGTATTAGCAGTTGATAGCGTATGTCTCAAGATACTTGACAGTCGTCGCTGTTCGAGAAAACACCCACCGATACTACTTCCACCCCTTTCACTTTGAGCAGTTCAGCTGCAGGCTTACTCGTATCCCTACACACGGCCCGGATGCGGTACTGAGAGCAAAGCCGGTCACAGTCCAAGAACGCGCTGACTACCGAGCCTCCCTGAGCACCCGTTGCCCCAAACACAACAAAGATCGGCTTGTCTTGCATGATGAATCGCTGTAAACCACCGAAATAAGGTTACCGCGGCTGGATGGGTTGTAACTGGAAGTCAACTTAGATTTTGTTTTACGCTGAATGTTCGGAGCCTACGTTGGGCTGCATAAAGACTCTAGGCATCAGCCCACGACTCACGTAACGCTTACTAAAGAGTCACCCCAGGTCGGATTGCGGTATGGACTTAGATGCATAAAATATCATGATTTGTAGTGGTGCACTACATTTTTGGCCTGACGGTATAATCTAACAGCCTGCAGCAATCCATCCTTAAATTCACTGCTCACAACTTCATGCTCAAGACGTCTTGGGTCTATCTCATACTGGTATCCCCAACCTAGACCAGCTTCGGCTTGGCGTGGGGAATTTCGTACTCAAGTAATTCGAGTTCGCGTCCCGGAACGAATCCAACCGTCCCCCCTTGAGCATTGTGGTTGGCAGGTACTCGCTCCCATTAATAATGCTGCCATTTGGTATGTAATTCAAGCAAAAAATAGTATTCACTAAAACGCCATAAAGAAAGCTTCATTCTTTCCGTTACATGGAACATTAAGTATGTAAAAATACTAACAAACCTACACATGACATATAGTTAACTCATATATAGAGTCGTCTCTTCCCTGAGATACAGTCACATTAAAAGCCGATGTATAGCTCTTACAGTCTGAGAATCGCTTTTAAGAAGTACCTGCTCCCCATCTCAGCTTCTTATTGACCTATCTCCCACTCTACGGTTTTAATTTGGGATATCTTTTTAGAGTACTATTATTAGTATAACCCTAAATCTCCAATAGTAAAACCTAAAAAATTATATTACTATAACTTTACAAACTAATAAGTAAATAAGATTGCAAGATAATATAAACTCTAGTCTAGTAATTATTTAGACCGTTATATATTACTGCAACTTAATAGCAGTATTACTATTACTACTAAACTAATTGCTTTTTTTAGTAGTATTATATTGTAGTATCTTATTATTTAATTTATAAAGCGGCTTTATAGTTTCTATAACAACCTATAGAACTACTTTATATTAATTTATAATTAATTAAGAGTCTATTCTATACTACTATTAAGTCAGATCGTTGCTATATTAGCTGCAGCAGCTGAATAGGATACCTGACGAAGGTTATGCAATTAGAGATCTGGGGTTGTGCGAATAGTAATACTTTTTTTTAATTCAAAGAGGGCATGCTAGGGGATAAAGTACCGTTCATTTTGTGCAACATTTTTGGGATATTTGTATATTGCATTGACTTCTACACATCGACTTTGACATTAGTATTTGTTCAAAATTGACAAAGAGAGAACTAGTTCAATTACCCACTATCTCTCGCACTTGAAGAATTGACAACAAATATCTCATGCCTCTTTACACACTCATTACTGACAAAAAAGGCCAGTAAGAACACAGAGTTTCAAAAGGCTCGCAAAGTTCATTTCTATAACCCTCCTCTTTCAGTCCGAACGATGTGCACTGATGTAGCTCTGCCACTTCCAATGTTCCCAGCCGCTGAAGAAATGTTATTAAGCTCTCCATAAAATCTTCGGTCTCTATCGCTTCAGTGAACGATCGATGGTGCATTGAGACCTCCCCTTTGCACCTTTCTAGGCCACCAATCACCTGTAGTAGATAATACAAGTGATCAACTTTAACTCGAAAAATCTCAGGAAACATAACTTTCAAGTCCGCCAGACTGTTTGCAAGAAGCGCCGACCCATTGTCAACGAACTCCAACGCAGTCAAAAGCTTGGTAACATTACAACTTTTGGCAAAATTTAATCGCAGCTTCTCTTTCGCGACCCCATCAGAACAGTATTCCTGGAATTTGAGGGCGGTCTCGGCGTGTGGCAGATACTTTACCCACAAGTCCTGGTTCTCTGCTCTTGGAGGTGGATACACCTTGGCCAGATGTTGAATCATAGATGTGACGTAAAACACCTTACTACCTTCGTGTTCAATCCAATTGCGTGTCGCCCGTCGAACCAACCGATGAATATCGTAAATATCCGGCTCTTCTCGTGCCGTAATGAAAGCATAGGCCTTGAGCGTACCAATCGCCTCGACCGCGCCTTTAGGTCGGTGGAATGCGGCAAGACAGATTTTGGAATAGCCTTCTTTGACAGGAAGCTCATGTACTTGAGATATTTGGCAGCTAACAGATCTCGCTCTTCAATTTGCCGAAACGAGATCAACCACGTTGTTGCAATCGGGTTTGCAATGGACTTGTAACGATGCGAGTCCTCAAAGTGCCTGCTTATCAATCATATTTTCATCGCTGCGTCGGCAAAGTTCCAAGTACTCTGCCACCGTTATTTGCTTCTTGATCATGAACGCCGAGGCTTTTCTGATTGCCAGGGGGAGATTTTGAAGCTTCTTAAGTAGTTTAGTAGTCATTACCGGGTCGCCGGTTTGTTTCTCTGTCAATCCCATTTCCAGGAGCGTAATGCCTTCGGTTTTGCTCATTTCTTCAATAGTGACCCTATGGTCAGTCGAACCAAGTAGGTCCACTGCAGCTTCATGATTCCTTGTGGTAAATAGAATGGATCCGATAGGACTGAAGGGAAGGTATTGGTCCAGGGATGAGGCCGGAGGTGATTCGTTCGTCTCGCCAGGTTTGCCGAAGAACAATTCTTGATCATCAGCATCATCAACTATCAAGAGCCAGTCTCCAGGTCCCCCTCGGCTGAGAACGGCTTTTACAAGGGATTTGACGTCCGTGTCGTTATAGTCCATTGCAATTTTTCAGTTTCCGAGCAATTTCTTGAAAAGCACTTTCGAAACTCGTGCCATCCATAGCTGGAACTCAGAAAATCGAGCAGTTTCGATACAGCTCTTGAATACGAAATGCGACTTCGAGAGCAACTTGGGTCTTTCCGACTCCTCCCAATCCCACTATGGCGGTTCTTTGGCACTGTCGATCCGTCTTTCTAGGCTGGACCCCCTCAAGAAGGTCCTGAAGGATCAACTCGCGTCCAACGAAGCCTGCGTTTCGGTGGAACGGGACCATAAAATGGCCTTTATTGCTCGCTGGTAAGCTGGGACTCTCATGTAAGGAAATGTCTCGCCACTTCACTATTGCATACCACAGGCCAATAGCGACGGTCAGAAGCATCAGAATCTTAGCAATGGTGGCATAAGATACTTGGCTGGGGCCCAACAAGGGGAGAAATCTGAATAGACCGAACCCTTCACCAAACAATTATATTAGCCATAGACTATGAATATGTTTGGGCCATCACTGACCCTGTGGGGTAGGATCCTGCTTGGGGGAACTAAGAAGATCCACTCTGTCCTCGAACTGGACATTGTCCATGCCTGAAACCATTACGGTTTCCTTCAATCCTTTCATGACTAGAACGTTGATTTGATCCCATAGATCCTGGAACCGACTATCGGATGGGCTAGCAAACTTGGACAATTCCACATGATTGCACGACATGGCCAGATTCAAAGCCTTATCGCCGAAGAGCTTCGCCGATCCCTCGATAACAATCTATAATGATTGTTAGAGAAAACTTAGCTGTCTGAATCACACTTTTGTCATTAACTTACCAGCTCCCGCTTAACCCCTTTTCGAAGGGATGGAATCATCATGGGCTTGGTCTCGAAGAAGCTGACAAGAGACAGTTTGCTCGACGGTGCTCCCATAAAGCTCTCGTTGATCTCAAGAACTGTCGTTGAATATGTTCGCATTTCTTCGGTGATGACGTTGGGGCCTTCGCGTGTGAAGAAGCCGACAACGTTGTGCACAGTGCTGAGAACGGCGGCGTGGTCAGAGCCGTTGTGCGGCGTCCCCAAGAAGACAATTCCGGTTATGGAGTTCTTAATGTCTTGAAATCGTGTGCTATCCTGGGACAAAAGAACAGCCTATGAGGCGTTCATCGTGATTAGCTCAATCAAAATGGAGTTATTATCCTCCAACAATTACCTTTTTAACCACCAGGCCTCCAAGACTGTCAGTCACGAAAATAATCGGCCGACCCTACTTCAGCCCACACACGTTATAATTAGCGCACTTAAAATATAGGTAAGTGGCCACTTTCCTCTGCGCCTAGACACTTGATCAGGAGCTTCTCGAGCAAGTCTTTAGAATGAATGGCGATTCGCACAGGGTTAACGTTCAACATTACGTTCGTCGTATTGTAGCCAAGTGTTAGAACCCTGACATCACTCTCCCAGGTTTGCAGGAATTCTGGGTCGGAAATCCATTGCTTTCCAGATTCTTTGTCAGACCATGTCTTGAGGTTGTCACCGCCAAGCCCATGAACGAAGATAATGCTGTTGTCAGCTGCGCCCCGTCTCGACTTCCGGGATATTCGCAAGGCTGTTGATAGGGGAGCAACATGCCAAGTGAATCTCTCGAAAGTAGAGGATGGGTGCATTGAGTGTCAGAACCGTCCAGTCATCCGTTCGGCTTTCATTACTTACTCAATCCGCGGCTTCGACCCTGTTTCCCCTGGTGGCGGATACACGACATCGAGCGTATACCGGGGCGTTTCTGCCTTCATAAACCCGGATTTAGCTAGTAAACTAAGTAATAATGAGTATCACTAACCATATCCTTAGAGCCAAAGATTTGACACAGGGACCAATCGGGCTTATGCCTGTTGAACGGTTGTTCGATGCAGGGCTGTGGGGGGAAAAGTTCCAACGAGGTAACAGTCGTGTGAGAAAAGTTTTGAGAACGAAGTTTCTGCAAATGAAATTTCTGGGGCGGAGGCCAATTATATGTGAATGGGTAATCAACGTGCTGCTGCCTTCAGTCCGACTTGGCGAAGACCAGGCGACCAATAGACTTGCAGCCAAGGCCGAGCTGAAGTGGTGGCTGTATGCACTCCTGCTAGCCGCCGGGCTTTCTCCACGTTCTCTCCAATAGGACCATCTCATCTCGAATCAGTACCGAGATATGGGCCCAGTAGACGCCTTGATTTCCAATCCTCGTAAGGTAGCGGCAAAGCCCAGGGTAAATGCCGCTGGCACAGCAAGGTTGTAAAGTGTGGCTTTGCGTCTGGAAGTAGCCGAACTCAAGTCATCAGTCAATTGTCCTTTTCTTTTAGTGGAGACACAAGTTGGATTTCCTATTACTAAGACTTGACATATCGTTTATTTAACTTGAATCTCGGTTTAACCGAAGTCTATATAGGCTCTTTCTTCTGAGTCACAGCCTGAAAACGCAACAGGAGGCAAACTCAACTCACCCCGCCGTTGTAAAACTCTAACATCAGACGTTCTAGGCTCAATAGGGTCATCATTACAGTTTTGATTACCTAACCTAGTTCTACACCTGACGGCCATAACTCCACAAACCCCAAAGTCCTTCTCTTTGTCTTTTCAACCACTCTTAAGACGAAAACCCCCAACTCCTCCTACATACACTTACGAAATGGCAGGCCTATATCGAGCATCACTGTGAAGGCGAGTTCCCTGGTACCGCAGCAGTTCCATTATCGACCCTGAAAGCGACGACGATGGCGGCCGACTTCTTGCACGAATCGATCCATGGACCGCCAATTACCCGCTTGGAAGCACCTCAGGTTATGAGCCTCCATATTCCCTGTGCAGTAACTTCGAGCTGTGGGTTAACGGAGCTATATCTATGGCGCCGCCTTCATCAGAGCTTCATGCAGATGATGCTACATACACTTGCGCCTCGACCCTCAGCTTGGATCCTGCCTCTTCGCCTGAACAATCACCAACTGATCGTCGCTTTGCCAAGTATTGCGAACCGTGTCAGAAGTCTCAGGCATCTCCTGGTTTTGGGGATCGTATCGCCGATCTTCTAGACCCGTTGTATTGCGCAGGATGCCAAACTCAACACCCCAGCATACTATTCTCCTCCACCTCGCGTAGGACTGAGTCGGCGAGGCGGATTTGCATTGGTCGCCAAGGCTATTACACCGCCAGCCCTCATCTAGCGTTCACGCTAGCCGACGTTGAGGCTTGGATAAAAAAGGGCGAAGGCTTCAAGATCTGCTGCCCCGAATCCGGATGCCCGCCTATCAGTGTCACCGTCGGTAGGGTATGTGGTATGGATTATATCGCCATACAATGGAATACAGCACTTGATGACGCCTCAAGATCGAGCACTTTCGAGGATCGCTGTTTTGCACGGCTACATGCAATGCATCGATCATTTCCGGCACTATTTTGTCCTCACTTACAAACTACACCAGGGAGTTTATCCTATCATCGAACACGCGACCACAAAAACATGGATGGAAAATGGGCCTGGTATTGCGCGACGTGCTTTACTCGCATTACGTGTGACTCGAGCGCTGAGGATGCCAAACAAATTTCTTCATGTTGTATTATGCAACTACCATACGATGATGAAAAAAAGATGTCGACATGGGTCAGAGCACTCGACCCAGAGAGCTATGGTCACTTCAGCGATCAAGACACTAAGCATATTACATGGTGCGATGATCGCTTCTGTATCACAACGCGTGAACTGCGGCAATTTTCAGAATTAATATCACCGACAATGAAGAATCTCTGGCCGCCCTTCCGAGATGGAAGTGGAAGGGCGATACGATTTCTGGAGACGCATGTTACTCAAAGTATTGCTCGGGGTAATTCGATACTTGAGATATTATGAATGAATAAAGTGTATATAATAGTGAGACAATAAAGTGTTCAGGAATGAATAAATAATGAATGAAAATAAAAAGTGATATGCAACAGAGTATAATTTTGTCGATGTTTTATGGTGTCAAAGTCGGCTTTCATAACTCGATTTGTTACTGCCAATGAATGGGTCCGGCCCAAACTTCCGGAAGTGGATTATCTCTGACAAGTTCGATACTGTGAGGGTGTCAGGACATCGATTGCACGTCCCTAAACTGCTTGATTCAGCTACCTGGGGCTTTGTTGGTGGTACTAGTCAATATGTTATTCACAGTCAGCTATATTCCGGAAGCTACTTTGACGCTACGTGGCTAGGCTATACTCCCTTTAGAGATTTCTTCTCAGGCCCAGGACGGCAAAAATGTCAGCAGGGTCTCATGGATTACCAGAGACTATGGGGGTATCTCAGTCGGATGTAATATATCTTCCCCAGTGGCATTGCCAAGCAAGGGTTTGTCATTTTCAATGAAGAGTCCGCAAAGAGTCTTGAAACTATTTGCGAGGGGACTAAAGTACTCTCAGAAGGGACTGCGATTACACTGCCACTTGAACTGAACTCTTGTGATTCGACTCTTCAGAGTGGTCGTTCAATTACATCTCGCCAGACAACCTTCAACTCAAGCAAGCCAACGTTAAGAATGGAGTGCTTGCGCCTGATGGTCCTGCTTGAAAGGCTTTTGTCGTGGAAAGCTCCCAAAACTTCACCCTCGACGCCATGAAATCGCCGGCCACCTTTGCTGGTGCTGGTCTGCCCGTCATCATCAGTGGCGGGATTCCAAACCAGTATTTCACAGGCGTGGATCTGATATTGCCAAATTTACAAACGAACTCTCAAAGCTGATCAAACTGAGGAATGACCACACTATTGCATCTGAAAATGTTGCCACGAAATACTTAAACTGTTTTCACCTTTCCTCGTATATTGAAACATACTATTCCTGGCAACCGGAGACTTAAGAAGACAGAATATTAGGTCCACATGCATATGCAGATAAGATTTGCCCACCAATTAAATATCATTACAGTGAATGAGCAACCTAGAGCTGATTCAAACAATGTCACTCCCTTTTGGCCCCCTAACTATCACCATGCTGCAGCCTGGGTTGTCTGGTGTCTCAAGGATTTCCGGTTATTTTGTCAAGTTTTGAGGCAGCCTGGTCCACTACGAAATTGTCAACTGCCTCAACAAGTGGTGATAATAGGATATTGTTTGCTGTCCAATATCAGGTTCGAGTACCGAATATGAATTTTCAACAGGGCAATCCAGAGTTATGTGAATTTCTAGAGTAATGTTAAACGAAAATATATGCTTCTCAGTTGCAGTAAGTAGTTACCATCATTTTAATGATATCAAGTGCTAGAAGTTTATTTTTCAGTACTGTACATACCAAAATATAAATACTACCTTTGAATGCAATATAAACAAAGTATTTATCAAGCCGTAGATATAATACCACTATTTTAATCAACGAAATAACCTATCCGCTAGATATTCTTACAAAGGGCGATTTACGCCTACTATCCAGTATCGCCACACCTGTAGCGCCCAGTCAAGGTCAACCTATCTCTATATCTAATGAGGGCATCCAACAGATAATTACAGACTTGAGAACTGCAGCAAAAAATACTACTTCAGCAAGATTTAACTGTATTAAGATCTATAGCGCCACTACTTGCCTTCTTAAGCAGTTCCTATCAGATACCTGCAATATGCGTATTAGTAAATACGGTGGCGGTCTCTCAAATTGGGCTTTGCCGGTCGAGCATTGGAAGGCACCACGGAATATTTCTAACAGCGGACACATGATTACAGATAACCCGACGCATGAACTAATTGAACCCAGCTCGTGGAGTAACTATCGCCAGCGTATCCGGTTCGGATATTATACTGCAGTATTTCAGTGGCCGTTAGAGAATGCTCATACCAAAACTGGACCCTGTATCTCCTTCTTAAGGGTGGTCAATGCAGTTTTGTTCGTATCAACAGTCACAAATCCTTTCATTAGACCCTACGAATGCAGTTGTTGACATAAGCGCATATCTGAAAGAAGGCAAGAACATAATCGGTGTCATTGTACCTGCCGGTGGTGCTTCAAGCGTATGGTATCCCATCACATCTTGTATGGAGGCTAGAATGATTGGAATAGTCAGTATCACACGTTACATGACTATTGACCGCTAGATACAAGAACAGTAAGTTCATCATGCCAGATAATTTACTTGGAGTTTGAGAGATCCGACCATCTCTAAACTGTAACCACAATCATTCTGCTATGACGGACAACCAGTATCTCTCCAGGATATTGGTTGGGGGGGGGGGGGGTTAAATGACAACTCTAATGTCGACAAGGCAATATTCCTTGGCTGCGAGCTGGATAGTGTAATTGCTACGACTCTATTGTACATCCGCGTGCTATCGTTCAATCTCTTCTACTCGTACCTTTGTCTGGACTAACTCTAATTGACTACCATTCCTTAGGCTTCCTGTTCCCTCTTCTGATGGGCCGCAATCTATTTCATTCAACGTAAGACTCTCAGAACGCATATTCTTCCTCGAGTACGGATCCATTTTTACTCCTGCATGCGATGGCATCGATTTAACGTCACTGTTTGACTTGGCTCCATAGCCTTGGTCCTTATTGCCAAAGTATGGTCTCAAGGAAGGTAGACATGCAACAATGATGCCAATGTGGGAGTCGAGAGCGCTCCACATGACTATTACAGTTAGCTATTCAGGCCCACGGACGACTACAAGCTCCCAGAGGAGGAGCATTTCACTCACAAACTAAGCCGAGAGGGGTCGAGTCGCGTATGTCTGCTTTCTCGATCGTTATGAAGCGGAGCAGGGTAAATAAAATGTCGATAAGACCAAGGAGGAATGTGAAATAGATGCCGATCTTCAGTGACCTCCTAACGTTTAAAGTGGGCACGATAAGCCAAGGGAGAGCGAAAACTACCAAAGTTAGTGTCCTTTGTCTCGTGGCTACCAATCTCTCAAGTTCATTAGGCTCAACTCACTCACAAGATCTCCGAAGAAGTGGAGACTCCAATTGATCTCGAAAGCAAGTTTAGTTCTTGATGTGGGACATGTTGATTGGGGATCCATGTCCCTATTTCACGCATCAGTGAGAGTTGCTTTATTAGGAGGACGGTTAATATTCTTACCAATTCGTCTCAAAGGGTATGCAGATACAAAATATCAACAAGATTGTCGTCACATACGCCATGGCAACATAAGTAATTACTGCCCATAAGAAGATTCTCCGCTTGCGCATAAACTCTGGGAATATTTGCAAGTACATGGAAAGAAGCGCCGCCTTGGAAAGGTACAGTGTTGTACAGAGCGGTATATTTGCTAACCAGAATGTCTTAGGTTAATCATGTCAGCTGTCATGCCATCAACCAAATATCCAGCGAAATCACAGCTCTCACCTTGAAAATTTTAGGGATATTTTCTGGGTCTCCACGAAAGCTCTCCATTGTTGTCGTCACGTTAGGGTCAAGTGCGCCTAACGTGTTGAACCTGATCAAGAACCATATAGAGGTAAGGCCAACAAGCAACGTTAGCACCATGATTATGTCGCTAACCAGTAATTTTCGCTTCTGGATCCTGAGGCGGAGATTCAAACGAGCGACGATGACCCCAGCGGCGATGACAAGGGGCGTGAACCCGGTCGCCTACAGCGAGTCAGTATTTGAGTAGTGACGGCGCAAATGCTTCGTAGGGAGATCAAACCATCACCACCGCCGGCGTCGGGCCGTGACGGACCATAGCTGCCGGCATGAACTAGTCCAATCGATAAAATAGTAGATCCAGTGACTAGACGCCCTACGGGTTCGTGTAGGGCCTAAGTCGAGGCGACGTCATCGATCGTTTCTCGTGAGGGGATGATGGAGCGATGTTGGAGATGGGCCGTGGAAGGCGACCGGGGAAAGCGACCGTGGGACGCAGCAGTGGGAGGGACCGGGCAGAAGACATGTGAAATACAAGGTTCTCCATTCCTTAAATGCTCTGACTCAAGGCTGAGACACGCAGCTGTCTGCGGGAAGGTCGGAGCAACAATGGCTTGCGTAGGGTTCAAGCTAGCTCGCTCAAATAGGCATGGCACATTCTCACCAGATGTCAGCAGAACGCCCAGGAGGCATCTTCAAATTAGATCCATGCTAGATTTGGCTGAGGCTTCAAGAGGAATCTTGATAAGTAATCATTCCGTGCTGGCCATCGATCTGAAACTTGGCAGATTCCCATGAAACTTTGGGCCGAGACGTTGTTAGTTGCTCCACTGAAGATGTGGCAGCATGCCCGCCATCTTGGCTCCTGGGATGGTTTCGCTGGAAAAGGAAAAAGATACATTATTTTGAAGCTAAAACACGCCATTCGCGCCATCGCGCCCCCCTTAATGGTCGGAAAGAACTCAGATGACCACCATAACAAATGCCCTAGAAATGGGGTGCTCGAATGTTGCCCGATTGCCATGCGTAGTGGTCAATCTAGCATTTATCTTATCACGTGGAGTTCGTGTGGTTGAGAAATGACACATACAATATAGAAGCATGTTCCCGTCCCGTCATCTACCCTCTACACACCAAGACGCGTGATGAAGCAATCGCCATTTTCACCATATAATCCCCAGATGGTCTACTTCGAATTGTCCATGGTGGGGACCTACTCGACGACCTCGCTGACGTCCTTCGAGATCCACTTGTCGCCCTCGCCCAGGGAGTGGAGAGTTGACACGTTGAGCGACCAGGCGGATTGGCGACCATCTCCATCAGCGCAGATGAATTCAATCGTGTCGACGTACACAGGCTCATCAGGCTTTTCCTCGACGCGCCCAGTTCTGACTCCGGCCACCACAAGGTCGGAGCACACTCCACACTCTCATACCAAGTTGTCAAAGTCTCCGTGTTTGGTCTGTTCGCCGTTGGTGTGAATTTCCCAGCTTCTTGAACTTGCTGGTGGTCTCTTGTAGGTCGGGGCTCAGGCCGAAGTAGTTCTTTCATAGGGGCGCCGAGATGCTGTGTTCGGGAGTGGGACGAAGACTTCCTTGCCCCAGACAACACCAAGGGTGCATGGAATCATGGCCACGCCGGCTTCCTTCGCGACCTTGAAACTGAAGAAACCTCGCAAACTCGAGCGGCCATCTTCGGAACGCGTCCATGTGTATGTCTTGAGGTACTTGGACATCGCGACCAACTTGGCCGCGGCTACTTTGGAGTCGGCGTCGGCTGGCTTAGTCTCACCAGCTGTAGCAGCCTCCTCCTTGCTCTGCTTGACAGCGGTGTCCCAGGCATTGCAGTCGGGAGTTGAAAGTGGATGAATAGTTTCTTAATCCCATTAAGAGTCTTGAAACCCTCGCGCACAACGACCTCAGTAATAATCTCGGAGACGTCGGCGGCGAAGCTCCAGATGCAGCTGGCTTCGCCACTGCAAGTGCCGTCAGACTTTTTCTCACTCTTGGACTAACTCATTTGGATGCCATGAACGACTTGATGGACAGAGCAGGCGGGGATTTAGAAAAGGCGGAACGTGGCATCGAGCGACTCGAAATCGTTGTCCACTGTGCAAACAAGGGCACCTAAGCCTCCGAGTAGAGGCTGGCGTAGCCATGCATCAAGTCATCTTGGGCCTTTGTGACCACCCGCGCAGTGGAAACTTGCAGCCGCAAGGCGTATTCTGATATCGGGTAGTCCAGCCTCAACACAGGAGGCAGAACGTCGGGGAGCTCGACTGGCGGGACATATCTCAGCAACAAACCAGCATTGGGGTCCTTAACTCAGCGTCTGACATTCTCTAGTGACGACGGAACGACCTAGCCGGGAAAGGTATGCAGTTCAAATGAGTCCGAGAGATACGCGAGTACAATTGACATACCAGAAGCCCTTGTTCAAAGACCAGCAGGTTTATAAAGTAGGCATCATGGATCACATCATTTGAGAACAGTGGGCGAGTGAGCTTTTTACTAGACTGGCCGACCCGGTGGATGAAGCCAAAGAGGAACAAGCCCTAAAAATTACAATCCTCTTCTCAGGCAGGTGGCAGACTCGGGTGTCAAGAAGCACCTCTCTTTTGGTGGCATTCCGCACATGGAGTCCCAGGCATATGATATCGATTGGACTTCAATACCCGGTAAGAGTGTACTACAATACTATGTGCTAGGTGTAGCGGGGATATGTCATATATCATCATCTAGGTTCTATTTGCAAGAGTACGCGTATGAATTGCTGGAAATGGAAGTGATCTACACAGGGTTCCAGTAGCAAGTGCACAACGCTCCAGTGGCGTCGCGGGGCAAAAGCTCCTCCCGGTTCATTGTGTCCACTAAATGAAGCCCATTTGCACGCCCGGCACGTTTTTGCCGAATTTCTGCTCCTTTGCCAGGGAAGCTCAAGTCTATGACGTCGCGACAACGGCCAAACAGAACTTCCTCGCAAGAAGGCGCACAACAGCGCAGTGCCACAAAGGGAATTTGCTATTTTGCATCTGGCGATCTAGGAAAAGTGATAGTGGAAATGGGGCTTCTATGACGCTGGTGACGGGGTGACGTCAAGCATTGTCCAGCCATGTTTTGAATCGCGATCGCGTCAGGGACCTTCATATAGATATAGAGCCGCGGGTGTCTCCCGTTGTTTAAAATAATTCTCTATTGACAATAAGCTTATCCATCCCGCCAACGTCAAACTCTACTGATAGCGGTTAATTTTGTAGGCTGCCTTTGCCTCATCCCATCACCACCAAGATGGGCTTCTTCAACCGCAACCGCGAGACGACGACTCGCGATCACAGACTGGCTGGCAAGTCGCATTCTCGCCGCCATGAGCCGTACAGCATGTCTACACGACCAACCTTTGGTCAGTGGTTGAAGCATACTTGGCTGGATATCCTCACCATGGCCATCATGGGCGCCATTGGACTCGGCGTAAGTCATGCCAGCCATCAAACGTCACTGAACCAATGCTGACCTCATTCCCTCGCAGGTTTACATGGCGCACCCAGCACCTTCAAGATCCTTTGCCGTCACATTTTCCGATGGCGAGATCGTGTACCCCGAGTTTGCGTATCCTCTGAGAGATGAAATCATCCCCATCTGGGCCGCCGCCCTGCTGGCGAGCTTGGTCCCCATCCTCATCTTTCTCCTGATGCAGATCCGAATTCGCTCCTTCTGGGACCTCAACAATGCTGTTATTGGTCTCCTTTACTCTCTCATCTCGGCCGCCGTTTTCCAGGTCTTCGTCAAGTGGCTTATCGGAGGCTTGCGTCCACACTTCCTGGATGTCTGCAAGCCAGATGTCAGCCTGGCCAATGACCAGGGTTACAACAAGAAAGGCTACTTGCAACTGTACTATACCAAGGAAATTTGCACGGGCGACCCAGACCAGATTGACGACAGCCTTGAGGCTTTCCCAAGTGGCCACACGACTGCGGCATTCGCAGGTTTCATCTACCTCTACCTGTATCTCAACGCCAAGCTCAAGGTCTTCTCCAACTATCACCCTGCTATGTGGAAGCTCATCGCCATCTACGCTCCTGTTCTCGGCGCTGTCTTAATCGGAGGTGCGCTCACCATTGACAAGTTCCACAACTGGTATGATGTCGTGGCCGGCGCCATCATCGGTACAATGATGGCATTTTCCGCCTACAGAATGACATACGCCGCTGTGTGGGACTGGCGATTCAATCACATTCCCCTTAACCGAGGCTCCCCCTTTATGTATGCTATCGAAGGTGGCGAGTTGACCGATGCTGTCTTCACGAGGAAAGCTGGCTGGGGAGGGTATGGCGGAAGTATTACGGGAGATAAGCATCGTCACAACGGTGGACTAGATGGACACCATACGACGCCCACAATTCCTCGGAGAGCCGTGGGAAGTGGTCGAAGAGCCCAAGAGGATCTGGTCTAATAGCGACTGGTTCGGTTTCGGACATGTTTCCTTAGTTGGATACCCCATTCTTTTCTGTAGCCAAGATTTCAGATTACTTACATCATTTGCGATCCTTGTCCTTATCTTCCATGCTGCTGTGGATACAATTTGCCCTTTTTCAGTATCCTTGCTATCGGGGTACGATGATTCCAGGGTCAATAGTCAATAGGCTAAAGACGGGAGAATTGTCCGCAGAACACAACAGCCATCCTGCGATTTCGCAAGTGCGCTAGCGTGCTGCTTTAGTTCGAATTTATTTACGCTTGAATTGATAACGTAGGTAAGTTCGGTGTTGACCAACCAGCATCCAACTATCTTTCGGATCGTAGAGCAGGGGCAAACCAACAGTCCGGACATACGAACACAACCCCTGTGAACCTGTTGGCACCTCCCAGATTAGATAGATGGCATCATTTTACCCCGCTTCTCCAATCCTACAAATGGTGAAAAATGTCCTCAATTTCCTCCATGTGTCATTATCCGCACTCCTATTGCATCCGCTTTGTCCCTTGTCAACATGTCAGAACCTAAATCTTCAGAGAAAGTTGCCAGGGATGCTGAACCCGGAGGCAATCCTCCACCTTCCAGCAGTGCCAATTTGGAGCAAAACACCCCTTCGCCGGCGGCACCGGTGGCAGAAACCACCGATGGCCTCCTCCCGGGCCAACACTGGACCCAACTGGCCGAGGTATGTCACTCTGACATGATAAATATCTGGAGCAGAACTTGTACAGAACTAAGACATGGGACTTCAACAGCCTGAGACAGATGATGACGACCAAGACTCAACTCTAGGCGACAATGCCAACTCTACCGCATCGATTTCCTCATCTATACTGCAGTATAGAACGATCAATGGACGAAGATTTCACAGCGAGCAAGGAAATGCCCAGTACTGGTTCGTAGGATCCCGTCCGTTCTGCTCCACAATCGAAATGAACCAGGAGCACTGACCCGCACTACAGGGTCACCAACGATGATCAGTCGAACGAGGCGTTGGATATCAAGTGAGTTTCACACTTATTGGGCGGACGTACCATGTACATTGTGAATTTGGGCACCACTCACACACCTCATAGCCACCATGTCATCACTCTGTTGTTTGGTGGTAAACTTCACATGGCCCCATTGAATAAGGATAATATACATGTGCGTCTACTCCATATTGGTGGGAGGCACTGGGATGCTAATGGGTTTGGCGGCACAGAAAGCCGTCGACATTGGAACAGGAACAGGTAAGATTCCATGGATTCATTAATCTATCTCCGACAGTAGATTCGAATCGCTAACCATAGTAAACATCAATCAGGCATCTGGGCAATGTACAGACTTCTCACGTCTCACCTAACACCGAGCTGCCACGCTGACCAATCCCAATAGGGACTTTGCAGATGAATACCCTAATGCAAAAGTAGTTGGCACCGACATCTCGCCCATTCAGCCAAGTTGGGTTCCGGCCAACCTCGAATTGTGAGAAAGAACCGTCCTCATCCGAGATCCTCACTGACGACCTGGTCCCTACCTCTCTTCAGTCAAATCGATGATTGTACCCAGGAATGGACATTCGAAGAGGAGTCACTCAACTATGTTCACATTCGTTTCTTAGTCGGAAGCGTCGTTGACTGGCCGGCCCTCTTTAAACAAGCTTACAGATGCCTGAAACCCGGTGGGTACATCGAGAGCTACGAAGGTTCGCCGAACATTGGCAGCGACGATGGTACTGTAACCAAGACTAGTGCCATGGGCCAATGGGGAGAGATCTTTGTCGAAGGAGGGCGCAAGCTTGGGCGGTCTTTCTCACTCCTGGAGGATGAGGAACAGAGAAAAGGAATCGAAGCTGCAGGATTTGTGGACATTGAGGAGTCAAATTTCAAGGTGAGCTCTACAGTCTCTACTCTGTAACACTAAAACGTCATCTTGCACAAGATTGACTGTTCCATAGGTTCCTATCGGCACATGGTCCAAGGACCCTGTCCTAAAAGAAGCAGGCCAATACTTCCAAGCCGCCATTCTACAGGACATCGAAGGTACTTTGCTATTCATTGCACACCTGTTGGGCTGGTCGAAGGAAGAAATCGGCGTCTTTGGCGCTCACTACCGGCGCGAAATCCGATCCAAGTCAATCCACGCCTACTTCAAGCAAAAGGTCGTCTGGGCCCGAAAGCCCCTTGTGTGATGGGATTTAAAGGACGAGAATATACAGACTGTAGCTTTTCCGATTAGATTGAGATCTTTATTCTTAAGACCTTACTTTTCCAGTGAGATTTATTAGGTTATTTATTTATTAAGATATACTATTATATTTATATTTAGGCCTACGGAATTTTTATAATTAATTTAATAAGAAAAAACCTAAAAGCTATTTTAGCTTTAAAATAAAAATCTTATTATAATTTTACTTTATCAAGAGGTTAGGGTGGCCCAGTACACACATACCCAGAGGGGGGACTAGAAGCTTAACAGTAATAAAAAAACACTAACAATAGTATCAACAATACAGACCATATACCCAGTCCATTCAAAGATCAACAATACACTCAGACAGACTAAGGTTTCTAGTCCAACTGGTTACCTTTCCCAATACCTTTATGAGCTGCAGGTAACAGCTGTGTCTATAATTTTACTTTATTATTTTATTTATTTTATATTTTTAGTACAGTATCTATATTAATCTCCTAGTAGAAGTAGAATGTTAGAGGCTACCGTTCTCTTCTCTGCCTCCGATATACCTGGTTTATAGTGACTTGCGCCTTGCCTGGATGCTTCTGTTTTGCCTACGGTTTGTTTTCTCTGCGGCCTCTTGGCGGTCTTCCCGACGGTGGCTAATTCTCCACAGGTTTATTCATTGAGTTACCCAAAAGTATGTTACCCATCAACTGGCCGTCAATATTTTGACATCTTCCTCAAGTCTCGCCACCACTTCCACATAAAAGTTCTGGCTTACGTTCTCATTCTCCAATCCACCAGTGCTGAAGACGGTATTCAGACACCAGTCAACAACAGTCGTGTAGTTCATTCCGCCGCTCTCTAGAATCTGACCATTGAAACTCTTCCCAGCCTGATTCATCGCAAGAATTGCATCCAGGTCCATGCACTCGGTCATGTCTAGAGTTTCGATGGCCTTTCCAATGATGACTTGGATGAGTAACACGCCGAGGGATAAAACCATCAGGTTTATCGGTCGCTGTTGGGTAAATGTGTCTTGCTGGGACTGGCCAACATGGCTTTGGTTCGCCTCCGAAATACTCTTAGCCACGAATGGTTGGGACAATGACTGCACATTCGAGAGTGAGACGTCTTCTTTTCCCCGAAAGAAAAGAACATCGTCCAGTGTGATCATTTTCGTAAGCCATGCCGTGTTGTAGAGGTGCAAAATGCTGGTTGAAATTGCCAGAGCAATTTCGAGCTTTCTGATGTAGCCCACCTGGGAATCCGACAAATGTCCCTCAAGCAACTGGCGAAGTGTAATCGTCGTGTGTGACTCCAGCTGATTTTCTTGAGGGTATAGTCCAAACTTGCGGTGGATGTCGGCAACATATCCATAACAAGACACCGCTGGTCCTTTACGCCATCTCGGGATAACTTGGCATAAATTCGACACTCTTGGTAGCTCGTATTTCGTTGCCAACTCTGGGTGAAGAGCCGAACTCTTGGACACCTCTACTAATGTCTTTGTGGCCGATGCCTTCCCTTCTGTCGACGGCCTTAGTGAAGCAGGCCACCTAACCATTCGTTTAGGCTTTTGGTCGTTTAGTGTCGGCGCCAACGAAACTGGAGTCGTTGCGGGTTCATGGTCGGGCTCTTCAAGCTGAAGAGAAAAACACGCCCAGCGCGCAGGCGGATCTGAAAGTACCATCTCTCCAGTCTCGTTGTTTTGAGAGGGGATGGAGCCACCGAACGACCCTAGAACTGCGTGGAAATTAAAATTCCTCGCAATTTGCTCCTCAACGTCGTTCGGCACCAGAACCGCCTTCCTGTGGACCAGTTCCAGGCATATGCGGTGGGACTTTGCGCAGCAACACGTGGTCGCGTTTTGTAGAGCGTTAAAGATGCTCTGAGATAGCCCTCTGATAAGGTTGATGACTCGAGCTTGAGAGCGGCGCCGTCTGTTTGGCTCGAGTCTGCAGTTCTGGCCAGCCAGTTCGTGAAGAACCGCGTTTCCGGTCTTGATCCTTGATATGATATTCTCGTAGTCCTTTCTCTTTAGGGTGAAAGATGTTCCGCGTTTTAGTTCTTGGAGAATCGTAACTCTGTCGGTTATTATCTTCTTAGGGAAATAAAGTGTTAGAGTAGTGAGGAATTATGGTGCAGATGGTTTAGGCTTACCCCCTTGCCAGCCGCTTGAATAGATAGATTATTCTTCAACTCCTCGGCTGCCTTCTGCATCTCGGCCACCTGCTCCTCAAACTTCCCAGATGATGTCCAGAGCCGGAGCCGTAGTTGATGGTCGTATGGCTCCCATTGCGGTCCAAACGGTTTTTCGAGCAATGTGTCTATCATTGAAAGTGGCACGATGCCCTCAAGGAGAACCTCGCATGTTGTTCGGAGCCGGACTTGCTCGGTTTCGAGATCTTGAATCAAGGCCTTCAGACTCCGCTCCACGTTCTTCATCGACGAAAGAGTGGACTTGTACGTCTTGAGGGCCTCTATCGCGAGTGGCAGAACACCGAGGACTACCCCAACCACTTCGAACCCAGACATTTTGCAGTTAACCGGCTCGGGGTTTGACAAGTCGAGAGTCGTCGTGAAATGCCGAGTTGTAAATATGAGGCTGCGAGGTAAACCCCACACTGCCGAGACTGCGGAGTACGCCCAATGGTCTGTCGGGCAGCATATATGGCTGCATACATGACTCAGCAGGTTATTGAGAGAATATTTCTGTCGTCTCACCACAGCCTCGTCAGCTCCTCGAGCGGGGCAACGGCGATTATCCCAGATCCGCCGTCCACGATTGTGCCACTCCGTGGGACGCGCGACGCTATCCGGTCACTATCTACTCTAGCACACTCTATCAAGAATGGCAGATCCAAGTCAGAACCAACCCCAGTCACAGATTGCTTCTCTTGTTTCTCACGCTCTTTCATCCTTCAACACTCTCATTTCAGCTCTCGAAGACCGCCGAGTGCAAGCCTCAGCTTCGTCTAACCTTTCAAGGTTCAAATTATGGGCTGGAAACCTCGGGGCTCATCGTCCATCAGGAAGTCGATCGTTGGAGTATCGCCTGCGAGACGCATCATTTATTCGAAATCACCTTATCTCGCTTCTCGACGATCTATGTATCTCAGTCAATGATAGTACGTTCCCAGAGCACAAGAGACCCTATATTCCGCTCACTTCATCTAGCGATATCAACAGTAATCAAGGACAGTCCTTTCGCTGAATCCCAACCGCATGACTCCGTCACAGATGAGTTGGCCGAGTATTTTCAAGAGGATGAAGTCTCGGATGAGTCAGAGATTGAGCAAAGCCTCCACTATATAGGTCATGTCGTCGACTGCCTCCTCAGACTGTCTATGACAATAGCCAATCCAACGCCACATGATCAGTTTAAGTCCAAAGCTGGAATGGATGCTGTTCAATACTACGAGCAATGGAATTTGCAGCATGTCGGAGAGAAATTCCCAAGTGCTGCGCACATCGTTGCCAAGCGGCTAGCCAAAGCAATGGCCCAAAGGCGCCAGTACTTCACGTATCGAGAGGAACATGCCAACCGACTTTCCGAAGGGTTGGACGGGACTGAGGCTGGAGAGCATTCAACAACAATCGCCTCCTCTCTTCCTGAGCATCTAAAGGATGGCAGTAATGTCACCACGAATGATCTTTCTGGTCTGGATGATGGTCGATCCGAAACTTCTGGAACGTCTTACACACCGTCAAGTCCCGACTCACACCATCCTCGAGTCCCACCAATACCGAAGGAATACGCTGATGGGCCATTCAAATGTCCATTCTGTCACACGATTATCGCGGTAGACACTAGGAGCGCTTGGAAGTATGTATTCTCCTATGCACTATTGATAAGCATCACTCTGACAGACCTGCCAAATAGAAAACATATATTCAGGGATCTTCGGCCATAGGTCTGTCTCGAAAGTGCCTGCTCAACGTCTAGCCAGCTGTACTTGCGCCGCCATGAATGGATGCAGCACATGATACAGGAACACTGGAAAACCTGGTACTGTTCATTTGGATGTTCCGAGACCTTTCAGAGCTCCAAAAGCTTTCGATCCCATACCACTCATGCTCATGGACAGCGTGTGAACCACAGTCACCTGGACACCTTGGAGAGTCTGAGCAGCAGCCACAACCCCGACAAATCGCAGGGGACATGCCCTCTTTGTTTTGACTTTGATGTCAAATCACCCAAGCAGTACAGCAATCATGTCGGAGAGCACCTTGAGCATCTCGCACTGTTTTCACTGCCCCGCATTGAAAACGAGGAAACCGAGCAAGACGAAGCGAGCGATGGCGGTAACTTTACCATCAAGGTCTCTGACGGCTCTGTTGTAAGCCCGCAAGGATCTGAGACGGCAGGCGATGAGGGGGGCGACATCACAGTTTCCGCGCCGACTGGATCCGGTAGACACAATGAGGATTTAACCTCGGAGGAGGCAAAAGACACGCTCGAGAGCAAAGTATCGCGCAAACAGGGCCGCCGTGTGTACTCTGTTAGAGGTGTGAGGTGCGCAAAGTGTATGTCCACGGGTATAGACGTCTGGGTTATACCTGGGCGTAATTGCGCAGCCTGTGGAACTCCCGTCGACTAATTTGAGACGCAGTTTTCCAGGTTCGGCCTCGAGATAGGATAATTAGACAGCTCTGAACAAATATATGCAATTTCAGCCAGGGTAACGTGTCCAAGAAATCATGTGGTGGTACTCTAGCTGCAACAGTCGGCCTAGGCGACCAGGGGCTTTGCAGTGTTTTATTCTTGGCAGAACACCCCCTGTAGCGATGTTGGACGGTTTTCCAAGGAAAATACGTAGGCCTCTCCACATGGCGCTCAATCGTTTGGCTGTGCGAAAGCAGGATTGCCGTTCCGGGGCAAGGATTGCGGCCAATGGAGCAGGATGGCGCTTTACGTTCACTTTTAGAAGTACCGCTGATCATTCATGGACAAAAGCCAGAGTGAGATCTGCGGTACTTGCAAGGGTAAGGGCAATTGTGGATGCGGTACGAAAATCCTACCCTGGCACGCCCAAAGGGCACTGGATTTAGCTAGATTTAGCGCGATGTGGTATTGGGGGCACGCACTTGTTCCCCCGGGGGGCGAAAACCCTCTGGTGTGATGAGATTGAGGCGAGGATGATCAGTATGGGGTTAGGGCGAGGCTCAGAGATGAGGGAGGTGTGCCACAAGCTCGGGTAGCTGAGGAGGTGAATGTTCCAGGCCTGGCTGTGGCTGTAGATGTAGCTGGCTGCGGATATTGTTTACTACATACCTAATAAATGCTTCATTCACTGCCCGTTGAACCAATGAATTGCTGAAATGCGCCACCAACAGTCGGTGTGACGGCTGCCCAGCGCCTCACCTGAAGCACTGTTGATGGACGTCTTGTCTTGGAATGTCGCTCCACCCAAGTCCACCCAAGTCCACCGTGCCAGCATCATCAACAAGAGGCCCACCAACGGGGTAAATAGCCCCGATCGATCCCCGGCTGCGCGAGCCAATCATGGGACGCCTGAAAGGGGCCAGCAGGGCGTCCGGGATACGTAGCCATGGCGAGCGTGCGTAACAAGATGACGCTGACGAGGCGCTGGCTTTACATAAAAACGCCTGCGTCCGCAGTGATGAGCGACCCTTTGGTTCTACTCCTCTGCATCCCCTCGCCTTCAGCCTTTTTTCTTTCGAGCCTTTCGCACATTCGTTAATTTATTGAGCATTCGCTTTTAATCACTCGTTCCAACAAAAACCGCCAACATGAAGTTCTCCGCTGCTACCCTTGCCGCCATCCTGGCCGTGGCTAACGTATGTTGTCCTTGTAAAGGATTGATGCATCACCAACTAACACTCCTCTCCCCAGGCCGCCTCCGACACCGTCAGCTACGTCCTGGACACCACGGCGCTCCGCATTGCCTCGTCCAACAACGCCTACGCTTCCTCCAAGGAGGCCATCGCCAACGCCGCGTGGAGCAGCGCCGCCGCCCACAACTCGGCCGCCGCTGAGAGCATCGCCGCCGCCAACTCTGCTGCCGCCGTTGCTGCCACTGCCACCGGCGCCGATGCCACCGTCGTCGAGACCACCCTGAGCACCAAGGCCGCTGCCGGTACCAAGTCGGCCACCAAGACTGCTGCCACCACCGAGGCGGCCAAGACCACCGGCGCCTCCAAGTCGGATAGCACCGCAGCCGCTGAGACGACCGGCACCGAGTCCGGGTCTGCCTCGGAGTCTGCCTCTGGATCTTCCTCTGGCACTGCCTCTGGCGCCGCCCAGAGCACCTCCAGCGACGGAGCTGGTGCCATGCCCACTGCGGCCATCGCCATGGGCGCCCTCATGGGTGGTGCCGCCCTCTTCGCCAACCTGTAAACGCCTCCTCCATCGCGTGTTGCAAGTTGTCGCCGTCGGCAAATGAGGACACCGCGCGTCCAATACCCCACCGGACAACGGCGTCCTAGTGCGAATCAGAGTCAAATGAGATCAGGAATGTGGAGTGTCCGCTCCGACGCGGTGCCTGGCAGCCCCCTGCAATTGGCGCCGTCGCGTCGGATGTGGAGATTCGGGACTTAATGCGGGACATGGGAGACATGGGGCAAGCCAGCTAGTGGCCTTGGGCCCTGGAGGAATGGTGAATATGGGGGCCGTTGACTCTAGCATCTGTTCTGTCTAGCCTCTGGAGTGGTACTGACGCTTGCGTGATCCGGCTTTGATCAGACATGGTCCTGTCATCATTCTGCCATCATCTGCCGTGATCAGCGCGGCTGCCGCTGAGGAACAAGTATTTTAAACCATGCTGTGTCAATCGATAGCTGCTAGTAAATGACAAGTACAATCAACGGCAACACACAGCCCTCGACACAGCCCTCGCTGGCTTCCAGCACATGTTTTGTTACAGGTCGTACAAAGTCTCCTATTCTCGTATTTCCTCACCCATGATCCATCCATCAGGTGAACTGGGCTGACTTGGCCTACTGGGTTCATGTCTGTGTACCCATGCCGATCTTCCGCCAGGCCCACATATTTCCCGTATTATTTCCTGTCACAACAATCCACAATCCCGTCATCTTGCACAAAAATAGCAACCACAATACGAGCGGGCGACAGGCTTACGACACCACTACCCCCAGAGAACAACCCCGGAGACCCCAGGAAATATCAACACTATGAGAGGATGCTGTTCATTCTACGCGTCTCCTTTTTTCTCTTGTACTTTTCTGTGTTTTATCCACCCACTTGTCACTCGTAACTATCGTTGCTACCCTACAGTAGTCGTCATGCCAGCGTCGATCTTTTTTTACCGACGGAATTCAATATCCGTCATGTTGTACATGCCAATTTTAATCCTACTGAACCGTTTTAAATAAAGGGATTGTTTTTGACATAACAGTGGCACCGTTCGGTGTCTCAACTTAATTAAACATCTGTGAACTGTTTGATTGACCTTGCTGTGCTTGTTTTTTCTCGCCTATTTTGGGAGTAATCTCGAAGATTTTGTGTTGCACTATTCAAAGAATTTAAGTGTTTAATTAGTCTTTGATGATGATGCTACATACGATGCGGGTAATTATGAGTGAGTGGCTCATTATTATCTGATGTTTGAATTAACGCCTCTCTCTCGGGATCTGAATTTGTGTCGGAATGATCAATGTTGCTTTTATCTGGCAGATAAAGCGATGCAATCACGGCTAGGAAAAAGAACCCCTGTTTTACGTTAGAAGAAGACAAACAGGAGAGGCGAGGGTTGCAAACCGCTAGAGCAACGAACGGCAATACTAGCCACTGTGATCCCATCCCCACGGCAGCCGCCCAGATCATTTCGATCAAAGGACTACCCACCACATGGGCAAGGGCCTCAATCACAGACATGAGCGTGTACAGTTGGGCCATGTTTTTAGCACCATCGATATAACTGGCCAACGCGACGAGGATCGGGACGCGAGTGTTGAACCCAGCAGAAAGCACGATCAAACCTAAAAGTTCTATTAGCTAGGACAATACATTACGCACCAGAGATCATTTCTTACCGACGATAAGCCCGCCAATGCTTGGTAGGGTGAATATAGTGACGGTTCCAGCGACGAGGGCAACACAACTCAGTCGCGTGACTGTCAAATTGATCTTAGACACAGAACATTGCCGTGTCCGAAGATATTCTGTTAGAGACGGTAGAGTCAAATATATGACCAAACTTATGCCAGGGATGATAGAGAGAAGTCTCGTAGTCTTGCCCATTGTCAGTCGACAGAACACAGCTTGGTTTCGTGACTCACCTGCGCGATGGTCCAACCGAATCGAACCGATGCATACGGAGGCAATATTTGGAGAGCATTGTATCTCATCTGCACCAAGAAAGCCGTAGCAAGCCCCGGAATGACTCCTGGTGTTTTGAGAATACCTTTGTACGCGTGTAAACGCCTCGGATGAACGACTTGTAGTAGCTGGCCATAATCTACTGTTGTTTGATGTGGAAGGGATTCCGACATGATCTTGACTATTGGCAGCGTCGCGAGCAGGGCCAAGCCACCAAGGAGATAGGGCAGCCAAAGCGAGTGAAGCAGAAGAAGTGAGGCCAACTGGGGAACCAAGAGTTCGACAGCAAGCTTGGAACAGAACAAGTAATACATAACTTGCCCCCTAAAGAGCATCGTTAGCCAAACAGAGCTTCAAGCGACCGGATGAGAGGATGTACCTTGTGTCGTCGTCGCATAAATCGGCAGCTATAGTTGCATGCAGAGTGATTGCCATGTAGGGTCCACCTCCGATAATGCGTAGCAGGCCTGCAAGCCATACCAACTCAGTTGGAATTGAGGACCAGAAGGCGCCTCACTACGGTTAGTGGCGAGGTTTCCAGAGTGCACAATCCGTCGGCTCACTCACAGACAACGTATACCCAGGCTATGCATGCGGCTATCCCTACGGTGACAAGGCCCAAAACAAAGCGGCGACCAATGGTGTCGGTCAAGTGGCCGAATGCAGGTCCCAAGACGAGCACTTGCAGCAAGATGATGAGCAGAGGTCTTGAGTGAAATGGCTACGAAAACATACCGGGGAGCATCCCCAAGGCGCTGTACCAGCCCCTAACCATGGCGAGGTGCTGTTGGACAGGACCGATCTTGCAGAGAGCCTCGCCCACGGGCAGGTCGACACGCCCCAGCTCGGCATAGTAGCGCTGGCAGACGGAGTTTTCGAGCAGTCGAATGGTGGTAGGGAATTGAAGTTGCTCCTGAAACTCGAAGAGAAGGACGATGAGGGCGATGTAGATGAAGGGAGCTGCGGGGTGAGGGTGGTCCATTCTGACTGAGGAGGGAGCTTGATACATAGCAGCTCAATTTTGAGCGAAGTACCGCCCGAACTGTGCCCGTTCGCTGGGTATCTGTTATCTCAGCGACTGAGACAACCACGTGACTATCTTTCTAAGTATTGCTATTGTCACACAAGTACAAGCGCCTTAAGTTAAGCCTCAGGCAGACTCATATACCAAGTATACGCAGTGAAGGGGTATATTTCTAAGCCTTGGGCCTATTGTTATTAATAAAATAAATTTAATAAATCCAATAAATATAATTACTAGAGAATAAATACTAATCTTGAGCATTATAAAGAAATATTTCCCAGACTGCTTTATTGGAATAATAGATACGACTTGATTGAAGCATGTAATTATGTGTGCGAATAGCAATAGTCAAAATGGCGAGTCTCTTGCCGAAAATTTGTCGAAAATTGAAGCACATTTAAATGTGAAATGCATTTGAGATTCAATGACGCCTCGGTCTCTAATTCATAAAAAGCTGGATCCAGGATATCCGATTCCAAAGTCCCCTCCGATGTTGGAAGGCATCATGATGTTCTCAAGGCCGGCCTCCCAGTTCTCGAGCAAAGGCGTGACTCCAAACTCATCAAAGTCGTCCACCCAACCAAGAGCAACTCCTTCTTCGTCACCTCTGTCATCCATCTCACTAACCCGATTTCTAGATTGTGGGTGCACAGAGTGTGGAATGGTATCGGCGTTTGTAGTCTGGCGGTGCTGAGACGCTGACGTAGGTTGCCTGGATTGTTCGCGAGTAGCTGCAGTAAAAGAAGGATATCAGCATTTCTCAGTATCGCTTACCTTGGGTCTTGATACTTACTACTATACGTTGATAGAGCGCGCTCTCGTAAAAGCTTGAGCGATTGTATATAGCCTTGAGCTCGGGAATGACTGTCACCCATGTGTTTCAAGGTCCTAAGACAGCTCTCCCACGCTGCGTCTAGTTGTGCTTGGTCAAAGTGTGGTTTATTTGACTGTATGCACTCCGCCAGAATAAGGATGGTCCCGGACGTTATGAGATCTATGCACTTGTCAGTGAAAGTATTAATCATGGAACGGGAGATGTACAGAATAAGCCGAACCACCATGCGGCAGTGGCATCTTCACTTTTGGCACGTTCCAGCAATCTGACAAGATCACAGGCTGCGTCAACGCAGGCCACGGCGCATGGAGCTAGCAAGGCCATTGCTAACTTGCTTTCCTTTGGACGACCCGGGGTTGCATTGGATGAGTCGACGTGCTCACGCCTTTGCAGTTCCGAGCGCGTCGACGAGCAGAACCAGGAGAAGTTTGGGCGGTAAAGAAGGATCTTTAAGTGGAGATATCTATCATGAAACCGTCAAGTACGATAACATAAAAGCCTGAGGTGTACTTACCGTGCGTGGAGAACATTGGACTGGCGTTTTATAACCAATGAGGTTTCTGTAGACATTTCTGCGACACGATCCCAGTGTATCTCATCAGGTAGTGAGTTTTTGAAATCCTCCAGCAAGGTATCAAGGTGCATCACTGTGCTTAGGTCTTGATGATTTGGATGCGAGACCGGGTGGCTTCTGAATGAAGGCTCTGTCGACGCTGGGTGGTATATCTGGTCCAGGATGATGGCAAGGATCTTTGCAAGTTTGATGTTTTCAACGGTAAAGAGATTGACGGAATAGGGCCCTTCTGGCTGATGGCTTCCATTTCCATGGAGGGGGAGATGCGCGTCGTCGATGGGACTGGGGAGCGGCACATCGTTGATAATGCGCATTGACGGTGGACGACCCAGAGTCATACTTACAGTCCTGTGAAGGTCAGTAAACATCGTTGAAAAGGAGTTCGTACTTACATTTCCATCTGTAGACAGCCGTACCATACTCGACGCCGGATCTCAATCTCGGTGAATGAGTGACGTTCGGAACATTTATTCGCATGGAGTCCAAGGCCGACAGCCATGCGACATGCAAGCCCGATAATGTTGTAGCAGCGAGTTGGGTACTGGGTGCAAAGCAAGTAATGGCCCGCCAGAAGCAAGGCCTGCACATGAGAGACGGTGCCATTATCGAGAAGTTCAATGTGCAGGAGATCTTTCATTCTGCCATAGAACGTGGCACATGCCCCGTCCTTTTCCTCCGGCGACAGATCCGAGAACTGGCACCCCAGCGCAAGCATGGCATTGAGAGCGCAGAAAAACACAGGCCGTGGGCATCCACTACTTCCGAGGCCAATGTCGGGGCCGTCATCAGTTTGCGGATCTTGATATCCGCTTCGAGTCCAGAGCGCTTCATATCGACTCTGGAAACCCAGGGAATGGATCAATGGGTAAAGTACGTGTACGTGCGAGAAGTAGAGGAGCATGAGATTGTCCGCAATCTCGCGGGGTGGTAGTGCATATTGTGATTGCAGCATCGCGCCCAAACTGCTCCCAGCTGAGCGAATACCGGAGGAGTGTCCTCTAGGTGTATTCGGTTGACGCTCAGCTGGATTAGCTTGGGCATGTTGACCTGTGTGTTGGCCCTCTGACTGGGGAATCTCTCGCAGCAGGGACAAGACAGATGATTGCCCATAAAACTCATTTCCTCTTGAAATGAGTGGCTCGGTCTGGACGGCGATGGTAGCTCCCATGGCACTGATAGGGCTGGGACCACTTGGCTCCTTGCCTGCATCTAGCGTTGGAGGGAATGTATGATGTTCTGGCCTGAGGGGTGGATTGTCATCATTCGCTAATGAACTTTGCCCGTGTGAAATGGTATCCCCAGCCGATGATGTAGTGGCTGGCCCTTGGTCGTCATGATTAATGCCTTCAGATGTTCGGTTCCCTGCAGCTGGATTGGTGGCGTGACCCAGGCCTTGGCTACTGCAGGCTGCCCCTGAATGTTGTCTTAGGTCGGTAATGACCTGCTGTAGGTCTCGCACCTGAGACTGGAGAGATTCAATGTATCTGTTGATCAGTCAGTCAAATACAAACTGGACTCAATAAAGCCATTTACTCTTGCTCGCTGACCCGCTTGGCGCTGTTTGCGAGGACCGTGTAGCTACAGTTCGAGGCATCTTCGCCCCGCTTGCCACACGGCCCACAGAGCGGCTTGCTTCCGTCGCACCGGACTTTGCGCTCTCTACAGCTGTGGCATGCTAGTGCGATCCTCTTCCGCTTTGCAGGCCTGTAATTGTCCTCGGGAGAGGCAGCCTCGTCGTGTTCTGCGTCTGACGGCATTGGGCTGAGCGTAGAGAGTGTCGGGATCAATTGCAGCCGTGTTGTCCGGATACTTTCCGTGGAATCGTCGGCAAGCACGTGACCTCTAGCCTTCCGCGGCAAAGTCATTGTACTGAGCCGAGTGTGAGAACTGCCGAGCCTTCGGGAACCACCCGAAATGCGCTACGGGGTTGGAGATCCGGGAACTTCCCGGACATGTCCCTACGATATCAGCGTCGGACTCACTGGGCCACCTTTGCGATTGAAACCATTCACGCGTTTTGGAAACCAACTTCAAGATTGATAAATTTCTTACACCATGTTCGTGAAGGTTGGACGCTTTGCCGGTTTGATCGCCGCCAGGCCTAGTTACGCATCCGCTCCCCGAAATACATGGACGCGCAGTGCGAATACCTGTCTTAGATGGGAATCTCGGCGCAGCTATGCGACCTCCAAAGGAGGGGTAACACTGCAAAGCCCATCGCCTCAAAATGGATCTACCCTACGCACACTGCTATTGCTGCTATCAGCTACAACGACTGGCCTTGTCGGATGGATGATGGGCCGAAATGGACAGTCTGTTCAAGACCAAAAAATCACACGTAACTCTCAGCCGGTGTACGCGACGAGGGCTGAAATGGAACGCGTAAGTTTATCCCCGTCACAACCAAGCCTCAGCCTAGCGGTTTGTCCTATTTCTACCCTGCAACGCAACAAATATTAACTTGCACGGTGATAGGCTGTTGACGAGCTTCGAAACCTTCTCGGAGAGGACAGCATCAGCACAGAAGATGAGATTCTAAAGGCTCATGGATATTCAGAATGGTCTAGTATCAACATCGACAGTCTGCCGGTAGCAGTGGTTTTTCCAACTTCAACAGAGCAAGTGTCAGTAATTGCTAAAATCTGCACCAAATACCGCGTTCCAATGAGTGAGTCTTTCCAATACCCGGCTGTAGTCACGAGATTGTTGAGTTTCCATTCGATTTAATATTAAACTAGTCCCTTATTCTGGCGGATCCAGTGTGGAAGGCCATTTCTCAGCTCCCTTTGGGGGAATCAGTATCGACTTTATGGAAATGAACAAGATATTGGAGTTTCAAAGAGAAGAGTAGGCGAATACGACCACAGGTTCTCATAACATTCATGATTTAACGCGGCTTAGCATGAATATTCAAGTCCAGCCCTCCGTGCCTTGGGCCGAGTTGAACGAAAAGATCAAGGACAGTGGCCTTTTCTTCCCCATGGACCCAGGACCGTCGGTAAGAGCGAGAGTCTTGCAATTCCAAAGATTGTACTAATATAAGACAGGCGCAAATTGGGGGCATGGTAGGAACAAATTGCAGGTATGTTTCTTGCGTTAGTAACGTATGGTTGGCTGACTTCAAAGTGGAACAAATGCTGTGCGGTATGGCACCATGAAAGACTGGGTGGTTAACCTCACAGTTGTGTTGAGTGATGGAACGATTCTCAAAACCCGTAGAAGACCTAGGCAAGTGCGCAGGGAGAATTATGTGGGAATATTCGTTTGATTGGTGCTAACAAACAACAGAAAGTCCTCTGCAGGCTACAATCTCAATTCGCTCTTCGTCGGCTCTGAAGGGACGTTAGGGTTGGTTACGGAAGCAACCCTGAAACTCGCCACCATTCCTGAAGAAAACGGAGTAGCAGTCATCGCCTTCCAGACGATCAAGGATGCTGCCAGCATGGCCGTTGATGTCATTCACAAGGGCATCATGGTGGGTGCAGTGGAGATTTTGGATGACGTCCAGATGAACGTCATCAACCGAGCAGGTGCCACAGGGAGGAAGTGGACCGAAAAACCGACGCTGTTTTTCAAATTCAGTGGCACAAAAGCCGGCGTAGCAGACAATATTCACCAAGTGCAGCAAATCGCAAAGGGATATGACATTGTGGACTTCCAGTTTGAGAATGATCCAGAAAAGCAGAAACGCCTCTGGTCTGCAAGAAAAGAAGCACTCTGGAGTATGCTTGCGCTTAGAGAGTCCGGCGGCGAAGCATGGTCGACAGATGTCGCTGTGCCACTGTCCCGAGTTGCCGAACTAATTGGTAAGTGCTCAACTTTTTCATGACAAGATTTCATCAAATTAACCTTCCCCTAGAAATGTCAAAAATAGATCTTGATGGACTCGGACTGTTTGGAAGTATTCTTGGACACGTTGGCGATGGAAACTTCCACGAAACCATATTATTCGATGGCGCGAAAGAGCGCGCCAGTGTTGAGAAGTGTGTCCACAAGATGGTGGATCGAGCTCTTGAGATGGAGGGAACATGCACAGTAAGACCACAGCCCGGTTGGAGTTGCCGGAAACTGACTAAAGATGATGATAGGGTGAACATGGTGTTGGCCTTGGAAAGAAGGACTGCCTTCAGAAGGAACTGGGAGACGCACCCATCCAAGTCATGAGGGCTATCAAGAAGAGTCTAGACCCGCACTGGTTGATGAATCCAGGCAAGATCTTCGACCCGGAGGTTAAATCGTCGTGAGATGTTGAGTCTTATACGCGATTCTATCATGGAGATGCTACGAATGTCGTTGGGGACTGCGTACGAAATTACTGTCGTTAGCTAGATACGCAAGCAATAGGATTTGCCTTGGATTATTGAACGTTGGTTTCTATCCTTGAGACGTAGGTGTCGTGAAATTTTGTAACATGCTCTCGTAGGCTTGATATACCATCTTCTACTCTAGACATTGTGCGAGTATATGGGATTGGGCTGTGAGGATGTAACAAGTGAGCCTTGCCTACCACATCACGAACAAACATTTCATAATACACAATGCAAAATGGACACAATAAAGAAATATTCGATTTCCAATTTCACCGCTGGCATGATTTCGTGGCTGTGATTGATTCCTGTCATTAGCTCTGGCGTGATTGGAGGCTAGCTCTTGAGACGCTTGCCGACTTGATTTGCCATTTCGCAAGTGACAACTCGGGAAATTCCCAGACCCACTGACATCGTCGACTCCACTTCGGGTCACTTCCGGGCTCAATACACGCCACGATAGATTGACCGTCATGTAATTCGTTAGACAACAGTTCATTCCCCTCTTATTTCTGGATGAGTTCGGTAATGTCCCGGGATCAATTGACTATAAGATAATATGCGTTATACGGCTCATGCTCTTAGGAGGTTAGACACCACTCCCGCATACTCATCCTCCCGAAATCACAGCCATGTGCGTAAATTTGCTGAGGCTCCTGAGGTAACGCGTTTGCTAATTATGATAGGTACACCACGTCGTTTGCCTTTTTCGAGGCCTTGATAGAGGTCGGTGCATTCCGCCCCTGTCGAACATTCTTCCATTGACACCGTGTAGGCAGGAGTCAAGAACTGCTTCGTCAACCTTGGCTCTGACCACCCGAGCATCCTGGAGGCCATGGTCAAGGGTCGTGACACGCCAAACTTCCCCCGTATCATCACATGCCCCAATGAAATGGTGGCTCTGTCCATGGCCGATGGATATGCTCGAAAAAGCAACGAGGCCCAATGCGTCATTGTGCACGTAGATGTGGGCACGTCAGGAATGGCTGCTGCTATTCACAACGCGTGCATGGGAAGAGCGCCTGTGCTGATTTTTGCCGGGCTCTCGCCATACACTATAGAGGGAGAAATGACTGGCTCTCGTACAGAGTTCATGTGAGATGTCAATTCACCTTCTGATGTACCGGGGCTGATTCGAGCATAGCCACTGGATGCAAGACGTTCCAGACCAAAAGCAGATCGTCGCCCAGTACTGCCGGTATGTTGGCGAGATCAAGACTGGTAAGAACGTCAAACAAATGGTCCGAAGGGCTTTGCAATTTGCCACGAGTGATCCGAAAGGACCAGTGTACTTGATGGGTGCCCGCGAAGTCATGGAGGAAATTATCCAACCATACAGCATCAACCCTGCACACTGGCACGGTATCGGGCCCTCGGCCCTCCCTCCAAATGCTGTCGCCGAAATTGCCCAGGCACTGGTGGAAGCTCAAGAACCTCTTGTGGTGACGGGCTACAGCGGCAGAAATCATGCTGCCGTGGCGGCTCTGCTAGACCTTGCTAATACCGTGAAAGGCCTGCGTGTGCTGGACACAGGGGGTTCCGACATGTGTTTCCCAGCAGACCACCCGGGGTGGCTTGGGATGAAGTACGGAGCTGATGACAGTATACGAACGGCAGATGTACTGCTGGTGGTCGACTGCGACGTCCCATGGATAAACACGCAGTGTTTGCCTAAGTCTTCCGCCAAGGTCTTCCACTTGGATGTCGATCCTCTGAAGCAGACTATGCTTGTTTCATACATCAGCGCGGAGACGAGATATCGTGCAGATGCTGGCACTGCGTTGGCCCAAATTGTTGCGTACCTGAAGTCTTCCTCCGAATTGGCGAAGCGTTTGGCTGATTCAGAATTCGAAAACCGATGGGTCTTCTTGCAGCAATCTCATTCAAAATTGATCAAGTCGCTTGACGCTAAGCCCGAGGCAACTGAAACCGGTTCAATGAACACTGCTTATGTTTGTTCAATGCTGCGCAAGATGCTGCCGCAGAACACAATATTTGCCGTGGAGGCTGTCACAAACACCATCACCGTTGCGGAGCAAATTCGTGCTATACAACCTGGACAGTGGATCAATTGCGGTGGCGGCGGTTTGGGCTGGAGTGGTGGTGGTGCACTTGGAATCAAGCTTGCCGTCGATGCTGAAGACGCTGCCCTGCCACAAAACGAGAAGAGAATCGTAGTACAAATTGTGGGCGACGGCAGCTTTCTTTTCAGTGTTCCCGCCAGTGTGTACTGGATCTCAAGCAGATACAAGATTCCTGTCCTCACAGTGGTCTTGAATAACACAGGTATTTGGAGATTCGCCTCAATGAGCTTTTCAGTTCATTCCATTTGTATGCCGTTTGACTGACTTGGCTGCCTACAGGATGGAATGCTCCCCGAAGATCAATGCTGCTGGTTCACCCTGACGGCCCAGCGTCCAAGGTTTCGAACTCTGAGCTGAACATATCCTTCGATCCCTCACCGAATTACTCCGAGATTGCAAAGGCAGCAACAGATGGCCAAATATTTGGAGCCAGGGTCAAACTTGCGGACCAGCTGCAGTCTTCGCTTGAAGAGGCGATTCGATCAGTCCAATCGGGGACCTCGGCAGTTATTGATATTGCTGTCAGTGTTCCGTAAGCCAGATTCCTTAGGTAGCTTACGAATAAGATGCTTTACTGGAAGATGTAGAATTTTATATGAGCGCTTGCAAGGGACAGCAAAGTGGATGCATGTTTGCTTTTCGTAGCAACTTCGGATCGGGATAATCCCTTGATGGTCAACGAGGCAATACGATAAATGAGTTCAATTGTTTCACTCCAATATAAATATTTAGAGATTAAACCCCGATAATGTTGCGGCGCGTGTATATTGTTGTCCTGGGATAGCTCACAAGCATAGGCAATGGCTCAAGATATTAGAGACGCGAAGAATCGCCACCCTGACGCTTTAATTAATAGTATTAATATATTTACTCACGGTTCAGTATAAACACTTTTAGCTGTAGCCTGATATCTACACAGCCATTCTCTGTGGCAATCCTGAGATGATAACTGAGACACACCCAAGCATCCTTATTGCTCTGTTCATTATTTACCTCTCAACCAGAGGTCCATTATACTCCTTCCTGGCCCACAACACGTAATAGAGGACGCTAAAGATAACGAGACCACCCGTCACCACAACGCTGTAGTTCATCATGTCGACGGATGGGTTTAGAACTGGAGGCCAGAAGCTGAAGAAGCCAACGGTAATCAGGTAGCAAATGGTGAGGACATTGTTTGCAATACCAAAAATACCAGGAAGGTGGAATGGACCCCAGACAAGTTCGGCACCAGCAGTATTGGCGAGGGCTGGCAGATCTGAATCAGGAAGAGCGAAGCCCTTGGTCATTCGACGGTAAAGGAGAAGTACCGCGGCAATGAGGTATGAAGCGTAAAGGCAGGAAATGGAGAGTGAAGTGACGTTTTGGAAGGCGACGGGAGAACCAATGTTGATGAACGACAGAAGAATTGCAATGACGGAGGTGAAGGCAATAGCCCAGACGGGAACCGTAGTGCGGCCGTCGACCCTTGAGAGGACCCCCCAGAAAGGAAGACCACGGTCACGGGCAAATGACCAGAAAACCCGGGAAGTTGAGGCAAGCATGCCGACAGTCGCACAAGCACCCAGAATCATGATGATGGCAGCCATGACGGTAGCACCGCCAGTCGAGTTGGTGGCCTGCTGGAAGATGTACATATGAGGGAATCCCAGAGCACCCGGAGCGGAGGCAGCAGCGTCGTCGAAGTTGCCCATACAAAATACCATGGCGATAAGCATGGCGAAACCGCAAGTGCCGTTGATGATGAGACTCAGTAGGATCGATCGGGGGACCACAACACTGGGGTTGACGGTTTCCTCGGACATCTGCCATTGTGTGAGCAAGTACCAATTCAGAGTGCAGAGGGAAAACTTACGTGGAATGCGGCATCGGTACCGACAAACGCAAAAGCGTTGCCCATCATGCCGACCATGAAGGATATTCCTTGAGTCGACCAGCCACCATTGTTGACCCATGTCGTAAAGATCTCCTTGGCGTCGCCGTGCGGCCCGAGAGTAACGAGAGGAATGAGAATGGCGAAGAAGCCAAGAATGTGTAGGATCAGGATGAGGCCTTCGAACTTGGGCAGCGCAGAGCTGACAAGAGTGTTGATGAAGACGGCGAATAGAAGGATGACCCAAAAGAGCAGAGTGCCCTGCCACAGCTTCGGCTCAAAGCTAGCGTTGTTCATTGTAGCCATACCAAGAATCATGTTGCCAGTGAGGAGAGCACTGGACGAGACAGAGCCTTGCCAGCCGCCGACAGTCAACCATCCAGTAACATAGCTCAAGAACTTGGCGCAAGATCGAGGCGCCAGCATCGCGACCCAGTGGTATTGTCCGCCGGACGTGGGCGCCATGGAGACCAGCTCGCTCATGGTGGTGAAGACGCTGAAGTTGCCGAACCAGACGAAGAGGAAGCTGTAGAGGACACCTGCAGTGCCGCCGTTGTTGAGACCTTGGGCGAAGAGCACCGTGACGGCTTCCCAAGTGATAAGAATGGTGCAGCTGAAACCGAGAATCGACATGAAGCCAAAGTTGCGCTGCGAGATGTGTCAGTGAGGCGCGCCGGAAATCGTCATGTATTCTGACTTACCCTAAGGACTTGCTTCTTTCCCAATCGCGCCAGTTGATCTTTGTCACCATGGTCGCTGTCAGAGCCGCCTTCGGAATGGGGTCCAACCTCGGCCACGACGCGAGACTCATTGCCCTTGGCCGCGGGCACGTTGCCCATCTCATGGCTGCTGGTGAAGCTACTCATTGTCACAGCCCAGACAGAAGAGCTAAGGGGAGACTGTCAATGACAAGACAAGTGCGGAGCAAAGAGTGACAGAAGGGGATGCACGGTTTAAACGGCAAAGCAAGTTCAAGCAGAAAGTCACTGGATCTGCAGAGACGCATGCATGATTAGGTGCAGGAAGAGCAACGAAAGGGGACCACGTTTCCCGCAATCCTTTTAAGACCAACAGTTCTCAAAGGAGTACTCCGTATGGGGTGTAGTACTACAGAGTACATACTGACGGGCGGAATGTAACTGTCCTCGCCCGTTGATTCGGTTAGCGGACCGACCGCCCCTCCCCCGGCATATCCACACCCTCCCTGCTCCCTCCCCTGCACGTTCTGCATGTTGGCCATGGCACACATGTTCGACGGAGGCAGAGTTCGGGTCTTTTTGGTCTTGGCCGCTTGCTAGGACCAAGGGGAGCTGCCGGCTTCCAGCCACCCGGTCGAGATGGTGGTGAGGTGATTCCCGGGCTTGTTGGCCTCCAGGGATAGGGACGCGGAATGAGGGAGCGTTGAGATAACGAGTTGTATCCCGAGTAGTCTTTATCTTGAGTCGTCCTGCCGGTCCCTGTTCGAATGCTGACAAGACCGGGCTGTCGCCAGTACACCTTACAACGAGGATGCTCATCCAGGTCAACAGGCCCAGGGACAACTTACGACCACCTCAGCAAAAGCAAAGAAGCTGCCGTCACAGTTACCTCGCCGTTACAGCACAGGAATTCATGCATGGCCCCTTCCATCTACCAGGTGTGCCTCGACCAGAAACACACTACCGGGAGCAGATTGCCTACTACGTAGTACACGCGTCCGTATCGACCAACAGCCCTGGCTCGGTTACCATCGCCACAACATCATCGGTCGTGCTTTTGGCTGTTGGTCATGGTCATAAATGACAGTGCAAAGGAACCTTGGTCCCTGTCGCGCCATTTCGAATGGGGCCGAGTACGCGGATCACCCCAGCTCTTGCAAGGATCCATTCCGGGGGGTGCCGAGAACCTCTCGTTCCCCCACTTCTTTTCTCTTTTCTTGTCTATTTTATTTATTCTGTACTTTTATTCATGAGACACTAGCCCTTCTTGTACTCGTAGCGTGTAACCACTGCATTCATGCAAAGGGACAGATGCGTGTACATCTTTTGTCCGCAGTGACTCGATAATCACAACGTGTCTATGTTCCAGATAACTAACGCCGCAAATTGAGATGACAAGGAAGCAGAACACAACAGATTCTCAATATTATATTTCCTCCCGAGGGACTTTGCTGCCGTGCATGCTCTGAACGTCTACTTGCCACGTTTGGTGCACCAGGATTGTTTGACTTGAGTGACTTTGGTGACTTTGACTGTCCCAAGACTTCTTTTGCCCATCGGTTGTCAGGGCGACTCCCCGTTTCGTGGACTTGCTCATGTCAACCAGTTCATGCACATTGCTGTGCTGACTATGCTGCGAGATCGTGGTAATGGGTTCGTCGATCGTATCATGCGGCCGTGACCTGGAGCCAAGACCGCTATGCTGTGCCGACTTGTATCCGGAATGGGCTCCTGGCCTATACGTTGGGTAGCCGTTGCTGCTAGATTTGCCTTGCCGACGCAAATCATCAATGCGGATCTGGCCTGACTCGAGGCTGTCGAGGAATGGCTTGAGGTTGGGAACGCAAACGGTAAAGATGGCGAGACACTGTACCAGCTGAATGGTAATGGAGGCTTCCCACAGGGAGAAGGAGAGATCGTCGGACGCAAAGGCCTTGTTGGAGTAATAGATTTGAACGGCGACGGCGGGCACAACGCTGTCCATGTTGGTTAGCTCTCAAGCCCACGCGATGAACAAACTGCTGGATGGTAATGTAATAATAGTTACGTACAAAATGCGGCTGCCAAAGACACAAATGACCAGAATTCTCTTGGACCACGAGGTCTGAATTCTTCGAGCGTTGTCGGTCATGATGGCGACAATGGCAATATCAGTAACGATGTTTGCGACGGAATAGTACGTCCAGAAGGAAGTGAAGTTGATGCATCGAGTGCTGTCAGAATAATCCCATGGCCTCGGTAGTTGGCACTGGAAGAAGCTGACGACGAACGCACTCAGTCCCCAGAGACCGACGATGATCTCGAACACCAAGAGGGGCCTCTCTTGACCGCGCCGACTCATCATGCGAAGCCCCATGGTGCCTGACAGTTTGGAACAGAGCAGAGAGGCGATGAACATGGCGTTGGCGGCATACTGGCTCTACAGTCACATCGCATACTGAATCAGCGTTCCTGTCCACGAGTGTACAGCTTACTGTTGAAGTGACATACCTTGAAGAAAGTCTCCTTTTTGCTCGAGCTCAGTGTACTAAAAGGCGTTCCCAATCCATGTTCGCAAGCTATAAACACAGCGATGGACTGGCCGATGGAAAAGACCTACACGGCGGTATGAGTCAAGGGACGTCGGGTACAAGTCAAATTGTGCTGGCGTTGTTCACAACTTACCGCGGCGGCAACTGCCAGAATATCATCAATTTTGAGGGCTTTCACCATGTGAATCTTCGTTCCTGAGCGGACGAAGCAGGCAAGGACAGAAATGACGAGGAACATCATTGACAAGACCTCGACCAGTGGGGCCTTGTCAGTATCTGTGATGATCCTCTGCGGGGAGCTCATGATGGGCAACGTGGCGATCGGCACGGCTGCAGTGACATACTGCGACGAGGAACCGTCGAAAAAGCTGAAAGATGTGTTTGACGAGCTCGCGCGGCGTGCTGGGGAAGAAAGGAAAATGAAGACAGATAGCCGACTTACTTGGACCAGGTTGTGTGGTTACCGTCAATCACCCTGAGACATTTTCGCTCTCCGTTCCCGAATCCCCAAGAGAGGGTTCCCGGGCATGTTGTCTCCTGCTTACAGGTATCGAGAATTGCTTTGGCCCAGTCGATGGGTTGCGCCATTACGGCCCGTCACAGGAAGTACTTCGTACACCTATATCATAAACCTGGTCGTGTTGCATGGCCGTTTTGCATGGCCGAGTTGCCCTTGTCAACCAACAGCCACCTGCTCATTTGAGACACGCGGCCCCACGGGTTCTTGATATTCACTCGCTTGCTGGGCCATCCAACGAGGTGTGAAGATAAAAGGATTCGGGTGTTGGCACAGCCCATGTGAGGATTAGTTCGCTAGTGGAAAAATACGAATAAACCTACACTGGCGAGAGGGTTGCTCCCGATCCTTCCGAGGCCAATCGTCCCCCCTGCAGCATGCAGGAGAAAATGCAACCCCACCTCTTGGCTGTTGGTTGACAACGAAGATTAATGGTGTGATATGACACTGTGGCTTGCAGGATTTTCTAGACGAGAGAAACGACGTTACAGACCTCCCCTTCCACACATATTGCCAAACCAAGATCAAAACACCACAGCCGTTAAAGCTCGTCCTAGATCTATAAAAAGCAGGTCGGTCAGTTCGATGATCCTATTCAATATGCTGCATAGAGACTTCGCGGTAATACGCAGCACGTGGTTGATTTAGGGATTGCTGGCTTTGTCATTATGTAACTCTTTGTGATATATCACTTCCATAAGGTGCTTCATGCACATATCCCAGCAGCTATCATTTTTTCTGTTGCCAACCCTTTCGAAGGATTCTCTGCCCCGGCCTGAGACCGTCCAGCATTCCTGCGGCGTGGCGTCCGCGTATGACCCCCGTACCTTGCAGCCGCCGTGCCAGGGAGAAAACGGTTGTCAGAGGCTTGTATGGATTACAATGACTTTGTCGGAGATTTCAAGAGTGGTGACAAGGTCAACCGGTTCCGCGGGGACCGAACGGGGCCGTTCCGCGGCGGCTGATGGATGTGATTGTCACAGTCCTCCGTGGTGAGTACCGTAACCCGATACGGACATGGCAAGACCTGTGCAAGCACACCTCAGCATGCATAAAGACCACATACGAACTGTACATGTTAATGAATTCTGACGACACACTAATGTACTGCTCACTCCCAAGGCTTCACAGTCTTTCCCTCCTCGTAGTGCCCGCCGATAGGCCGCCACATATCCCAAAAGGTGATGGGCTGCAGCTCCTGCTCAATCTTCTTCCACGCCTCTCCCGGGGTCTCTTTGGTGGGTTGCAGTTTGTTCTCGTTGACGACAACGAAACCATGTTTCTTGTAAACTGGAACGCCATATTCGGTGGCGTCCAGCCACATCTCGACGCCCATCTCATCGGCTTTTCGCTTCCCCCATGTCAACATCATATCCGCCACACCTTGGCGCCGGTAGTCGGGGTGTGTGAAGATGATGTTAAGGACTTGCAGCATTAGCATATTCCATCCGCAACGGCTGAGGTCCAATCATGCTTCCGTCGTTGACTTACAAACCTGCGGCCTCGCCCCCATCCTCTCCCTTGGCGCCTCCATTGCCTCTAAGCACTTGCTGACGTACTCGCGCGCCTCCCCTTCCGGATACCAGTAAATCTCGGAATGGTCATCGGGCTTCTCAAACGGGTTGGCTGGGTAAATCTTCCACAGGCAAGCTCCTACAATCGTGCCGTTGTCATCAACAACCTTGCGCCAGTAGCTCGCTGGATCCGATTCGTGCTCCCCCCACATGCGGCTGGCAGACTCCCTGAGAGAATCAATACGGGCTGAAGGTCCGTCACCGCGGATGGGACAAAACATGCGGAAGAAGCTTTGGGCAGGATTCTCGTAGGAGATCCACAGGCATTCCATGACGTCGAGAAAGTCGGTAGCCGAAGCTACCTCAACCAATGTGAACGGCATGACGAGAAAAGACGAATGTTGATGGCGAAAGTGGTAGGAAAGCTTGAACCAGACTCATCAACTCGGGAGAGGCCGAGAGAAAGAGAAATAGCAGTGGCTGTAATGGCGCACTGGGAATGCCTGCTCTTGGCGCAGCTCCACCCACTTTAATGCATGGGATCCAACCAATTTGAGGCCTAGTTCGCCATCCTTCACAAAGATCCAGTTATGTGAGAGTTTGGCACCCATGTGCAAGTCAACCTAATCAGTGTTGGCGGGACAAGGGCGCAGGTTACATCGTCCCATCCCATACAGGGATGCTTTCGCAAATATCTACCTAACGGGCGGGCGAGCAAGGGCAAAATGTCGCCATCTTCGGCGCCGGGGAAGCGATCCGAGGCCTAATCGAATCCACATTGTATTCAGCCGGTTAACGCGGCCTTGTCCCTCGCAAACTTGTCAAGGATAATTCCTCCGTACGTCAGGTTGGGGATAGCGACTAGACTAACCGGGATGTGGTCAATTCTTATCCCCGAGGATAGCATCAGCTAAACATTTGCTTTTTATCGAGCGTTGTACAGTTCAGCGGACATGCAAAAACGCCGGCATCCCGGTTGGCGACTGATTTACGCGAGTTCCGTACATGCGATGATATTCTCTGTCACGAACCATCTCCACCCAGTACTCAGGGGTGGCAGGAGCCAGTCCTGGGCCTGACGGGACCCGGAGGGACATGATAGGATCTGAGATGGGTGACGGCTTACCCTTGCATTTGGGTCCTCGGATCGTGTACGGATACCGGGAAATCGAAGGAGCACGTTCAGAAAGAATCGACACGCTCCACAATGAGAACGGTCCCACCAGGAAGGATACCCTATACAACATCGACAGCGAGAGCTCAGCTGCCAATACTACGCTCTGCTACTGCCAGGAAGAGACCTCCGATACTCACCACAAATTCCGTAATCTCGTTTGTTATCAGACGTAATTGCGGCCCTTTGACCCAGCGAGGTAGCAGTTCATCGTCACATGCACTGTCAACGCAGCATTGACTGAATAAAGCTGCTTTTCAACAGCCAGGACGTTACAATTTAGAACAAGATGTTAATACCACGTAAAGTTAATGGCAATACTTGACGGTTGTAAACAGGGTTAAAATTCGCATGCTGATCCCATACCACGATAATATGTGAACAAGAGTGTAAGGGGCCTAAAACTAGGCTCTCGGGACATATCTAACGTTGAAGCGCGGCTTTGCCCACAAAAACTGAGTCTTGCAATCCCTAGCCCAGTCGACTTCCCGTCCTGGCCCAAGACTTTGCATTGCCTCCCAGTTAAACAGAAATACCAACTTCGCCAGGATAATTCGCATCTCCATGTAGGCGAGGTTCTTTCCTAAGCAAGTGCGTGGCCCGATGAGGAACGGCTGGGATGCTTTGAGCGTGTCACTGGCGTAACGGGGGTTGTACAGACTGTGGTCAGTAGGGAGCCAACGCTCGGGGTGGAAACCCTCTGGGTCGGCAAAGTAGCGTGAGCTGTGTCCTAGAGTAAATTGGTGTCCAGATACGATGGTCTATGGTAATACGATACTCAGTTACTCCATCCTACGTCCAAGAAGCAAGGAAAACATACCCCTTTGGGAATATAATTGCCATCGACGACAGCGCCTGGGCTGACGCGGGGAACGTTGATAGGAAGCGGGATAAAAATCCTGAGGCCTTCTTTCACGATGGCGCCGAGATATGGAAGGTCGCGGGTGCTGACGTGGTCAATTTCCTCGATGCTCTTGAATGCCGTTCTGACCTCCTGCTGAAGGGCACGCAGGCACTCCGGTCTTTCCAAAACAAAATACGTCACGCCCGCGAGAGTCGTCGCGGTTGTTTCCGAACCGGCAATGAGCAGCGAGCTGGCGTTTGTTCGCAGGAACTCTTCGGAAGGCTGCTTCTCGTTGCTGGTCAGCAGATGGCCGAAGAAGTCGGCACGGTTGTTGCCCTTCTCAATGCGCTTTCGCATGAGCGTCCGTGAGAATTCGATGTGTTCTTCTCGCTCCTTCTTAAGCTTTGAGATGGGCAGCATAAATGGCGCGAGAGGTAACAGGTAAGGCATGCGGCGGAAGATGCTGAACAGTGAGCCGGTGTACAGAATGTTGACAAGCATGGTGATTTGTGGGTTTGTTTTGGCTGCCGACTTGGTTAGTTTGCTGTAACACTCACTGGGGAGACTGACCTGTCTCGACGGCATGGAAAGATTCGCCAAACGCAAGATCTCCGATAATGTCGAAAGTTAACCAATTGAACCACTAATTGATGTCAGATACTCAGTCCCAATTTATTAAGAACAGTCTCGGCGTTTACCTCATCAACATCAATGCCTTCCTTTTGATGACCATATTTCCCAACCTGCTTCATGAACAAGTTGATATGCTCTTGAATCATGGTCACCTGCTCCGAAAGGGCAGTCTCGCTAAAGGAATGAGCAAGCAGCTTCCTGGTCTCACTATGCCTCACGGCATCTCGCTCCGCACCGAGAGGTGACATCTCGTCAGGGTTGTCGTAGAACTCGGACTTGAGAAAGACCTTTCTGCCTCTCTTGTTGTTTGCGTGGCCATACAAGTCCTCGAACGCCTCGACAGTAGTGAAGAGGAGCTCGTTGGGGGCGATCCGGATAACATCTCCATACTTCTTGGACAGATCGAGCAAGTCATAGGCCCACCTTCCTCCCATCCTGACGGCATGTTAGCTAGTGGGGTTTAATAGGTACGAGATATTTTACCAATGCTTCGCGTGCCATAGCTGCGAAACGGCTGCGAGTTTGGGACCCGGGTACTTGGCTAGAGGATGGAAGTAGTAGTTGTAGACCACATAGAAGCAGATGTATGCCGTGAGCTGTATGGTTAGTTTAATCACATCCTAAAAAGTTACCAGCAACAAATACTCACGAGGCCAATGGAAGATACTGATATGACCCCTAACTTCTGGGCTGTGGATAAATTGCTGGGAATCTTGTCCATCATTGTCACGATTGGATGGGAGTAAATGGTTCTTTCAAAAACCAGGACGAGAAGACAATTGTCCACAGTCATATACGAATATGATTCCAGGCATGTCAATGGGCTCAAATATTACTGCTATCTACAAAGAGGCTGGTGATGCATGGGACGATTACACGATATTACGGAGAAAGCCATTACAAAGAAAGCCATGACAGATACGGTGCGTGATTGGAAAAGAAGTCTATTTGTATGGATAGCATTGTTCCGGTGAACGCCCAACCCCATACCCCGCAAACAGAGAGTGCGGGGATGGCACTGGGGGATCCGGAAGTGAATTCTCCGACTAATGATATCGTAGAAGTGACAGAAGTCTGGGGAAGTCTAGATCTAGATCATCACACCATCAGACCGGCTAATTTCCCTCCTCGTCTCAGCTAAGGCCGAGGTCAGCGTCTACCCTCGGGTATATAAAGTCGTAACGTCGCACTGCGATCTAATTGTAGATGCCCGCACATTCCTCGAGTCACATGTCTCGCGTCTATTGTTATTTGTCAATATGCCCTCCCTTACCCTCAGCCAAGAAGCTGCGACGCCGTTGCATAAGACACTTTATCGTATGTCGAGATGACTACAACGAGCATCATTAACTTCCATCATGCGAGAGCCAACATCGACGCAAGGCGTTTGAGAAGAATGTACTTACCAGACGAGCAATCCAAGATAGGCCACTTCCATGCAAACTCCTTGCTCAGCTTCCATGTGCGCATATGATAAATCCCCGGGTGTGATATGCCGCGCTGCTTGATTTGGTCATGTCTCTCCTCGCCAATTTTTGACGACCGGTCGGCTGGTTTAGATGATGTCCCTGCGTCGGGCTGCGTCAAACTGGCGCCTTGTACGCGATTCGTGAGCTCTTGCACAATCAGATCCTCGGCCGGATCAAAACCCATAGAAAAGGCCAGGTCCACCGGGACATTGATATACGTCCAGTTCGTTTCCTCAAGACACGTTGCGGCCGAACCAGATGCGGACTGTTTCTCCTGCACGTTCATTGCGTTCTGCACGTAGTCATAGACGCCAACTGCAATTTCCTTCTCGGGTATCTCAATAACGGCATGCAGGGTTAGCTCTTGGCACAGCAAGTCCAGGTCGAGGCTGTCCTGGTGCAGGATCATCTGGTCGCGTATCGACGGCCACGTTATGAAGTCGATGATGATAGGGTGGGACGTCGAGGCGTCCTGTAGCGGAGTGGGCCGAAACGGCTCCGGGATGGCCATGCGGAACTCTGTCGTGTTACATAGCCTCCACTGCAGGATGCGTTCTAGACACCGGAAGAAATTCTAAAGAAGTCGGTTACCGTTGAAACTTAGAGGTATATCCTGGGCAGGTATTCAAACTAACCGAGCCATATATGTACGTTGTAAGGCCAGAAAACGACGCTATCACATTGACACCCGCCGACGCAATCTGTTGAATAAGTTGGGCTTGGTCGAAGTTACTTCTAGTGGCCAACTGACCTGCCGAGGCCTGACTGTTGGCTTGGGCAATTTCAGAAATGTACCGTTTGCAACCCGCTTCAACTTTACTGGCAAATGACGTCTTTGAAGATATCGGCGCGAAATCGACGGATAGGAAGAAGGGGTCAGTCAAGGGGTGAATGGCATCAAACGTTTCTGCTCCTCCAGCAACGGAGGGAAGCTTTGGTAAGTGGCCGTAGAAGCCAGTTGGAAGCATTGCTTGGGTGCTAGGCATCGAGAGCGGTTCTTTGCCTTGGGAATCGGGTGCGCTCGAGGTTCGCACAGCTTCGTACATGGTATATCCCGCAGATGTCGCAGGGACGAGATGTGGTCTGTTCTGCACGACAACTGCAGCGGTGGGATCATGTCTCGGTTCAACCTGGTTCTGCGGCGGTGATACAGCAGAACCGCGTTCACTCCCGTGGTCTTTCAACAACGCATCAAAGACACTGTCCTCTGAGACGAATCCATCAGCCAAAGCTCACTCAAAAACATCACAGCTCCAGGGGAAACTTGAGCTTACCAGCAGCGGCCGAGGCACTTTGGCCAATGTACGTGAGCTTCTGCCGGAGCCCGATCAGGTTGTCCTTCAGTTGGCGATTTTCCTCGAGCAGCTCCAGGTGGCTGCGCAACAGCTTGTCGTAGCGCGCGTCCTCATCCTGGGTGGCCTGGCCCGACTTGATGGCCTCGACGAACGACTCCAGGTACTGTAGCCGGCTCTGCTGCTTTTCGCGGAAGCTCTTCTGCGCAACGCGGTTCTGCGCACGCTTCTTGTCGTCTTCCGCGGCCGCCACCGCGGTTTTGCGCTTGCGTGTCCGGGTCGAGGGCAGCCGTTCGTTTGCAGATGCAGAATCCATCGATAAAAAGAGGGACTGTCAGTGGGAGAGCATTGAAGTGAAGGCCGAGGTTACACTGCTGTCGTTTCGCCTATGGACGGTTTGGCTGCATTGGGTTCTGAATATGCGGTGACAGGTTATCTAAATAATTTACCAGGTACGCTTAAGTTACCCCGCATTTATTTTCTGCTTCCAGGATTGTACATGAGTCCAGCGAATTGGAGACGCGAATGGCGTGCGGCGCAGTCCGGGAGTTAGACGAACCCGATCCGGTGGCCGATGCAACTGTAGTATCATCATGAAACTTGTTGTTGAGTCAATGTCAGTAACCGAAAATTCGTTCCGATTTATCTTGGAAAAATACTGTCATTCATATATACTGCCATTGGAGCCCTCCATTGACTCTGCAATTTTCCTCATTCCACTATGAGCTTTCCACGTTAATATTAGCGAACGCACAGTGTGCTGATTCATCCGCCATTTGCACACAAGCACACGTTCTCGAGCTCGATTTTCCACAGCAATACATACCTAAACTAGATCATTTGATTCTAATTATCTCATCTAAATACTATCTAGCCTCCATAATTTTCAGAAACTGCTGGCTAGACTGATAGTCAACGTACCCTTTCCGTAATTTAGGAGTAGAAATACGTCCGCTCGTACTTCGCCAGCCCGACGCCCGACTTGATCCGGAAGATGAGATCGGGGTTGGCAACAAATTATCTGCCAAACACGATAGCCACGTCATAATTCTGGTACACCTCATCCACAGCCGTCCTAGCCGAGTCTGCTTTGAAGTCTCCCGCGATCAGTACCGGGCTGGCGTTATCCCACACCTCGACTACTCGCGTATTTTTGCAACTTTTTCCATCTGCCCATATACTTCCAGTCCATTCTCAAATACTCTGCATTGGATTCTGGCGCCCTTATTCTTCCCATTGTCATTACCACGTCGCTCAATTCTATTTTATTAGGGCAGTACATGAGCCGTGCTGGTCTTTTTTTGCTGTGCATTCTCGTCGGTTTTATCCTCTGGGCCGTCGGAAATGGGTTCACATTTATTTTCGACAAAAATACGGGCCTCGGGCCACTAATTGGTATCCTCATCGTCGAGGGTGCCAGCATTGGTCTCACCCTACAGCAAACTCTGGTGGGGATGTATGCCAACAGTCTCAGCGAGGATCGAGCTGTGACGACGGGACTGCGAAATTTCATCCGCACCATTGCTGGAACATTTGGCCTGGTTATTTCAGGAGTCATTCTGTCAAACACTCTAAGTAAGGGTTTGTCAAGTAACCCATCAATGACGGATACCATGATTGCCCAATTGACCTCGTCTACCTACGCACTGGACGAATGATGTTTCAGAGCAGGAGAAAAAAGACATCCTCAAAAATACATGGATGGTCTGCATTACATCTTCATGTTATTTACTCTTTGCTCAGGTTTGAGTGGGTTATTGACCGCTCTGGTTGGGAATACGAATCTCAACCGTCAAAAACCATTAACTGGTGTAGTAAACGATGGTGAAACCACTGCCCATGAAGAACTGGTGGAAAGACCAGGGGATGAAGAGATGGCGTTAGAGAACCGAAGCGGTAGACATGGCGTTTAGGCAACCACCAAGCCAGGTGGCTTGAGGCAGCATTTTAAAATTGATTAGGGTGCTAGATGAAGTGAGCAAAGAGCATTGCAACACGGCGATTCGCATTTGGCAGAGGAAAAGCACATAAAATTGCATATTGTTATTTATCCATGGTTAATGTTTATTAATTCCTACTTTGGATTTTTATTCAGTTCTGGTTGTGTACGATGTTATGCTCTCGCAATCTACCCGACAGAAAATTAAAACCGCAGTGCTCATTCCCTCATTAGTGAGCATGATGATTAGTGCATTTCCGGGTTGCCTGTTGAGTACATAATCAACACACTGCATGCTGATAGGCCATCTCTGCAATTTGTGGCGGAGCAGCCACTTCTTCAGCTGAAAAACCCCTGTCGTATCTTCGTTCTGGCTCTACCACACTTAGGCATCAATGTTTGGGACATATAACCTCCGTCGCCAACTCTCACTTATAATTCAGTCTCTTCTCGCTTGGGCTTTTTAATCTCGCTACTCTCCATTAATTCATTGGAAATCAAGATCTTCATCAGCATCATGGACCGTGAAGCCGAGAAAGTTGCCGAGAAGCCGGAGGACATTTCTTCCCCCGTGTCCAACACGGAGATAGATGGGCCACAGGAGCAAGACCGCACCTCTCAGGTGATCAATTTCCCTGACACCGACCGCAAAATCGGCTTCGCAGAGTATGGATCTAAATCTGGAACTCCCGTCGTCTATCTCCACGGCCTCCCAGGATCGCGGTTTGAAGCTTCATTATGGGAGGCAAATGCCACAGCTCTCGACGTGCGCCTCATCGGACTCGACCGACCTGGCATGGGTCTCTCAACACGCGATTCAGCCCGCACAATGACGGCATATGCGGGTGATGTTGCAACGGTGGCACAGCACCTGAAGCTCGACAAATATTTCATCCTGGCTGTTTCTGGAGGTGGCGGATATGCATTGGCATGCGCCGCGCAGAAAGACAAACTCCCGGGGCTCCAGGGCGTTGGAGTCGTGGGCGGTCTTGGCCCACGCAACATGACGCAGCAGGGCATGGGCTTGATTCAAAGACTTAGCTTCCACGCAATGGACTGGGTCCCTAATGGCGTCGTGGGATGGATGTGGGATGCAATGATTGGGAAATCAGCAAGGAACCCCGATCCAACAGTACTGGAGAAGGCAGTCAAGAAGCTCTTGGCAACAGAAGTAAAGGGCGCTGATACCGATATCGCCAAGGATGAGAATAATATGCGGATTTTGACAGATTCGCTACGCGGCGCGTTCATTCAGGGAAGTCATGGGTATGTACACGAAGCAAGTCTAGTCGTGAAGCCTTGGGGATTTGATCTGGAGGATATCAAGGGCATTCAGGTCAGGCTATGGTATGGAGAGAAGGATAATCTCGCCCCACCGGCTGCGGGCAAAGCGATGGCCGACAAGATTCCCAATGCCGTTTTCACGAGATACGAAGGGGAAAGCCATACATCATCAGTCATGAGGCATCAGAAGGAAATCTTGACAGCGCTGTGCGGGTTGAGTATAGATCCCGAGTCTTAATCCAACACAAGTTGGTATGTTTTGAAGTTTCGCAATAATTACCTAGATTTAGAAACACTACTTTATTTACTAAATCTCCACTCCCCCTCTTTGCTGACCGCAAACATATCCCATACCGTCGGCAAGTCTGGAGCTGGCCGGAAACCATGGACCGATTGCGCTTCGACTCATCACCTTGGCAAGTGGGACGCGATAAGACGCTCAATTCCTACGACATTTGCGACGAGATAATGGGAGCTTATCAGAGCCCCTCACAATGCGCCGCAGACTGAAAGATTGCGATCCAACTTCCGTACCGGCCTCTTTCTGCTAACGGACGAAAAGCGAAGGAATTCGCCGATGGCGCCGCTGTTGAGGATTCGATCCACTTGTCAACCATAAATACACATCATTGACAACTCTTTAGTGCGGTCTCTAAGCGTGAATCTTCCTCAATTGTCTCCCAACTTCAATCGTCCAATAAGATCATCATCATGCCTGAAATCTACGCCTCTCATCCCGACTACGGCTTTGCGCGTGACTTCAAGGGTTATGGTGAAAAAGGACTGGAAGGCTTGAAATGGCCCAACAAAGCCAAAATCGCCATTTTGTTTGTCATCAACTACGAAGAGGCAAGTTTAGCTCTGCTTAGGAACAAGCCCCATTTACTCATTCACACCGGGCGGCGAGCGCTCCGTCCTCAGCGGCGACGGCGTCGCAGAGACAAACCTCCCTGAACACCCTGAAGAGGGCCGCCAGAACGAGCGCAACTACGACGCCGAGGCTGAGTACGAATACGGCTTGCGCATCGGCTTCTGGCGTCTCTTCAAGGTCTTCAACTCGCACAAGATAAGTTCACCCTCTATGCTGTCGCGAAGGCCGTCGAGCAGCAGCCCGAGGCCGTCACGCGTTGTGTCGAGGAGGGCCACGACATCGCCTCACACGCTTGTCGCTGGGTTGACCACCACGACTGGTCAATCGAGAGGGAGAAGGCGTACATCCGCAAGGGTATCACCAGCCTCAAGGGCCTGACCGGGCACGCGCCTAGGGACTGGTACTATGGCCGCCCGTCACCACACAGCCGCAGCTTGATCCCCCAAGTGTGCCAGACGGGGCCCCAACAGGTGTCGAATCAACTGGCAGTGCAGCATTTAACGGCATGTGGACGGTAAGTCCTCGTCCAGCGTTCTAAACTTGTTGCAATTTCTAACCTATTCTACAGGCGCTTCATACACCTGTCGTGAATCTTCCAGGCTTAGCGATTGGTTTATCCTTAGTTGCACCAAGGTACCATGAAAGGCATTTGCTAGCAGTTAGTCAGAAGTTTGGGGAGACTTTTGAAGCAGAAGGTGGCTGGAAGCCTAGGAATTAGAACTGGAAATAACAATCCTTGCGTGCCATTTCGAACGGATAGAGTGCGAACAGATACCTTCAAGGTGCATGTTCTTTGATCAAAATGTGCTATCATTAAGTTTCTGGCTCTAGATGAGTAACCGGGATGACGAAACTACCCAGAGTAGGCCACCGATCATATCATTAACTAGGCTATCACCAGTTACCTTTAGGCATGACCGTCGAACCCAACATTTCAGACCACGCGTGCTGAGACGACCTTGATGCATGGTTTCGGAATAAAGGCATCAACCAATCACCACTATCGTTCATTTATATTCTCTGGAGCATAGTTCGCAGAATCATGTGGTTTTTCTATTCGCGCACTTCATTGACCAAGCTGCTGCTTGAGGGCATCAGACGACGTGCTCGTATGCCAAGTCGAGCATGCAAGAACCTCGGACCTTTCAATTCGCCATTTCAGGAAATATTTGAGGGGTACATAGCATCATAGCTTCCCAAAAAAGTTCTTTCCCCGGCACTATGAAGGCTTTCCTTGCCCAACTTGCCGAGGTCCCCGCAGGCCAAGACGTCCTCGACAAGCGCTCGAATCACAACCATCTCCCCGCAAGTCCCTCTCTTTCCGACTTCGGAAAAGTATGGCTACGACAGGGGTACAGTCGAAGTTAACTTAAAAGGTTAACAGCCGGTCCATTGACAAGAGTGCGCTTATTTCTGCCTCTCACATGCCGTATGATGTTATTGTGGGGAGCCAGTGGCAACAACATTCAATTGTCACGATCCCTGGACGTGGGGTTAGGCTTATGCGGGGGTGGAACTCAACTCAACATTACTAGTGAAGGATGATCTCGGTCCCAAATGGGCTCGGAGGACCGGGGCATCTCCCTTTTACGACGTATATAAAAACACGCATGCCGCCTTTACAACATGAGAAATAAGGCTCTTTCCCACTCAGTGATACTACTCAACCTTACCTGATCATAAACTCGACTTTGAGCGCGGTCCAGGAATATCGAACATGCGCGTTCAATCTTTCCTCGTTGGAGGACTCCTCGGCCTTCTTCAGGTTGCCTCTTGTTCTCCAACGCCGAAGACTCTTCCGCAGCCTCCGAGCCCTGTTGAGAAGCGAACTGTTCCCACGTCGACCTTTTCCAACAATGTCCTATTCTCTCCACCCGCCAATGCTGGCTGGACTGATCCTAGAGTTCTTTACTCGCGTGTTATAGAGCTCTCGGATGGGTCTCTTATCGCCACATGGGAGAACTATTCCCCCGAGCCTCCGCTGGTGTACTTTCCCATTTATAAGTCTCTCGATGGCGGCGTGACCTGGGCCGAAGTAGGAAAGGTTGAGGATCAGGTGAACAGCTGGGGCCTGCGCTACCAACCATTCCTCTATGAGCTCCCACAAGCTATTGGAGATTATCGGGCTGGAACCATTCTTCTCGCGGGAAACAGCATCCCGACGGACCTCAGCCAAACCAAGATTGATGTGTATGCCAGCACAGATGGTGGCGAGAACTGGGATTTTGTGAGCTCGATTGCCAGTGGTGGCGAGGCACGGCCGAATAATGGACTCACCCCAGTCTGGGAGCCATTTTTGATGTGAGAAATATTTTTTTAATAATATGACGAACGGTGACTAACTGGGACCCAGGGTTTACAACAACCAGCTGGTCTGCTATTACGCTGATCAGCGTGATGCCAACTATGGCCAGAAGCTCTCCCATCAGACAACTTCAGATCTTCTGACCTGGTCTTCTGTTGTCGACGACGTCCATGACAACAACAACTACGTAGCCCGCCCTGGCATGCCAGTTCTGGCCTTGTTGCCCAACGGTAACTATATTTACGTCTACGAGGTCTGCGGCACAGATGGTTGCCGGCTCCATTACCGCCTCACCTCCAACCCACTCAACATCCTCAGCGCTACGGCATATTCGTTGGTATCGACATCAGGAACGCGGCCTGTCAGCTCTCCTTCTGTGGTCTGGAGTTCTGTGGGCGGGGCTTCGGGTAGCATTATCGTCAGCTCTGGAAGTCAGTCGAACATCTTCGTCAACAAGAATCTGGGCGCAGCAGATTCATGGGTCGAGTACACCGTCCCTCAGCCAAAGGCCTATTCTAGAAATCTCATGCTCTTTCGAGAGGATGACAATTTGTTGGCTATTATTGGTGGAGGACATTTGCCTCCAAGCAGTGTCAATCAAGTTAGTATCAGTGTGGTTGACTTGACTGCGATTGGAGTGTAAAAAGCTAGAATACTAGACCTGAAGTCGCAGTTTAATATATGTACATAAAAGTGTATTTACTCCGAGTTCCTCCGAGTTCCGTCAATCTTTCTCCCTGGTCTTATGGTCCGTCCACTTCTACATCGCCATGCACTAAACCGCAAGAGCGATTGCAACTACGCAGAAAACCCCAGCCATACCAAACCTTTCCACTGTTCTTCCTGCTACACTCGTGCTATGAGTCGGGGCGGATGGCGAAGAGTCAGGTGTGCCGGTGGCCGACGCGCCCACAGTTCCAACACTCTTGGTAGGGGCAGAGGAGCCCGTGGAGTTTGAAGGGCATTCCGTCTTTGATGGCCAAGGGACATTGTAAGCTCCAAGTTTAGCCCAGATTGCATCCCAGAACTGGCACTCGGTGAAGTCAAGAGACGTAGACTTGAAACCATCCTGGATGTAAAGACCCGTGTCCTGGCATTTGCCAAATCGAGGCCAATGCTGGCGCACAGTCGATGGGTTTCCTTTCGCAGCCATAGCGGTCCAAGCCTCTATCAAGGTACGACTCATTTCCCTCTCGACGGTGGTGCCATTCGCAGTGCCATTACCCCAAGGCTGGTCGTCAAGATTGCCAAAGACGAAGGGCAATTCTGACGTATGAGTAGCCCCGAAATATTTGGCATATTTTCCGGGGAATGCAGTGCCGTTGATCCATAACCAAGGGAAGGAAGGGGTGTGATCAAACCGATAGGCAAAAGTTGGCGTGCCTGCAGCAACGGCAGCTCGAAGGGCTCGGTATGTTTGACAGCCGTAGCTAGAAACAGTGGCAATGTGGGTGATCGCCGCCATCACGGCCTCTTCTGTCGAGCCCGAGGCATTGAAGAGCGAGAGGGGGTACTCTTTACCAATAACAGGACCCAGGGAGCCCCATCGCGCCAGAAACTCCGTGTAATTAGCTTCTGTTATGGGCTCGCCGGTTCCCAGAAAAACTGGAAGGACGAAGAGTGAAGAGTCTAACTCGGCTACGTTGGAGTTAGCACAATAGTTCTTGAGAAAGACTGCACACATACCGGATCCTCCAATAATAGGCACTTGAGATCCAACCTTCAGAGGCTCTTCCTTGATGATCTCCCCATCCAGAATTGCAGAATTCAGATTCGTGATGTTCGGCAAGTTAAAGCCATAGATTGCCGCAAGGTTGTCGCCATTCAGGCTGGGATCGAGAAGTGCCGGGGTAGTCGTAAACGCTTCCCTGAGTTCCGCAACCGACTTTGACTGCAAGCAGCTCAACTGACTTTTTATTAGTGATCCAGTGTATTATTCCAACTTCATTTACTTACATCATGAATACTGCAATTCAGCGTCGTAGCATAACTCTCTCCACAGTACTGGGCAAGAGACTTTGATGTTAAGTCCTGGCCTCCTCCAGACTCTAGAATCGCAGCAGAGATGAGTGACTTCGCCTCTGGCAGGGTTGAAACTGTAAATGTATCGTCGCCACCAGCGCTTTGACCAAACAGTACAACAGTTGAGGAATCACCGCCAAACGCAGCGATGTTAGACTTGACCCATCGAAGTGCAGCTAGGTAGTCTTGAATAGCCATGTTTCCTTTGATCCCGGCGGTCTCGAGGCCAAGAAAGCCTAGAGAACCTAGTCGGTAGTTGAAGGTTACGACAATGGCATCTTGTGCCAGGTTGCAGGAATTGTAGAGCGGGTAGGAAAGCGAACCAGCCTCATTAGCGCCTCCATATCCCCAGACCTTGACGGGCAGCGCTGAGTTAGAGGTGGCATTGGAGGGAACATAGACATCCAAGTACAGACTGTCAAGATGGGTCAGATTAAGATTCATCCTCATCAAAATATGAAATAGTAGAAAGGTATTGACTTACCAATCTTCAGAAGCCGGCTGGTCGGTTACATCGAGGCTTGAAGGAAACTGAATGCAAATTGGAGGGGCCTTTGTAGCATCCAGAGATCCTCCGTCGTATGAATCTTTGAGTGGTTGTGGCGGCATGAACCTCAACTTCCCGACGGGAGGTTGAGCATATGGGATGCCCTCGAACAAATTTGTCTGCCCATTGGAGCATTTTCCTCCGTGAACGGTACCGGCGGAGAGTTTCACAACGGGGCCTGAGTTCCCCAGGACAGAGGACACGGCAAGGTGTAAGGTCGCTAGAACCCGATGAGTTCTCATTTTTGCAGTTTTGAATTAAGAAGTAGATCAAGGAGTCTGATGTCTTTGCAGTATTCGAACGATGAGAGCGGGAACAGATTCAGCTTTATGTATTGCATGTTGCTTTATGCGATCGGCGTTGGGCAGTGAAAGCTTCATCCTCTTGGATATGCACGGTTCTTTCCTAAAATGGAATTCCATTCGAGAACAACAGGCGCGTAGCCGGATTAATTGTTGAAGCTGACGCCCCGCTGATCCTTCACAGCATCAATTTTGCCGTGTAGCCGCGATGCCGCATTGCCGTATCCGCTAGGATCCACGCGACTCAGCCCTGTGTCTAGCGCTGTCAGACGCCAACATAAACGAGAACGAGCTGTTTCGAGTCTATTGCATCACAGCTGATGAGTCGACTTGATAGGCTAAATGAAATAGCTCAGCATTTAGTCTAGCATTAAACAAATGAACAAGATTGTATGCTGCAAAGCCGTGCTGATTAGTGGGTGGCGGGCTCCCGTGGCTTTCGATCTTGTAGGCGCCATTGCGTCATGCCACATAAACAAAGAGTCCTACTGACGGTGACCTCTCCATCTCAAGGCGCCTACACTGTTGTTTCTATTAGCTCTTATAATGGGATTACTGGAAATTAGGCAAAAGGATTTTGACGGATCTGCGCTTGTCTCTGATTTAACAATGTGAAAATTATTTTAGCAAGCTGTGCAATACACGAAACCCTTGTTCTTGTGACGACATTTAGACTAGAATTTACTCGAGACTGGTGCATACAATGCCTTCTGGCGCTGGACCACGACAGGATGCAGAATAGCACCGGGTTTGAGCTTGCTAAAGTCTAGGTCAACTCCTTCCACAATATCGGGGAACGGACCCATCGGGGTGATGGCGAGTGGGTTGATTTTGAAGTGGCTCTTGGTGTACTATATGTATAGTTAGTGGCTGGAGAAGCAAATGTTGCAACTGCAAACTCACATTCTCTTTGATGTGCCTAAAGTCCGTTGTCTCCCGGAATCCCTTGACATTCCAGTAAAGGTTCTTCAACCACTCGTGGATGACAGGGTAGTCCGCGCGGATAGTTCCCAGGTTGCACTTGAAGTGCTGGACGTAGACCGCGTCAAATCGAACAATGGTCGCGTACGCTCTAATGTCGAGTTCGGTGAGATCCTTGCCAAGAATGTATGGTCCGCCGTTCTGATGAATGAGCGCCTCCAAGTGGTTCAAAGCCGCAAATACCGTCGGCACGTTTTCGTCGTATCCCTCCTGCGTTGTCGCAAAGCCGGCCTTGTAGACCCCCGTGTTGAGATCTCGTTGCATCCAAAGGCTTATCTCATCGATGGCACCTTTTAGGTGCTCGGGATAGAGATTCAGCTCACTGTTAGGGCTGCCATCGGGCAGAACTGTGTTGAAGGCTGTCGGCAGCCACCGCAGCATCTCTGCGCTTTCATTGTTCACGATCTTTCCCTGTTTCTTCTCCCACAACAGAGGAACGCTATATCTTCCTTTGTACTCGGGGTCATCCTTGAAATATATCTCATGCATGAACTTGGATTTGAACAAATGATCCTCTGTCGCTCCGTCATAAGGATCATCAGGCAGGGTTGGAAACTGCCATCCAGGCCAGCCTTTGTCGTCTCCCTTCGGATATGGTTTGACAATGGAGATGTCAATAAGGGACTCGAGCCCCTTGATATGGCGAACCAAATTGGCGCGATGGGCAAATGGACAGAACAAGCCAATATAAAGGTGGTATCGTCCAGCCTCGGGAGGGAATTGCCCGCCATCGGCCACAACCCCATGCCAGGAATCCTCAGGACCAGCGTGTATCGACATGGTTCCGGCTTTCGAATAATCTGACAATGATGTTCAATAAATTTAATCAAATCGTGTCGATTCTTGCCTGACTACTTCTTTGTAGCTCGTAGATAGGAATGAAGGTTGGCGAGAGGGGATGCTTCAAGTAACCCCGCTCGGAAGCGCGGAAATGCGGAAGTACGGAATAGCTAGCCTCAAGCACGTCAGAGTTTATTTAGCATGAGACGAAGGCCATTCCGAATTCCAAGTCATAGGAGCCTATCTTGGTGCTTGATTCCTATATTCGTAGCTCGGACTTGCCATGATTAAAATCCCGCATGCGGACAAGTTTGGTCTCGTCCGGCTCACTATATTCTACCACGTATGAGAAGCTGTAGGGCCGCGACTCTTATCACCTCTATTCCTTGACTCGCATGCTCTTTTAATTTCATAATTGATATCGGATCGTTGGGATGTGTCCGAGAGCCGGGGAGCAGTCGGACAATGGCAACGCGGAGGGAGGGCATGCAGACGCAGATGTCGATCACCTTCTTCCTCCAGCTCAACTTAAGGAATATGAGCTGGGATAAGGGAATGGACAGCATCCAAAAGTCGATGGCAATGCTGACGGTAGCGTTTGACCAAGTAACGCGTTTAAGGTCAACACAATAGCTTTGATGTTGGCCATCCCACTGGTCCTAGAAATGGTCAAAAAGACGGCACTGTAATATAGCCACAAAAGCAAACACCATGCTGAAATTGCATCGAACATGATGGTTCCCAGTAAAACCCGGTGAGCAACTGTTCCCGGGAAAATAAGCAGGCAGAAGAAGAACAGCATCATCTTCACCAGCGTCATCTAAGTAAAATAAAGAACGGCCATAATATGAAGCCGAGGTTGGTAATGCAGTCACGGGGAACGGTCTAAGTGGCTCGGCTCAAGCGGTTGGCCGTAAGCCATATTGGTGACAATGTCGCTTGGAATGCCTGTAAAACTGGCGATTAGAATGCACCAGTCATCGATCTCGAGCCCGAGATTCCACCAAAACTTGAATATGATGCGCTTGGAAATGCGGACACAGGCGATGATCCCGACGGTGCTGGACAGGATGATGTGCTGGGTACCTAGATATGTCGCGGACTGGGGCGTCACAGTTTGTCATGGTCACGTTTTTTGTCGTTTTGGGGCGGCAGGGTAAGCTACAGTCACAAAATGGACCAGTGTTTAACTAATGCAACTCACTTAGAGGCTCTCTGATAGTGCAGTTCATCTGCGTAGAGCTTGTCATGTCCATTTCGATGCCTTCATCGGCCCAGGTGCACATCTTGTTAGTGGGCAAACACGGCGAATTCGCAACCGCGACAGCCAAACAAGTCAGCTTGAAAGCGTCAATTTAAGACGGCCTGGAAGCAGTATTGATTAAGAGGGTATGGAGAACTTACTGCGCACTCAGGCATCTGGGCCATCAGGGCATCTTCGGGAGACACTGCCTCGGCCAAGGACGCTGCCAAGCTTCCACATAGCTTTCATAGTGACGCACGAAGGCTGACACGACGAAGTCGTTTCAACGCCTCCAAATTAGGGAAGGACGAGGGTATTCACTTAATTAATGGGTGAACAGGATGCGGGGGATCGGGACGAGGGAGCTAATGGACGATCAGTCCATCGCGGTCAAAGCACAGAACTAACTCGAGTAGCACTGAGAACATGCTTCGGCTAACCGTGCCCCTTGTCACACTACTGAAGGGTGAAATCTGCCGCATGGTCCCAGTAGAGAGGGACTAGATCTGAACCGTCCGACACTCTTGTTGTTCAGATGATGAAGGCATTCCAACAATTGCGATGGCTGCTATGCGGCGTTGCAGCAGATGGGAGACGGCAAATGACGAAATAGCATCACCGACCAAAGGCCGAAAGATTTGAGGTTTTCCTGTGCAAGTGCATCCACTGGAGCAAAACATCTATGCTTGATATTTAAATTAACCTAAGATCAATTTCCAACAGAATTGGCATTGGTGAGATCCCGGCTTTTGTTCAAAGGTGGTTTGTCAGATGGTGCTGGTCGGGTTCCCGGTTGCCTTCTTCCAGGCGAGGGAATTTTATGTACATTCATGCACATCCGATTCAAAAAGTTAAACCCAGCATTTAATAATACCTAAGGGCGGTATTCTCTGGCATAACTGCCAATGGAGCGAAGTCGGCTCCCCTCCCGGTTGCAATCCCGAGGGGCACAGCACGTAACGGGAACCACCACTATCGAATTGGTCGGCGGCTCTAGAGAGGAAGTGCTCGTACATAATGAGCAGAGTGTCTCGCGAGCTTGCGCCAGCATATATATTATGGCTCATAGTTGCAGCTGCTGATCAATCCAGCACAGACCAAACCATCTTGCTGCACAAGTACGGATACCTCATTTCTTAATAGCGATAATACGCTACTCAAAGCTTTGTTAATTATTGAAGTAGTCAATATCTAATCCTCCGACACATAGCACGATTTATCTCCTTCTGCGTGTGATGTCTTCGGTATATCCAAGTTGAGAGCACGAGGCGAAGCAGAGCAAGATCTGTAAATGAGAGTTTCTCTAGATTTATTTACAGTGGTATTTTCTTTTGCCAATTGTTTAAAGCTGAATCAATAGATTATTCTCAGTCACTCATGATCGATATTTCTACCTCGGATGCATCTCTATCCTTGATCGGCATCTTAGGCCATCTCCGTCGTTGCTAGGCGTCGCCAGGTCCTTCGGGTGCTACATTGCCACGCACCCGCAGTATGATGAAATGGGGGTGAATGACCTAGAGTTATGAAATTACATGAACACTTTCCACTGAGGGAAATGGCACAGGCTCCCATGACCCAGTGGGACGTACTACTGTGCTCCCACAGTGTCCTTCACAACATCCTAGCTTACGCCACTTGGGTGAATTATTATAGCTCCACTCTCTCAAACTCTCTGTGAAGCCAGAAGTGCAAATGTCACTGGCCCGCGTCCCGTCATCATTCCATGCTAGGATGCTATGACTAGGTACGTTGCATTGAAGCTTCAATCAGGTCGTATAAGTGGGGCAGAACCTGTTCCTGATGTTTCATGCTCGTTTTAGGGGCCAAAACACAGGGAAGAGGAATGGCTCATTACGGACGCTGTGATATGACAGCACGGCAATTACGGCAATTCTCGAATTACTTATGGACTGAGTCCCCACTTGCCGCCACCCGAACTTCCTAACTTGATGCCGCCGTTCACGTTCATGTGCCGAAACAGGGAACACGACAGGGAGTTAATAGGCGGAAATTTGAATGCCAGCCTTTTAGATAAAACCACAGCATGCTGAAAAGTTCCATACTGATAGTGGAAAAATAAATTCCGTTGAACATCAGAGAATATAAATACACGATTCTCTCCAAATAGGGAGGAAGGAAATCAGAATCAACAGTTTAAAGCAGAGTCCTCTACCAAGCTGAACCAAAATGCGTCTATCCGCCCCTTTGAGCCTTCTGGCTTTGTTTCAAGTGGCCAACTGCCAGGACATTGTTAGCTTTGGTCCTGCCTTCTCGCTTGGCCCAACGAAGTCGTGGATTCGTGAATCCACTACGACACTGGTGCTACCTAAAGTTCCGAGCCCTCAAAAAGATCGACTGGCTCTGTGGGCTGGCATGGGTACCAGTGGCGGCGATTTGATCCAAGCACTCGCTGTTGCCTTTTCCGATCCCAAAGGGTATGTGGCTCGAGGGCAGAATTAGTATGCTCAGAATACTGACTCGCGAATAGTAATTGCGGCGCCAGCAATGGTCAATGGTGTACATGGGCCAGTACTCTAGAAGGTATTACCGTCACACCCGGCTTCAAAGAGTAGAGTAGAGGCTAACTAAAGCAGATACGCAGCTTGGAGGTACAGAGGTTCCTGCCTCAACTGGCGACAATTTGACATTCCACTGTAAGTCTAGTTCCAGCGCCTGGTCTCCCATATTGCATTCGCGCTGATCATCTATCTAGATAAATACAACGACTCTACCAGGAAATACGACCAGACTGTAGCAATCAACGGCAAAATTGTATCCTCTCTCTCAACCTGTGAGTATTTAGGTAAAAGCGTCTTGCCAATTTAGCTAACTAATATCGCAGCATCCGGATTTGCAGAAGGATGGGGTACCGCGGTAGAATGCCAAGACGATGCATGCGTTGGGACTACAGCTGCTCACAGTAAGTTTTCTCCTTCACTGCCAGTATAGAATCTAACCGCCATAGAATACCTTTCCACTACTATCATCCTGAATGCAACTGATGCAACATTCGGAGATACTCTGGGTCTCAATAAGGCTACTTCATCTGGTCTGTCTACAACAGATGGTGGGAAGACTTGGAAGGTGGCTACAATCAACATCCAATCCCATACCTTCGACGTGACCAGTTAAGCCTCGACCTGGAAATACAGTACCGAGGTGTATATAATTCATATATATTATGTCTAAACAGCACCAAATATGATCAATATTCCTTGGGTTCAGTGCAAGAACTTCGAGCCCATTGCCAACTTCCCCTTTGCTTTTCTCTTCTGTTAGCATTGCGCCGCCGGCCGGAGTAAGCGGATCCGGGACCGGCGCCCGATTCTAGTGCGGATAAATTACCAAAATTGGTTGTTCCAAATCATGCCCCATTTAAAACAACTTTGCGCCGAGTGGAAGGTAAACTCCAAGCGTCAAGATCCAGGTCCACCAATTGTACGTAATGGCGTCACGGGCGACCGCCGCCACTCGCCGGCGGGCGGAATCAGCTTTGCCGTTTTGTATATTAAGACACCGCATCGCATCTTTTTATCACAGTTAAATTCTTCAACTATTCAAACCTGATACATTCAACTCCAAAATGAAGGGACAAGCTGTTGAACGCATTAGCATCCGGTGGCTGCCGGATCCAGCCTTCGAGGATACGCGGACCGTTGCCCTCAATGTTGGCGGTTATTTTATCGACTTGCGCACCACCAAAGAAGAGCCATCCATCCAATGGAGCCACGCTGGCGAGCTGACTATTCTCAAGGAGGAGCCATGTAAGTTTCTCTTTCTTTTAAAAAGCCGGACATCACTGACTCAATATCTAAGTTACGTGTCGATGGACACACATCATCGACTCGCTCGGTTTCACTGATCCGGACGAGGCATCTTTCACCAAGTTGCCCAATGGTGATGAGCTCGAAGTCGGCGAGACCAAATGCCCCCACAAGAATGACGCCATGACGGCATATGAGGAAGTGTGGCGAGATGTAACCGCTCACGAGAAGCCAGAGGAGCCATCGTGGATCCTACGAAGTAGCGAGGGAAATACTTTCATTGGAAGGGTTGGAAACATCTATCAGGCCAACAGCCTGGATGCCAATGGGTTTTCTGCGAGGAGAGAAGATTTTGTCAAGAATGCAGGAGAATGGAACATTTCCTTTGCTGCTGGCAATGCCGTTTCCATCCCGAGAGTGGCTGATGTGTTGAAAGAGCTCAGCTCGAAGCCTAAGTGGTCAATTGGCGAGAAGGTCACAGTTAGTGGTCACGAATTCTCAGTCATCGCTATCGAGGAGAACTAGACGTTATTTACCGTTCGCCACGGGTCGATGCGTATTATGTATTTAGTCAATACCGGTTCAATCTGTCCTTACAAAGTCCCGCCAAGCATTTACTCCCCGGTGACTTACGAAGGAATATCTAACACATTTATAGGACTTGATCTTTCAATGACTGCTAACAAACCGAGCGGTGAAGGCAGTTGCCAGCTCGAAAACGGCGTGGTTCTCGTCCTGGTCTCCCTGTCAATCAGTATCCTAGACTCAGTGGCAAATAGAGTGGATGATAGCAATGTCGGACGGATTTGCCCACGGAGCAATTATCGAATATCAGTTTGCAGTTAATCTTCGAGGGAGTAGCGGGAAATAAATCCAATGGTAGGTCTAGTTGTTTCGGCCAGAGTCATTGAGCAGCGCTGACCCCATCAATAAGTAGGTTAGGGTATGGCATTTACTCCAGATGCAAGAACGTACAAGGCACAGTTTCAGACTCTAGAGAAACATGCATACAATTAAACAGGAAATAAACCTAATAACCATGATTGGGGACCATTGGAAGTCCCGTGAACTTGCTGATCTTACCTAGTTTTCACCGAACGTATTATCGCCTATGATTGGGAGCACATAGAAAATGTAGGTTCCGGCCATAAATAAAGGCATTAGGTGGATAAGATAAAGATTTAAGTTTTGGTTAAATGGTATTGAACTTATTAGGCCCCCCAGTGTATTGTAAATGACAAATGCCGTGTTGTTAGATATAAAGTACTCCGGACGCCCCGCTCCCATACAATGAGCCCCAACCTCTATACTCCGTCTAAAAGTGTGTAATCAAGTTGAGACATGCATATGATCAGCTTGCTTTCCTCTCTGGATCTTGTAGTCTCGCCAGTTCTAACAGTAACCGGTATGTATAGATGGTCATGTCGACTTCTCGAAAGGCCTTCGAGAACCATTCCCTACCCTGCTCCGCAATCTCTTTCGCCCTCCGCTGCCCAGGCACGGTTGAAGTGAGATAAAACACAAGCTCAGGAACCTCCTTCATGCCTTGGCTGATGGGTATATAATGGACCCACGGGACGAGACGATCATCATGCCATTCTCGGAACAATGTCTGTTTTAGTGGCAGGGACTTTGAAGCTAAGAGTTTGTAGTAGCGACCGCTCATACCATTGCCATCAAGATCAAACACCAACTGTGATCGAAGTGCTCGGTCCTTGTGTGCCCAAACCTTTGTGTTGAAGTATGCCTTTTGTTCTCTGCAGTACTTGGTCTGGCATGCAAATATCCTGGAAAAGACAACGTCGAAGCTTCTGCCGTTTAGAAAGGAGGATTCCACCCGGTTTATTGTGTGACCTCTCTGTCGGAGATAATAATGCTTCTGACCTCCCAGATTTTGCCCTAACTCCACAAATCGTTGTCGGTGGAAGTTTCGCCATTGGTCGTCTGAAGCAAAGCCACCAGTAGTAGAGCCAGCCCAGTAGAGATTGTTCTTCTTCTTATCCCAGTCGACGTCATGGGCCTCGTCATATTTAAAGCCTTCTTCCAGGTAGGCCGGGCTGGGAAACAATATATCGCCCATTGTTGAAGGCGCACCCGTTGACAGGATTGGCACTAACCCTTCAATCAGGCGGAAGGAGGACGGGCTGATGAAGAGGCCATGCATATGGCTATACTGGCGATGTTGGCATAGATCCATGGCCGATGGGAGATCCGTGATAAAAGGTAGGCCAAAAGTTTCCACTTTGCGCTTTGTCTTGGTAGCACTGGGGTTTGACTGAGGCGGACAAAATTTTGTAACGGCATTCCAAACAGGCCCATGTGACATGTCCGTCAGGTTGAATTGTGTCTTAATGTGATTCCCTTCTCTTAATGCTGGTGGTGGAATCAACACCCTTGGTTCATCGAGGTGATTTAGCAGGAAGCTGATGTCGGGAATTGCCCCACGCAGATCTTTGGATAGCGTGTTGAATAGAAATTCGAAATTTCTGTCGATACTGCGCTGAGGATGGCTGCAGTTTGTCTGGGCGGTGTCACCAGAGAAAGCACAATGCCAAAGCTCGCCACCTTGCGCATGTCGAGCATCATGTATTATTCTACGGACGTCTTTGCCACTCAGTTTCCAGAATGGTGAGATGGCGTCGTATATTACATCGAAGTCGTCGATGATCGGTGACTGGTGCGATGACGCAAACACATACCAAGCCTCGAACCCGCGCGGCGGCTCTGCGTTGTATCTGCGTCGATATTCGGCGTAAGCCTCGGGGTATGTTTGGGATTGCTTTTGCGACAGACGTTCGAAATCGATCTTGGCCTTCTGAATCAGAGAGTCAACCGGATGCTGGCGAGACCAGTTGAAACTAGGCGCGGAAGATTGTTCGAGACTGAGCTCGTATATGTTCGCGAGGTATGGGACGAGAGGGAGCAGGAAAAGGGCCCAGAGGGCGGATCGGGTTTTCGTATGCTTTGGAAGCATGTATATGATCTGGCCAAGTGCGAGGAACGAAGCGACGACGTGCGATAAGGCATGGGTGTCAGATGAATACGTGAATGGATTGCGGGTGGACGTAATGCTAAATGTGACGATCGCTGTGACAGTGTACCAGGAAGCATGTTGAGCCTGCAAACTGGTGAGCATGGTTGTAACATTTCGGCAGAGAAAATTACGTACGGTTCGCATGATAAAATACCAAGACAGCGCTTTGGATAAACCTAATAGCACGGTAGGCGCATTGTAGCTTTTAGGGAAGCCGAATGAGAAAGTTTGCACGCAGAGCGCAACCACCAGGACAACCACAACTCGCAGTGAAAGAGGGACGATGGCATCCTGAATATCCACAAGCGGAATAATTCGAGAGCTCTTGCTGGTTCTCGGTAACAGAGTGATAAAGACGGCTAGCAGAGCAACAGCCGGGACAATGGCTAGGGCGGATCCCCAGAGATCCCAGTTTAGCAGTGTCAGGGTAGCAAAGCATCCAGCCAAGCCTGTCCCCCAGATGGTGTCGACGAGAGGGGAGAAGAACCAAGCCTCAGAGGCAGTCGAGGCAGATAGCTTTGACCCAAGGTGTTTTTGGGCTACCAGAAGCAAAGGGGTCAACGCCGGCTGGTGGCTTTTAGCTTGAAGTCGCCGTTTTGCGTCGCACATGGTGGCTTACCAGGTATCCGACGACATTATCCTCTGCCCTGCAAAGACAGGATGTCGCAATACCAGCAGCAACTATCCATAACGATCTTTTATATGTAGAACTCGATGTGTGGTTGTTGGAAGGAATCGCTTTCGGGATCGTGTGGACGTCGGGTGGTCTCGTAAACGTGAACAGAATCGGTAGGAATGTCCAACCCAGCGCCTCAGAGCACACCTCGGACCGTCTGGAGGATAGGTATTGCGTCAAGACTGTGCACAAAACAGCTGCTCCTGCTGATCCGGTGACTGGGTCAACGTCGACAAGTCGTCGCCTCCACATGGTCGGACTGGAGGTGCTGATTGATATCCCTAGACATGCTACAGACGGGGGAGTTTGGCAGATAAGACACAGTTGCATTTGGCGCAGCAACGGCTGCCCTCGTTTCAAGCTTTGCAGCCACCCCCTTGAATCGGCTCCTATCTCGTATCATATGCTACCTAATACCAAGAGCCAAATGCGCCGCTAGCTTTCTTGGCTGTTGGCTGTTGGCTCTTGGTATTAGATGTCACCTGGAATGCCAAGTGTCCAACCGCTAACACCCGCAGCGTGGCTGTGGGATCGCATAATTGCGGAGAGTGCTGTGACAGCTAAGCGAGAAGTCCATGGGGGCGACCAATCGGCTCGTTGAGAGCGACGCTGTTGACATATGAGCGGGGAGGAAATACGAGATCTGTTGGTGATCACCCGTTTTAGCCACTTTTTAAGAGTGCTTTGAGACGACCAAGCATTGCAAAAACTCCACTTTCAGGGCAGGGCAAAACTCCACGGGCTCTTGTGTGGCCCAAGCCCTTCAAGCAGAGCTCCCGGCTGTTTCTTCTTTCGTGTGAAGGATCACTCACAGCCCCCTTGGCCTCTTTGGTGGTGGCTGGCGCTAATACTCAGGCCAGAATGAAACGGGTTGACGTAACCTTGCTCGCATCAAGTCTAGCCGGACAGTGTCGGTGTGATAGCGCAAGATTTCTCGGAAGATAAACGCGATGAGCCGGATAATCGGCTCGGCAAGCAATCATCTTCAATAGGAATCGGCAATTGAATGCTTTACTTAGAAGAGAGGAACTTGGACACAAGTGAAATCACCTTCGGATAGAGCCGGAAACAAGCATGAATGTACAGGGTGTTCTGCAGCGAGTCCCACCGGAACGTAACGGAAAATCCAATTTCCCAAGACGCAATAGCCGAAACTACTTCTTGGCTGGAAGCTTGGCTAGCAGCTTGGCTTCTACATGCCAATCCAGACGTGATGCCGTTCCCTGTATCTACATCGTTTGGCGACTCACCGTGAACTCGAGTCTCGGCATCCCAAGACAAACCCCGCAATCTGCTTGATGGCCGTCTCTCTTCATCACTAGTTGGCCACGTTTGGCCACAGCCTCCTCACCTCCGACCCGGCATGTTGCTACAACATGCGCGATACTGCACCCTCCGAATACGAACCGTCGCACGCCGAAACCTCTCCGTCCTCCGATATATCCTCTTCGCCTTCGTCGCCTGGACCCTCGTCGATGCCTTCCTCGTCCACCGTCGTCTAGATACCGCGAGCCGAGAACATGGCGCGAAGGGGAAGCTCCGTAAGCCCGTCCGGGTGTACATCGCGAGCTTGCACTGGAACAACGAGGGCATCCTCCGCGCGTCTTGGAACAAAGGCGTCCTTGACCTGGTCCAGGCTCTCGGCCCGGAGAATGTCTTCGTGAGCGTCTTCGAGAGCGGCAGCAGGGACCGCTCCAAAGATGCCCTCCGCGATCTCGACAGGGCGCTCGACCTGGTCGGCGCTGGACGCAATGTCACGCTGGACGAGAGGACGCACGCCGACGAAATAGCATCAACGCCCGCGGAGCCTGGGAATGGCTGGGTCAAGACGGCGCGCGATCGGATAGAGCTTCGCAGGATCCCGTATCTTGCCCGACTGCGGAATGCCTCGCTGCAACCTTTGATCAGGATGGCAGAACAGGGCACAACGTTTGACTACGTCCTCTTTCTGAATGACGTTGTCTTCTCGGTGACCGACGTGATCGCCTTGCTCAACACAAACAATGGCAACTACGCCGCCGCGTGTTCGCTAGATTTCAGCAAGCCGCCGCTATATTACGACACGTTTGCGCTCAGGGACGTCGAAGGCCATGAGCATGCGACGCAGACCTGGCCCTACTTCCGATCATCGCAGTCTCGAAGCGCCATGAAGCGGAGCCAACCTGTTCCGGTCACCAGCTGTTGGAATGGCATGGGTAAGCCCTCCATCTTGCCCTCCATTGCACATATCAGAGCTTAATCCTTGATCAGTTTTCATGCCTGCGGCAGCGTTCACTGGCGAAAAGCCCATCGCCTTCCGGGGTGTCGACGACACCTTTGCCGAGTCGCATGTCGAGGGCTCAGAATGCTGCTTGATCCACATCGATAATCCAGCGTCAGCAACGAAGGGCGTGTACCTAAATCCCAATGTCCGCGTTGGTTATCACGGCCAAGCCTACAAGCTGGTTCATCCAAGCGGATCATGGATCACCTACTTCGATATCCTGACGGGATTATGGAAGAATAGATTAGTTAGATGGTTCACAACACCATGGTTTAAGGAGTTGGTGATACGCAGACGGCAGCGCTCCTGGGAAATGCAACATCCTGGACGAAAAGAACCCGGAACGGCATGCTTGATTAACGAGATGCAGGTCCTCATTGCAAACGGATGGGCTCACGTATGAATGGCGTTCCATTTAGATACCAATTAAGTAGAGGATTTAGAGTCACTCTATCCTCATTGAGATAGACACCCGCTTCAATCAGTCAAAGGTCGATCCTCAAGCCCAGAGTGTTGTCAAAGGTGACGGTGCCCCAGAATGGCTCCATGCCCGCATTACCAACGTTGACATAGGTACTCTTGTCATAGACACCTTGATCAGCAAGTGCAATCAGCCAGTCCTTGATGTCGCCTTCAAACGTCCCTCCAACGCCATCGCCAAACTGATCATTCTCGGGGACCAGAAGCGAGCTAACAGTGATGCCTGTGTCGGTGTTCAGGCCTTGGTACAACTTCCATCCGTCCTTTCCGTACAGGCCGTCAATGGTGGCGACCGCGCCCTTGTCGTAACCAAGGGGGATCTGCCCGCCTTCGTACCGAATCCAGAGCATGAGCTCTTGCGCCGCACTGGATGTTTCATCACCCTTAGTGTCGGAAGTCATGAAATCGTAAACCACGTTGCCTTGCGATGAATATGTGAGCAAGTCGAAGTAGCAGAGAAAAAATGAAGTGGCCCTAACCTTTGTAGGCGGTGGAATTGGAGACGGTCCATGTGTACGTGCTGGGGATACTTGCGATCGCGTTCAATCGCGTCTGCAAGTTCTGAGTCAAGCCAATGAACGAATATCCCTTGACCAAATTCGGATTGACGGTCGCATCAATGTCCCAGATGCTGCTCCAATGGACGCGCTGCGCATCGCCAGATCCAGATGTCGAGTAGAGCCCGGTGCAGCAAGATCCCTCGATCGACTGGTAATTGTAGTTCATGGAGAAGATGATCCAAGGCGTTCCAGAAAGGACCTCATATTGGTTAGGGGCACCGCAATACGTTGAAGTGAGCGTGTCTCTTTTCAACCCGGCCGCAAATGAGGGGAGGGCAGCAGCCTCCAGGGCCAGCAAAGCAAAAAGTGAAAGGATACGCATGGCGATGCAGTTGCTGAAGAAAAATGAACGACGAAAAGAATGTCAATGATGCATGTCCGTAAAACCCAATGGGGATTTGGACGATTAAAGTATTTGCAGCTCAAATCGCGTGGTCCTAGTCAGGAGAGGCTCAAATTAATGAAGTCCGTTTCAGATACATTCATGAAGTGGGTAGAAGCTGGGGTTTGGAGATTTTTCCGTCACTATCAGGTTAGGCCTCTCAATTTAAAACAAACCGTCTATTCAACAAGAGCACAATCTTCCACATCGCTTAGAGAACAGTCTGTGGTAGATTGGTGGTACAAGAAATGAGCACGCGACCTGTCGACAGCGGGTCAATCAACAACAAATGCATTCCTGGCAGGTTCTCTATTTATGGTGCGCCGATAGACGCTTTGCTTTCTAATCGAGCTCTTATATTATCACCGTCTCCCTAATCTACCATCAATCTGCCACTCTTAAATACCTCTCCGTGCTTCATCCAAACTAACAAACATATCGAAAGTTTTTCTTCTCGAAATTCGTGACATCATCGGTGTTGTCGTCCATGGTGAACTCACCAGCCGTTCTTGTAACCTCCCCATACAGCCGATCCCTCTTCTTGTTCTCCCACTTCACTCCAATGCAGTACATGGCCATCAGCGCTACGGCAGAGCACTCAAAGCCCAAGATGCAGTTGTACCCGGTTCTGTAGTGCGGCGCCTCTGAGCTTCTAAAGGTTTGCGGGGCAATAATGTTTGCGACACAGTATGCCAGGAACACCATGGCATTCACAGTCACTTTCTTCATATGCCCACTGGTGTTTGCCATGGGCAAGCTGAGCGCCAAGGCGTAAGGTCCCCAGAAGAAGTAGAAGAAGTAGTAGGCTGTCAGAAGGCCACCTCGGTTGGAGTCTGGCAGCTTTCGGATGACAATGGAGCAGACCAAGGGCACAACACAGCACACTGCCGCGGAGAGGCAACGTGTGTCCTTGATGTATCGCGGAGGCAGTGTCGCCAGGATGGAAGCAAGAGCCTGGATCACACCGGTGGGCATACCAAGCAGGACGGTGTTCAGAGGAGTAAAGCCGAATCCGGAGACAATCTGGGCGGCAAACGTGTTAAGACCGCCGTTGGAGACGTTCATGCACAGGAAGAAGAAGGTGATGACCCAAGACTTGCAGTCCCGAAGGGCCTCAAAGACCTGGTACCACTTGAATTGCTATTAACGGAGTTGGTTGAGTAGCTGGCGATTGTTTGGGGAAAATACCACCTACCTCATTCAACGTTCCTAAACTTGCGGTATAAAATTCCCCGATTTAGTTAGCGTCCAAATGCCGGAAGCAGTAGGGTCTAGAATCCCTGTCGGCGCCTAGGTTGATGCCCTGAAATCCTTCAGGATACACCATCGGGAGTCCCCGAGGGCCGGCCTAGGGCCACATTCCAATCAGGGTAGGGAATCAACCGACGACTTCCACGGTATTGATCAATATATTGACTTCAATCTACGTCAACGTCAATCCACAAGACCTGTTGTTTTGTAATCAATCCATCCACGGTTGGGGGCTCGTGGGTTGCGATGTAGATTGGCCTGGACGCTAGTCGGGGGTATGGGCGTCCTGATATATTTCGTTAATATTTGCTATGTATTTCTGCGCAAACACTAATGCATCTAATCAGATAATACTTCGGTCGCGTTCTGACACGTTGTGACGCGTTGTGACGCCTGAACCCAAAGTTCTCCCTATTTACTCGATTCATACAGTTGGTGAACCTTCAATCTCGAGATGGCGGACTTACCTCTTGACCCTAAACTACCGACCAACAACGAGGAGCATGCCGAGCTCCCTCGGCCTGTTCTGGATCCGGACCCCGAAGTCCTCCAACCTTCTACTTGGGTACCAACAAGTGATGAGAATCACCGTCCAAAGGCAATGCCCAAGTGATCGGAAATATACTGAATTGGCTCTGCACGGTATGTGTCGGGAATGGGAAACGCAAGATCGGTCGTGTTCGCATCAAAGGCCATAATCTGTGGATTCTCGAGAGAATAAGAGGGCCATTGATGGGGGCCAACTGTAAATATTGAGTCAATTTAGAGGAAGGAAATGGTTTACAAAAAAGTTTTGATAAAGCAGACAGCACCTCTGAATAGAGGTATGGGAACTTACCTTCAGAGCTGTTCGGATCACCATCGACAATGAAGTTGACCCAGTACCGCGAAATGATATCTGCAACATCCTTATAACTTTGTGGCGTTCCCTCAAAAGGCGAGTCAGGATATCCAAGCCCAAGAAGGTTGTAGAACACGAACGCCACCTCGGTGAAATGGGTTGCGCCCGTTGTCGGAGGAATACCGTTGGGAATAACATTGAACTCGTAACTCCAACTGCTGACATTGTTTCGGGCCAAGATTTGATCAGTTAGGCGGCGAGGCGCGTGCCATACAAGATCACCGACGAAAGCAGATATGCGTTTGTACTGAAGGCCGAGTGATGCTGGTGGTCGACCTTCAAGTGTCGGCGGAATGCCAATCTCGGGAATATCAGGGTACAGTGCCGCGATCTCGAGCGCAGTTGCGTTGTCAGGGCCCCGACTTCTAATATTGGCCAAGAATTGCTCGTCTGTGTCAATGCCCCTCACTGTGAGAGCGGTCCCTTCATCGTGATTTTGGCCTTGTAACACAGGCACCTTGATGAATTGTCCTGAAAGAAGTGCCTCGCGTGCATTCCCTTGAATGAAGTCACCATCAACTTCCATACCCCAAGATGGAATTGAGGCCGTCACATTACTGGCGAAAATCGAGTTGAGAGCCTCGGAAGGCACGGTGCGAAGGCAAGCAAGAGTGTCGATTGCTGAACTGCAATTGGCGGCACGAGTAATGGCGTTGTAGTACACGTCCCATTCAGCTGGACTGTTGTATCGAAATGGATTGATCGGACCAGCGCTTTCCATAATGGCTCCCCTGAAGAGACCTTGGTCACGGCCGCCATAGGATATGATATGAGCTCCGACACTTTCACCCCCTCCGCTTTCACCCCAGATTGTAACCTTTGAAGCATCTCCGCCAAAGGCAGCGATGTTCTCGTGGAGCCAACGAAGCGCCAAGTGTTGATCTTTGTAGCCAAGATTGCCGATAGCTGACTCCACGACGGCCGATCCGTACATAAATCCAAAAAGTTGCAGGCGATAGTTAAGATTGACTCCGATGAACGGTTTACCAGCGGCGACGGATTGCTCAACGATAAAGGACATGTTGTACATTGGGTCCCGATTTGAGCCCTGAATATGGGCACCACCATGTATCCAAACACCCACAGGTAGGTTGGCGCCTAACTCGGTGCCGCTTGGTCGTATGATATTGAGGGCCAGGCAGTCCTCGGAGAATGCAGTTGTAGCCGACGTTGCAGGGCCGCCGTAATTGTAGCATGCCGACGAGAATTGGGTGGCGTAGGCACTTCCTTCCCATGTGGTGTTGAGAGACACTGGATTGCGGAAGCGGAGATCTCCCACCGGAGGCTGAGCAAAAGGAATCCCAAGAAAGAAGTCTTGGTCATACTCTGAGCTGTAGACGCCAATGTATGTTCCGTTCTTGACGGTGGCTGTCGGTGCTGCATCTTGTCTGACTTTCAGTGGGCTCGCAGAAGCCAGATTGTGGAGTACAGTGATGAGGAGCCCAACCCGTAGAGTAAACAACACCATCATGGAGTTCGGTGTCGTTGCTAAAGCTGTTATACCTGGATCGATTGATTCAAATTGGTCTTAACGACGGAAGAAGGGGAGTTCTTGCCAGTAGTCCGCAGACTTGCGGTTTTTGTCGCGGCGGCACGGAGGTAGTCCATTATATACCGTACGGACGAATCGCCTTGGCTGTCACATTGGAGAAATTTGGGAAGATCCGTGGCGAAGCTGGACATACTACCAGCATCAGGGAATAACGGCCCGATTAGGTGGCACAAGACATATCAGGAAACTTCTGCAGCATGTACCCGCGTTTCTGAATGCGGAAGCATGGCAGATGGGCCGGCAGTGGCAGATCCTGTTTATGGAGGAGACTGATGACGATAATGCTTCATTGAGGCAGTTGTGTTTATTCTGAATTTCTGATATTTCAATATGGTTTATTTGAAAAGCGTAGATTTATAGACGGAAAATTATACTGACTTGAACGTCAATTTCCTCAATCACGGGTAATAAGGATCCCCATTCGATCACCTAGTCCCATAGTGAAGAGTGATTACTGTACAACGTCTCTTCCTAAGATCTTACACATTTCCGATCAAAGAAGTACAGTAGGTGATCCCAGAATATGTCCCAGAACAAGGCTCCAACGAGCTAGGTAGGCTCTGCGAACGAGCGTGGGGAGAATTTCGGCACGATGCGAGCAATACCAGAGCGAGAACTGCCTGCATGACAGCTTCGAGTGGCTTGCGACTTGCGTAAGCATGTTGCATAACTCTACTTGACGGAGGCGACAGGAGACCCTATATTTCGGCCTCAAGGTGTTTGTATACGTCATTGCCAATCAAACGTACGCGCCTCCGATAGCGCTAGCTCAAGTGGTGAGACTGCGCCACGATGTCATTATCAACAATCGTCAGTGAATTAGAAGAATCCCTGGTCTCAATGTCACACCAGGTTGCAGAGAGAGCTAGGATCCTCTCCGCATTTACGACCCAGGATGGGACGGTGAATGTGCTGGCTAGGACAAGGCTGCCCATGGAGTGAACCCCTGCCCCCTTCTTTTGACCACCTAGCCAGGTCTGGGTGCAAGGATACGCAAAGCTATTTCATGAGGTCGATATACGCAGAGGCTGGGAGGTTGAGATGTTGACCTCGCCCCGTTGGGTATGTGAAATGCTTGCTGTCCTTAGCTTTAGAAATTGCGGAAAATACGAAACGGTCTTACCCGGAGCTTGCAAAATCATACCGAGAGCATATAGGATCAACAAAACGTCAAGATCATGGGACCCCTTGTAGCGGCGGAGGTGCGTGGTTCATCAGGACAGAGAGTTTCCATGGCAATAAATGCAGGGTTGCGAGGGTGTGCGGCATCGGACAGGCGCATAAAAATCCAATATGAATTTCTAAGTACTATTAATATGCTAGAGATCCCGATCCTTGCTTTATGGGTTCTCGTGGTATTAACGGTAGGTACGTATCACAGAGGTCCGCCAACTACTTAACCCTTGATCATGACCTTTTGGCGCCATAGCAGCTATATAATTTTCAACTTCGTACTCCATACGGAGTAGAGACGGCGACATTCATGAACCTTCCAAACAAAGACGATGCAAGTGTGTTACAAGAGGGGCTTAAGCGCAAAAAGCTCAGTAATAACTTCGCAGAATCGCGGGCCGCGGAGGGCGGACGCTTTGGGGCGGCTAATAAATGCTACCCGTGCCCTGCTTCGTAAAGCTTCGTCCCAGCTTCCCACCGATTCTATGCAGATGACAAATTCTCGATGTGCTGCAAAAGGCCGACGAATGGTCAAGAAGTAAATTTTCGATTCGTTTCTAGGAGCCCTGCACACCCTCCGCGTTCACCTTTACCTCCTTGTGTGAGCGTTGCCGTAACAGGTATGAAGCTGCACCAGTTGCTGTGAGCCTCACAATCATCGTCTTCCCTGTCTATGTAACCATAAGCAGGCTGCATTAGCGTTTGAGCTAACTATGCCGAATTCAGGAATCGTGTCGCTTGCAGTGGGATGCGCATACAAGTGCCTGAAACGCACGCGACTAGCGTTGCTGCAAACAGCAGGCTACTCCGTAATGGAAGTGGATGACAGATGCATAAATAGCCGAGCAAGGTGGGGCATCATGATATCTACAGTATAGCAGGGGAAATGTTAGTTCTGACCCACCCGCAACAGTGGGTCAGGTTGGTTACTTTTTGTGCTACGATGTATCCAAGTCAGCTAGAAAATTAATTATCTAGTATTTTGTATATAGTCCCTTTACATCAATTACAGCTTGACATCCTTTTGACAAGAGGCTAGTAAGTCTTTAAGATAAGATTCTGGCACAGCCTCCCAGGCCTCTAAGGGCCAGTTAACATGTTCCTCTGCAAAAGCAAGCCGGAGCTGTTGCGTTTTCTCACTAATAGGAGGTTTTTGACGTGCAATATATCTCTTATATCCAGCCCTTCGAAGGGCGCCTCGGGTAGCCTCAACCAAGCAGTTCCAGCCAAGGGCTTGAGGGATCTGTATGAGACGCATCTGTCGGCTTATTTTGGAAGAGCCGATAAATTCGATGAGCTCCTCCACCGGCAGCTGTGTAAGCATAGCCGGCCGGCCTGACCTGCGGCGAGGAGTTGCTTGCGTTGTTACAGCTAAGGGCAGACCGCCTTGTGTGTTGCGGTTGTGGCGAGGGTGTTTGAGGGATTTGTTGCTACAGCTGTTGCTGCTGTTGCTGCTGTTGTTCAAGGAGCCGTTGGGTCAGTTCAAGTTGCTGCTGCTGGTGTTGCTGCTGGGCTTGCAAAAGCTGCTCGATCTGTTCCAGGTGCTTTTCCAGTTGCTGAGACCTATCCATCTTCAAGATTGTGGCCAGAATCGCGCGTCCGAGGTCGCGTTATTGTGAATTGGTACATCGCGAGCGCGAAAAGTGACCGACCTGACCCCCTGTTGCGGGTGGGTCAGAGCTAGCATTACTTTCCCATGCTATACTGTACGCTCTGCGGACTCGTTTGGGAAGTGCCAATGGGAGCGGACGAGCCGACCCTTGCGTCATTCTAATCCGGCTATCGATTAGTGACTATTACCAGGTACTATGTTCCGTCACTCGCTCCGGGATGGATCAGAAATCAAGAGCTAGTTTCTAAGACCTGATTTCTAAGGATTTAAACTCAGTTTATTAGACTACTTAGAAATCAGACATCCGATTTATAATTATCCTTTAAGAATGATTTGAAATCAAACAATAACCCTGCAGTTACTAATAGTACTGCACCGGTACATCTATAATAGCTAATAGCAGTATTCCACGCAACTCCATATCTACATAAGGCGCCCAATTCCACTCAACCCAACCTTCTTTCTCACCCTTCCTTGCCATTACACCTTCCAACCAATTACCCCTCGCATATAACCGATCTTCCCATAAGAGCAGCCCCCTCTGTCCCACGTCCGCGTAATAGGACAAACGGACCCCGGACCGCACGAAGTAGACACGCCTCTCCCACACGCCTCCCACACCACCAAGGCGAAGAAGGTTAACGATGCCGAAGGTAGCGAGGTTCCATCAGCTGGGCGGGCCAGAGGTCCTGCAAATCGACGAGATTGCGTTCGAGGACCCGGCAGCCGGTGAACTGCTGTTGAAGGTCAGCGCCATTGGGATAAACCGTATGGAAATTTTCTTCCGCTCAGGTGGCTTCGGCCAGCCCAAGACTTTCCCTGCCGTTCTAGGATCGGAATGTGCTGGGGCGGTTCTAGCAATCGGTCAAGGCGTAACTGGGTTTGCGATTGGGGATCGCGTGGCGACCATCCCTGGGTTTACAACCGTTCCGGGTTTCTCCACCGAGGTGAAAGGCCACTAATATGCGGTATACAGCAAGCAGGCTTATGTGCCAGCGGAGATAACGGTAAAGCTGCCTGACGGCATATCATTCGTTAATAGCGCTTCATTATAGATACAGTATAGCACCGCCTAGAATAGCATGGTCGATACTGTCTAGTTATAAAGGGGCAAATATGTACTGCTAATAGTAGTAATATCTTTAGTAGGAATTACTACAGCCCAGATTGCTAAATCTCAGGATGCCATTCCGATCTATATAACCTGAAGTTAGTTAAAAGTAGTAGTATTAAAGTCGCTAGGTATTGAATATATTATTATAACAGACAAGCAGGATATTACAACAGAAGTAGCTCGCATAACTGGGGGTGTCGGTTGCCGCGTGATCTACAACCCGGTTGCTGGGAAAGGCATCAGCAAACTACTTAATATACTTGCAGTAGATAGAGTGATTCTTATCTACGGCATTCTAGACCTAGCTCCGGCCTCGATTGACCCGGTAAAGGGATTGGCGAAGTTTGCAACGATTAAGTTTACAGCAGTATTTAGGATGCTATTGAATCCGGAGAAGCGTGCGATGATAACGGAGTTCGTGCTCAAGGGTGTTGCCGACGGCGTGCTGAAGCCTATTATTGACAAGAAGTTTTCATTTAAGGATATTGCTGAGGCACATCGCTATGTTGAGAGTAATCAGCATGTGGGGAAGGTTGTTGTCACAGTTTAAGGCGTCGGCGTCGATGAGTTGGTCGGGTCGGGGATGTAGGACCAGGCGAGCCTGTGGTACGTGGACAACGGTATCCACGGATTCACGAAAACTACGATGTCAACAGAATACATTCAGCGGAACTTCCGAGTCTCCCTGTCACACCATTCCCACAGCTCTTCTGCCTCTCCGGTGCCTCCGTTATCCTTCAATTCTGCTGCTTTGAGCACGTCAGCCCTTAAGCTATCTGTACCGATTCTACCCCAAGGGCAGACGTAAGCACCATTGTCCTTCAGCGATATGTCTTTAGACCAACCAGCGTACAGTTCCGTGTATGCTCCGAATTCGGTAGGAAAGAGCAGCATACTGAGCAACATCCGTACAAAGGCACCTGAGAATCCGTCAACGTCTCGTTGTAAGTCGGATCGGACGTTGCCTGGATTCCAAGCAAGGCTGAGGATACCGTGCTCTCCGTATCTGCGAGCGAATTCGGAAGCCAAGAACCAATTCCCTGCCTTGGATGCGCCATAGTTTACAAACGGGCCCTGATCCCGAGGGCTGCCATTGTCATCGAATTCGATTCCATGAGCGGGCGCGGCGAACATTGTAGCGAGGGATGATGCCCAAGTTACTCGAACTGATCCCGGCGACGATCCCGCTGCTGTTCTGACCAGGACTGGTAGGACGAGTTCCGAGAAGAGGAATGGGCCAAGACAATTTGTACCAAAATGAATTTCGTGCCCTTCCGCGTCTTGCTGGTTTGCTTTCGTGACCATGACGCCCGCATTGTTCGTCAAAACATCCAGTCTTGACTCCTTGGACATGAACTCTTCGGCAGACGCTTTAATGGAGCTTGGATCCGAAAGATCAAGCTGGAGAAACTCCAATCGACCGAGCGATTCTGGGAAATCTCGCTTGATGGAATCAATGGCACTCCGAGCTTTATCCGGGCTTCGGCCAGCGATGTAGATGGTGGCATGTTTCTGGTACAGGATCCTGCTCAGTTGCAAGCCGCATCCAGAATAGCCGCCCGTGACAATGTGTACTCTGCCAGTTTGGTCAGGTAGATTTTGCTGGGTGAGTGGAGGTCGAGCAAGAAAGAAACATTGGCGAAAGATTGATGCCATAACTGCCAGGGGCTGAAGACCTAGGTGTAGCTGGCTCAATTCCAGACCAATATTTCAAGACGTGATGAGTATGAGAAGGCCCATTTTGCTCTCGGAGTCAGTCGATGTGGATTATTTATTACACTCTGCAGCCCAAGACGTAGCAGACGCATCGAGCTTGGGGTCGAGCCCGACAGGGTTCAAATCCACTCAACTTCAGGCCTCATTTAAGAGGATTCAGGGGTTGCACGTGGCACAAAAGGGCTCCTGCACTCGTGCACGCATCACTATATGATCGTAAATCCACGGGAAGCTCGTGGAGCCCGAGCCGGACATTCTTGCGCGAAACTCGGAGTTTATGCTCGCTGTCCCCTAAATCCGGGATCCTAGCGAAAACCGTTCCCGAAGCCCCTCCCTTCCACTGAGCGCCCTCTGTTCTCCTTCCGCCTGTTGTCTTTTTGAAAAGAATGAGAGATAATTTCTCCATAACATTTGCTCAATCGTTTACTTCGTTCCATCTTCGGACCGCAATGTTAATTGTGTTTGAAAGTTACAGGAGCAAGCAGCGCTGTTAATAAGTTAAATTAAACTGGATTTATACGTATTTAAGCTGAAGAGGTTAGATTTAAAGTATTAGGCTTAGACTTGCTTTAATTTAGTTAACTTAATTAAGTTAGAAAATAACTATATATTTAGTATATATAAAGAATCCCTTAGCAGAATTAATAGTATATTTAATAGCTAACTTTCTAGCTTTTTAAGTATTATAATACTTTTAAAAAAAATAATTTAAATTATACTATTAACTTTTATAGTTAAGCTTTATATAGCTAAATATATATTTATATTCTACCTCGATCTTAGTCTAAATTGTAGAGCACCTGCTGATGATATTTGGCGCTAATTCAAGAGCAAGAATGTGGAAGATAATTGGATTTATCACTACCCAGACCTTTGTGGTGTCTCTCTTCCTGGCGCGTGTCCTCAGAAAGTGTCCGAGGCAGTGCTGCGGAGGATCGTCGGTTGGTTCTTCTCTCCTAGTCCCCCCCCCTCCCCGAAGTTTTTGTATCTACATATGTTTTTAATTGATCAATACGATGCTGGTCCTTTGTTTTACCGATATATAATAAAACAACCCATCACCATGGCCGGTAATCCACATTCGCTCAATCGGCAATCAGATGAAACTCTAGCCTCGCCACAAGCAGGTCGAGCTCTCTAAACCCCAAGGCGTATATCTTCTCAATCCAGCCATCGTAACCTGTACATAATATACCATGGAGATTTCTTACATCATATCTGTCCAGAGATAGATACAAGAAAGAGCGTATAGAAGACTACGAAGCCATTGGGCGGGATCGCTTAGCACACACTATAAGGACATCTCCTTAGCTACTGCGAACGGTTGTTTCAAGAGCGACGCCAACGCCATGTGGACGGACAGACGCATTTGACCTGGTCGCCACTGTCCACCACGACCACAACAGTATGCCTAGGAGGAAACCTGACCCGTCTCATAACCCTTCGAAATTGGACCTAAGAGACTCTTCCAGGGAAGTCCAACCAAATCTACCCATTTCCCTCAGCAAATCCCCACCCCGCTCGTTCGATATCACCGACAGATCCCTGACATTTCCGTCCGTGAAATCGTCAATCCAGTCATGATCAGGCTTGATTCTCCGAAGAATCATCATCACGTCGCTAAACAAAGCTTAGACACTTCCCGTGAACAGATGACGGACGGGAGAAGCTAACTTACTTCCACGTGTAATGCTCAGAATAAGCCAGGATTCGCTCTTCTCTCACAGTCAAGTCGGTGAGGGCTGCTACGTGGAGACGTGCTGAGTCCTGCACATCCACAAACCATTCTAGAGTTCTTGTCAGTACGTCCCAACATAGTCAATACTAGTCCTGCGCGAACCCCAACAAATACACAAAGGGGCCAGTAGGTCCACAAACGGCAGTAAGGAGGCTTGCCCGACAAGACCAATTTGGGGGGGCACCCGCACCGGGGGGTGGTTGATTGTCGAAAGGGAGGAACCTACGATATGCGAGTTGCTTGGCTCTTTCAGGTTTACCAAGTAAAAGCTCCTTGACGAAATCTCCCGAACTTGCCGGGATAGACCAATCCAAGACCTTGCCGAAGTTGACGCCAAGGACGATGGACTTGACTGCGAAATGTGGCTTCTTCTCCTCGGCGTATGTGAAGAGAGCCCGCTCGGCCTCAACTTTGCTTGCTGCATAGACCGACATCGCACGTTCCAGGCCGTATGGTGGAGGGGCCCAGGCTTTCTCGATGTCCTCTTCGTTGAACGTTGCCGCGGTGATCCGCCGTGCCACACCAGGCATAGGAGGGGCCAAAGCCGCGGCTGATGACGTGTAGACGAAGCTCTCCACTGTCGAAGACTTGGCAGCCGAATCCAATATGGAATGAAGACTAGATACGGCTCCTGGTATAACGAGGTTCGGGTCCGGGTCGAAGCTCACATTACTTGCGACATGAGCAATGCCAGAAACACCTATGATTGGATCAATATTCTTGCTTGATGCCATACAAAAAGGGTCGACCGGGGGGGTTCCAGCTACCTTCAACAGCCGAATCAAATGCTTCGGGGACCGTTATGTCTTTTACAATGACCAATTCGATTCGGCCTCGGCCGAATTTGGTTTCCCACCGCTCCACCAGCCCGGCTGCTTTCTGAACATCTCGAACAGTCCCCCGAACATTGAAACCCGACTCCAATAACTGATCCGCAACATGGGAGGCGATGTAGCCATTTACACCTGTGACCAGGACGATGGACCCTGGAGCAATTGTTGACGTCATTTCGGGGGGGATTGGAACTTGGCGGAAAATGTTGGGGAGGATAGGAAAGACAGGCAGGCACTTCACACGGGGCTGAGGATGCTGAATATGTGCTAGAGGGGACGAAGGCTTGCGCAAGTAAGAGTGGCTGGCATCTCTTGCTTTGAAATCAGACATTTGCGTTACCAATCCATTTCTGATTGTATCAAGGACATGTCGGGGTGGTGGATGTTGTGGATTGGTACTAACTAATCAGCCAGAGGTATCTTCTGTAGATTCAGCTTCCAGAGATCCGAACGAGACGCCCCGCCCGGATGGATGCGGCGAAGATGGACCTGCAAGGAATGGCAGAGAACTAGATAGAGGGGTTGCTAAGATTCGTAATGGCATAATGATGACAAATTCTGAATTCCGGCATTCCATTCACCGAAACCGTCAAAGGGGGAAACCGACAATGAGCTTTGATTGCCAGCAAGTTCACGGAGCTTAGGTGTGGGTCTGACTTTCAGCTTCATGGGCGACCATGGAAGCATTGTACGAAACGAAACTAGCTTAGCGCAAGGGCCCTCTGGGGTGTGTCCCCGGCGCAAAATGAAACCCTTACTATGTAAGTTACCTTAGCTTTCAGTTTCCACTATCAGCATCCCCAACCCCGGAAGGCAGGGAGGGTAAGCAGGTTGCATATAGCTCCAGGACCCACCCACCATTCCCCAACATCACTCCAACTACGGATACCCAGTCTTTTGTCCCGTCCGTCTTTACACCAACTTTCGTCATGTCATGATCCGCCGCTGCGCAAGATGCCTCCGACCGTGACTCTGGAACTGATGCCCCGGCAATTGGAGGCCAAGGCTTTCGGCGATGATTGGACTGGCGTGACGAGCACGGCCGAGAGACGAAAGCGCCAAAATCGACTCCATCAAAGGGCGTACCGTATGTCTCGAACCCCTTCACTTTCTTTACCGGTTGCACGTTACCGGTTGCACACCGCTAACAAGTTGATTGCGCGGCGTAGGAAAGAGGAGACGTACTCGTCCTACCGGCGTGCCAATCTCGGACCACTACTCATCGTATATTGCATGTACCGCAAGTGACGCCGCGGATAGCAACCGTCGGATCAGGACAGTGGGAGATGGAGTGGGCGATGACAGGAGGCTTTCCGCCGGTCATCCTCCCCCTCCTCCTCCACCACCACCAGAGGGATGCCTCCTCCTACCCACCCCTAAATCACGCACAGAGATCGACAACTTCGCGCAAAGAGCGCACCAAGATTACAGTCACGGCACGCTGCGGCTGGAACACCTCCACACTCTCATACGGCTCAATGTCCTGAATGCAATCTCACACAACGCAGCGCTGCTTCGTTTTAGATTCCAAGGGCTTTGTCGGCCCGAGCTCGTATCACCATTCTACCTGGACGCCCGCCATCTCCCTAACACGGCCCCAACGGCAGCGCACACTTGTCCGGAGTGGCTTCGTCCGACAGTGTTACAGGTTGCAGTGAGGCATCATCCCTGGATTGATCTGATTCCCTTCCCCCGCATGCGGGACAATATCCTGCGCGCGTTGGCGGCTGGCCTCCTCGACAATAAGGAGTTGGGTTTCGACATTCTCGACGTGGCAGTAGCAAACGATCGCCGTAACACGGCCTCTCTTATCGTCTGGGGCGAGGCATGGGACCCCCGAGGGTGGGAGGCCAGCGTCCCTTTCCTTCAGAAATGGGGTTGGCTGCTGGAGGGCTGCCCAGTAATCCTGGAGGCGACAAACTACTGGCGCCAAAAGAGGGGGGAGGGGAAGCTAATTCTCTAACATGGGTGCTGGGATAACCGTTTCAGCTCCATTTACTTCTTTCATTGAGGCAGAGGCAGATTGTGCGTAATTGTGTGGTTGATTTTGGAATACCGAACGTGGCGGCATCTTGGTTACCCTTCATACCTGTGGTGAATAAAACGCACCTTCAAAAACCCAACCCAATGAATCAACACGGTTGCTGCAATATCTCACCACTTGCTTGCCGCTGGCCATGAGGGAAACGGTGCGGGAAAGAGCAGCGTCTAGGAGGGAAGCATTAGAGAAGCCGGGGTGGGCAGCGGAAATCCGGAAATGGGGTATATCGGCAGTACATGTTCACAGGGATGACCGATAACAACAGCGGTGAAGAAGCGTCCGTCCAATGGCCGAATGGATGAGGACATGTCTAAGAGATGTGGTCTCCCGGGGACACTTGTGACACTTGTCTATGTTGGTTATGATGTTGTCATGCCTGCCCTCATTGATTCACTAACCCCCACCCCTAGGTTTCCCTTCAAGGCTCTTCGTGGATCCTCGTGGATCCTCGTGGACCACCATGACAAATGTGCATTTATCAAGCCCCTTAAACCTACAGCTGGATTAATAATACAATCCGCGATAAATGGCATGCAGAGCAAACGGTGATGTCATGTGAGGAGGCCACCAGTTATAGTTGTTTTAGTTCGGTGGATATGGCTGCAGGCGAGAGATACTTAACTTCTTCTCCCCCGGGCCACAAACCGCGATTTTAAGCCAACATTAGTTCTTCTTTCATCAAAGATTCCAAAAATCAATCATATCTTCTAACGCTTGGCGAATATGAAAGTTGCAATTGTCGGTGCGACGGGCCAAACAGGCTCTGTCATTGTGGAGGCTCTCTTGAAATCAACGACAACCCACTTTGTCAGTTATTCCTATCGGTTCTATTGTGATAATTTAGCTGATAATAGGATCCTTTCAGGACGTTGCGGCCCTGACCAGACCCTCTTCCCTGCAGAAGCCGGCAGTGGTCGAGCTGAAAAGGAAGGGAGCGACAATAGTCGCGGCCGACCTGAATGGGCCCAAGGCCGCTCTGGTAGAGGTTCTGGCAGGAATGGACGTGGTCATCTCTACCATCTACGGCGGCAGCGTGCTGGATGAGATTCCTCTGATCAACGCTTGCAAGGACGCAGGTGTGAAGCGATACTTGCCTTGCTTCTTCGCCACGGTGGCTGCCCCCAAGGGCGCACTTCTACTGAGAGACATGGTATTTCATCTGACTTTTTGGGGTAGCTCCGCTGAGAGTGAGATTGGGAAGAAGCGCTGACCTTTCGATCTTTAGAAAGAGGACGTGCTGAACCACATTAAAAAAGTCCACCTTCCCTACACCGTCGTAGACGTTGGTTGGTGGTATCAAGTCAACTTGCCGAAGCTCCCCTCGGGTCGCATTGATTACGCCGCTATGGAGACATCTGATGGCATTGCCGGAGATGGCAACATACCTTTTGCTTTGACGGATCTACGAAATATCGGGAACTACGTTGCTCGAATCATTGCCGATCCCCGGACCCTAAACCGAATGGTTCTCGCGTATAACGAGGTCTACACCCAAAACCAAGTCTATGACTTGCTGGAAAAGCTCAGTGGGGAGAAGCTCGAGCGCAAATACGTGCGTGAAGACGAAATTTCGATTCAATTTTCTCTCTCCGGAGGCATAGGCTAAGTCGACGACAGGTTCCTGCCGAGGCTATTGCTGCCAGCATAGCCGAGATCGAGGCGACGCAGCCTGCTCCAGACTCTGTCGAGTTTGTGACGCTAGCTCAGTACCAATACTGGTATTCATGTGGTGTTCGCGGAGACAATACTCCTGAGTACGCGGCGTACTTAGGATATCTTAACACGCATGAGCTGTATTCAGATTTTGAGTGGATAAGATTCGAGTCTTACGTGCAAGAAGTCCTGGATGGGAAGGGGAAGAGGGTTTACGAGCACTTGAAGGATTTGCCGACTGCCAGTACCGACAGGAAGGCTTCAGCAGTCACTTCAGAGTGAGCTTTGGTCTGGCCGGAGCTGCGCAACTGTGCGAAATGTAGTGGCCGATTTGATAATAGAGCCGTGATCTCGCTTGCTCGATAGGCACCCGCAGATGCGGTTAAGCTAGCTCCGCAACGGCCGATGCCGCTTAACTAATATAACTTCTGTCTGCTCCCTCAAGGTGAGCAAGTTGCCGGCACAAGATCAAGAAAACACAGTTTTATCTACAATTCAAGCATTTGCTACCCAATGCTGCCACGATGACCAAATATCAAGCTTTTCAACTTGGAAAAGTTAAACCTGTATGAATATATAAGTAGTCGGCTCAAGAAGCTGAGCCCTGATTCTTTCCCTCCTTCACACATCATCTTCTCTGGTCGAAGGTTGACAGGGAAAGTTTTGGTGGGGCCGAAGGTTGTTATACATCAAGGTTATCTTACTCTAATTCACTTTGTTAAGCAACACAATGCTCAGGGGGATGCTCAGGGGATACTCAGGGGATACTCGGGAGGTCTTACGCACTAAGCAGGAGGCCAACCTAGCAAGGGAATTTTGCACCGCAAGTTTGGGAATATACTATATACTGTTATCTCTCAAGGAAAGCGTAGCTACTCACCCCGTGAGATGTCCGACACGGATTCTTCGCCTCCGTAAGACCCAAGCCAGCCGCAAACGGCGTCAATATCGACTGAAAAACAGCAAAGAGCTTTGGGTGCCATTATGATTAGAATGTATGGCGGAGATTCGGTGGATGAACGTAACGAGTCGGAAGTATGTTCTGTTTCTCGTAGGAAACGGCTATTTAAGTGAGCACACTAAGGTAATCTCCAAAAAATATGGAGGTTTTTATCTTAGTCGGACTCATTGATCAATGTCTTCGGTTGATTGGTCGTGCGTCGACTCATGCGCGAATCCGTAGCGGACTTTGCCTCCATTGTCCGAAACGTCTCTATCGCATCACACCCCGACCCACATGCTCCAGGTGACCTGAGCCCCGGTTTATAAAGATGTAGATTTCTAGAGATATTTTAAAAGAAATATCACGAATAAATTATTGCATGTTGATTTCTGCTACAGAGCTTGCTGCTTTTTTCGTTACTTGCACTTTTTTGTGTACTATGGTAGCACTACTCTCGATAAACCTCCGACCAAATGCACCCAAAGGTTTAACACACTAGCAGATGGCAAGAAACTCCCGTATCACGCGGGACCCGCTTGACTGAGAATGCAATCATGAAGAAGCCCATGACTAGAGTGATAGGACGCCAAGGTAAGGGACCCAGTCAGTGATTTTTCCCGACTAAAACGTGCCAGCATCAGGATCAAGCTATTAGAAATGTTAATATGGGGCCTCGGAAAGGACAAAAATGGATACCATCATAAAATCATCAATTATTTTCAACTACGCCTGAGAATATGTGATTTCGTTCCCGTTAAAGAACTAGATAGATGCGGTATTGAATGGAAGATGTCTCGTCTCATGTCGTCAGATAGAACTATCCGCGAAACGTCCTGTATGGATATATCTCAGTTTAAGTTAAGTGTGGTATCAGATCCTCTGGAATTCGAGTGGAAGTTTCCACGTGACCTCATTACAGGGGTTACGAGGGTATTTTACCAGTATTCCTTCCCCTCCCACCTCCCACCTCCTACGAGCGACTTTCTTTTTCCCCTCCCGACAGCCACATTCCCACTCAACCCTGGCAGCATTCTTGAGCTGATACCATTCTGAGGCTTACATCGTTACGAAACACATTTGTTGTAATATGTCCTCGCCGGCAGATGAACCGCCGGCAACTGAACCAACTGCTACTGAACCGCCGGTCGCTCAGACAGCGGTTGACTTTATTGAAGCTGTCAGACTACCCCCCCTTGCCCCGCAACTGTTTAGCCAGTTATATTCGAGTTTGTTGTAGCTAACCGAAATGTCTCGTAACTATAGGACACCGATGCTGACTCTACTTATTCCGCATCGTAAGTCAAAATGAAGAATGCAGTTACTGTTAGATGTTGCTAATGTAATATAGAACTCAAATCACCGATACAGAATCGCTTCGGTCTTCCATCTTGAATTATAAATGGGAAAATGGCAGGCGATATCATGCATACGGGGATGGCTCTTACTGGTAAGTGTTTTAACTTCGAAGAAGTCGCCTATACGTTCTGACCCTGTCAATAGGGGACCAAATGATGAGCGTCAACAGGAAGCCGAAGACCTGATGCAAGTTTTGTCCAGCTCATACGCTTGAGGCTCCATCTAACTTGGCGTTAGGCATGAGGTTTTTCGGATTGTTCTAGACGGCGACATTTACAAGGCACCAATTGGCAACAACCCACAGGTCTGTTCCCGTATTGCCTTGCTCTATTTCATCATAACTTACGGAAAACTAGACTGTGTTAGATATCGGCTGCGGTACGGGCATCTGGGCGATGTGAGTCCTTGGCTTGACTTGTAAATCCCAAGTCAGACGTTATTAACACTATCTAGCGAATTCGCAGATTTGCACCCATCGGCTGATGTTGTTGGCATCGACCTTTCCCCAATCCAGCCAAGCTTCGTCCCGCCTAACTGCAGGTTTGAGGTGGACGATATTAACAAGGAATGGACGTTCGAAGAGAATACGTTTGACTTTATCCATATTCGATATATGACAGGCACTGTTCCAGACTGGCCTGAACTTCTCAGAAAAGCGCAAAGGTTAGCCCCCATCTGCACAAGGTCCCAACGCCTCCTTGCTAGAGTATTCTGACTCCCTGCATAGGCACCTCAAATCCGGTGGTTGGATTGAGCATGTTGAGCTATGGGGAGATGCGAGGTGCGACGATGGCACTCTTCGCTCCGACTCTCCTCTTGTGACATGGGTGGGACTCTTCAAAGAGGTCGGCAAAATACTAGGCAAGCCATTCTTTTGGAACTCGGCCAACGCCTTCAGAAAGGCTGGTCTCGAGAATGTCACCGAGCATGTGGTCAAAGTACCAATTGGCACATGGCCCAAGGACAAGGATCTCAAGCAGTGGGGTGCATGGAATCGCCAATACTTATTGCAAGGTCTTGAAGGTTTCGGCCTCCGTGCCTTGACAGAACTTTTAGGAGTAAGTGCAGCACTAATCCTGCTCTAGTCACCATATTGGACACTTGGCTAATAGGATGATCTATAGTGGGAGTATGAAAAGGCACAAGTCTTTCTTGCCAATTTGCGCAAGGAAATTTTGGACCCCAAGCTTCATTCGTATGTTCTGGTGTAAGTGCATTGTGCGTTTCTGATATGCCTGAGCTGAAAGTGCTGACTATATTTATTTGTAGAACTGCTGTATATGCACAGAAACCCGTGGTATAAGTAACCTTTAGTATTTTGGCATACCGTCATGAGAGGCAAGGAGCAGATTGATGTGTCTATTATCATTATTGGCTACTATCTACAGTATCAGACAAAGGATGGATTGGATAAGACAGCTTTAGTGACGATGGAATTGCTTGATTTCTCTATCTATCGAAGGGCTAGGGATCGGTCTTTATAGATGAGGATGAGGTCGGCCTCCGGGGGCCTCCGGGGGCCTCCGGGCCCGAGGTCCGGAGGTCTGAGGCCGGAAGACCTACCTGCCGGAGCCCTGGGACTTGGTCCAGACCGGATTCCTAGCAGCCGGGCCCTGAGACCTGGTCCAGACCAGATTCCTAGCAGCCGGGCCCTGAGACCTGGTCCAGACCGGATTCCTAGCAGCCGGCCTGGAAGCCGTTCCAGATATCGTAAGATCGTCAGTTATATAACAGGTCAGATTCCAACAGTCCCTATCAGGCTGTCTGACATACAGAATACCCAATTAATAGTATTTGTGGCCCATTCATACAGCCTTCCTTTATGAATCATTTGATCAGATGATGCCCGTAGTGGTATTCCTATTGTCTTGTCTCTTTTAGTCATTTCTATCATCTTCAAGCCCAGCCTTCTAAGCTATTGAAGACGCATCGCCACCACAGCCTTCATCCGCCTTTTGGGCGGGCAGCAGGTCGAGCCCGATCTGCCGACGCGTGGCCCTGGGAGCTGCCGTGCCTCGTCGGAGATTATCCAAGAAGGCATCGGCCGCGTCCCGTTTGCCAGCGGTGAAGGGGTGGGCAAGGCCATCCCCTCGGCCCGTCGGTATACTCGGGTGTTTTGGGCTTCAATCATACAAGATGGCTCCAACTTTCATGTATAATTCATTTCGGCAATTATCTAAAAACAGTTACATATTCTAGACTACCATACATCCGTCTAACTCAGAGCTTTGACACTGTTGAGGCACCCTTTTCAAGGGATTCTATCAACAACTTAACACCATGCTCGGCCATTCCCCTAGAAAATTGTTAGCCTGTTTGTTTCCCAGATGCCAAATGTCATCAACTCACCATGAGGCTTGGTACCCAGCTCCCGAAGCACCGTAGTTGTGCACGACGAATCCTTTCTGTCTCTTTTCGATCTCAATCCTTGGGCCTCCCTTTCTGTTCGGCCTCAAACCAACGCCATGCTTGATCACCTTGAGATCCTCAGGTCTCCCCAATTCTGGAGCAAGTGCGCAGCATCGTTTCATGATGTCTTTGGCGAAATCCGGATTGGCTTTTCCGTCCCAGTTCCCGTCCTCTCGACACCCGCCAAGTACAATGCCACCGGCAAGGGGCCTTTGAAAGACGTATGTAGTATCGTTGTCAACTCGACGTGGTGACCGGAAGTACATTCTCTTCAGGGGTTGGATGGGCTGCTCAACGAGAACTGTCTGTCCCCGCGTGGGATACATCTCTTTGTCATTTACACCGCCAAGACTGTATGAACCCAGACCAGTACAGTTGAATACGGCCGTGACTTGCGATGAAAGGAAAGCTTGGTCAACAGCATCGACGGCTTGGCGGACGAGTTGAACATCAGCATTTCGGCATTTGGCCAATAACCTGTGGGAGGTTAGAAACAAGGTGATTGAGAAAAATATGTGTTGATTTCATACCATTGCAAGTAAACCTGCGTGTTGATGACGAAAGTGGACGGGACATCCAATCCAAATACTGCACCGTGCGGCAACTCGTCGCCACCGACGGGAACCAAGCCTCCAGCGAGCTCGTCGTACCAAACCTTTCCAGTGCCTTTGCTCAGAATCTCGGCATCTTCAATCTTCTGATCAAAGATCATTCTCAACGGCGAAGCCTGAATGCCAGCCTCTGGGTGCTGCTCAGAAATGGTCTGGAATCTCCCAAAGGTAACTCGGTCAAATGACTCCAGGAGCCCATTGTCATTCGCCGACGAGCACCAATTTCCCCCTGCCCACGGCGAGCAATATTCCACATTGTAATCTCCTGGAAAATACTTCGCGACGATGACAATCTTGGATGATGGGAATTTGTCACGAATCGTCAATGCCGTTGACAGGCCAATGACACCAGCCCCGAGGACGACGAGGGAAGGCGACTGTGACTCCGTGGAAGCCATAATTAGTAAAGCCAGTATCTTAGACGGCTAAATGCTGTAGTGGATAAATAAACGTGTATCCAGTCTGTGCAGTCCCAGGACAGGTCTGTGGCTTGGGCGATGGTGCCGTCGTCTGGCGGGGTGAGCGATAAACGTCCTACAATGATGCAATATGTAACCGGAGCGGTTTCGGACTCACCGGTCTTTGTCCAACCAGCCTATCAAGCGTCAAGATCCATGTGGGCCAATCTGGCGGCCAAAGGGCAGAAAGTCCACGCGACGTCCACCTCTTTGGGAGAAGTGACGATAACGCTAATGCAAGTCAGCAGCGTGAACCCAAGGATCAAGATAGAATGCTGAGGTGAGAATTGCAAAACACTGTGAGGAAGTTGCTTAAAAACTACAATGCACACAATCGCGGGATAGTTGTTACAACAAGACATCTAGCGTGTACCAATTGAGGATAATTTACCTCATATTTCGTCCTCGCCCTCTGTAGCATCAATTACGCTGAAACAAATGCCCTTCTCCATTCATCTCATGAGTCGGCATACGCGGATATGTCCACAGAATCGAGGAACACAGGTTTAACAATAAGATACTTACGCAAGTACCTAGGTGCCTACAAGGTTTTCCTTTCCGTTTCTCCTTTGTTGTACAAAATGCAATTAGCATCACACACGTCACAGCAGTGGCTTGTTGTCTTGTGCGCGACCCATCTCTTCCAATAGGTGTGGAGTACGAAGACACATCTTAATAGTTACAAAGCGTATAAGAAACACAAGCCTACCTGTCACCGTCGTACCGCCGCCTTACCGCCGGCAATTTTGAATTGCTCTTCATTTCAATTGGTTTGTCCGGCAAAGACGGGAAGCAAGGGGGCTTGATCCGATGACTTGATATGCATGTATCACCGATTAGACATTCAAAAGATCCATTGTCCGTTCTCTCGACCGTAACCAAGTCACCACAACAGGAATGTCAAATAACAGTATATTACCTCAGCTTCCTAGTAAAATCCAGCATTTCTGCTTCCGCTCACCCTGTAATCGTCAAACTTCATTTCAGAAATCGTCCAACATGGCAACCCAAGCAGAAAAGTCGCAGCTGAGGATTGTCCCAGCAGACATAAAACAGCAACACAAGGAAGCATACGACATTATCGCCGAAAAGTACAATGCCTGGACAACACAATACGATCACAGGCGACTCTCGAACCTTGCCGAGCTCTACGTCAAGGTTCCTGAGCTTGCAACTAGCGAGGGTTCAGTCAGAGTTCTAGAACTCGGCTGCGGAAGCGGATTTCCAGTCATGGACAAACTCCTTGCAGACAACCCAAATCTCACCGCCATAGCGAATGACATGTCGTCAAAGCAATTAGATCTCTCTCAACAAAACCTCGCGCCCTACGCTCCACGCGTGGAATTCGCACCAGGGGACATGGCCAACCTCACATTCCCGCCAGATTCCTTGGACGCGGTCATTGCACTGTACAGCCTTTTGCATCTGCCGTTGGACGAACAGGCTACGATGATTGCCAAAATACAAAAATGGCTTCGCCCTGGAGGTTGCTTGCTAGCGAATTTTCCCAAGGACGACGTCGCTTGGAAGGTATGGGACCTGTGGCTGGATGAAGGAATCGCGATATGGCACACGGGCTTGGGAGTGGAGGGAACGGTGAAGATGGTGACGGAGAAGGGGTTGGAAGTTGAGAAGGCTGAGGTGGAGGGTGATGGGACACAGATATTCCTGTGGGTTATTGCAAGAAAGAAGTAGCTTAAGTAAGAGATTCTATTCTATTTTAAACCAAGAAACAAAGGCTTCAATACATGCCGAGTTCTCATCTGTGCGTATTCTGAATGCTCGGACATGCTCGGAGATGGCTGTAGGGTAGCCGTTGTGATTCATAATAGTCGCATGATTTATTGTGGGCCGGAAGTCCCGCTTCCGGCGTCAACAAAAACACACTCTCCGAGCGTTCCGTCGACGGATTCCAGCTTCCTCCTTTTCTGTTGGGATGGCCTGAGGCAGAAAGAAAGAAAGACCCTTGGCTGCATGTCGTATTCGTTCTGCCTCGTGCTCGCATCTCGATACCCGCTTAAGGGGCAGAGATGAACCAATCAACGCAGCTCTGCGCCGTCTAGAGCTGTATCGGGCATGGCCGGGAGGCAATTGGCGCCTCCTATTGGATGCGGATATTAGCTGTGGGGAAGCAAATGACATATTTCGTACTCGGGTCCAGTTTTTCGGCTTGAATGTTAAGATTGCGACGTGGTTATCAATCGATATCCCTTCCTTTGGAGCTTCAGAGGTATGTCTTTCAAAACTCTTCCCGCCGTTTTCGACCTCATGAGCCAGTCGTAGATTGAAGCCAATTGCGCCCCGCCGACTTCTATTCCTCTTTAGGGTCAGATCTCACCATGGACGCCATTCTGGAGATCGCAGACTACTTTGTCTTTGACAAGGCCTACGCGAGCGTCTTCCCTGCGCCTGTCTTCACCGACAATGCTACCATTTCATCGTCATCGTCGCCCGATTCTCTCTTCCCCGCGTCCATCGCATCTGCGATCCCCCGCGATGACATCTACCGCCAATGTTTCTCTCTCTTCCTGATTGCCAGTTTCGGCGCTGCCTCTATTTACGTCGTGTCCGCGACCCTGTCATACTACCTCATCTTTGACCGGCGCTTGGAACATCATCCGCGTTTCCTCAAGAACCAGATCCGCATGGAGGTCAATTCCTCCTTCTTTGCGATCCCCATCATTGCCGTTCTCACTATCCCCTTCTTCCTCGCCGAGGTGCGCGGCAAGAGCCTGCTCTACACGAGAATAGACGAGTATGGCTGGACCTGGGTTTTTGTCTCGACCCTGTTGTACGCCATCTTCAACGACATCGGCATTTACTGGATTCATCGCCTGGAGCATCACCCGAGCATTTACAAATATGTTCATAAACCCCATCACAAATGGATTAGTGCGTCATGTCATTTTTATCCATCCTCGTATGACCAGCGAGCTAACCAGACCAACAGTCCCAACGCCCTGGGCCGCCATTGCGTTCCATCCCCTTGATGGTTACGTCCAATCCCTGCCGTATCAGTGAGTACTCATTTGACATGTGATTAATCGAGCATTTTTGCTAACCAGTTCACAGTGTCTTCGTCTTCATCTGCCCCATGCAGAAGTATCTGTACATGGTGCTCTTTGCTTTGGTCCAAATCTGGACCATCCTCATTCATGACGGTGACATGATCACTGGACACTGGCTGGAAAAGTTCATCAACAGCCCAGCTCACCACACCCTCCACCACATGTACTTTACGTGCAACTACGGACAGTACTTTACCTGGGCCGACAACTACTGGGACTCTCACAAGGCTCCTCGCCCCGACCTGGACCCTATCCACGAAGCCCTGAGGGTCATGCGAGAGAAGGGGTTGGTGGATGAGAACGATCAACCCATTGCGAAGCCAAAGACCCTGTAGACGTCCTTTTACGACAGGTTTATCCTGTATCGACCTAACGACTCGGGTGCTTCCAAAGAAGCACGCATGGGCTCTATGCCCGCTAATTTGAATCGAACGTGTTTGGGACAAGGCACTAGATCACCGAGGTGGACAGGTCAGACGCTGTCCCGGATGCTCCAAGTTGGTTGCATTGCGTTACGCTAGACGAACTGGTTAGCATGGTTAGGAGTATTTGGCATTATCAGAGAAATTTTCTTCACTGAATGCGGCGAAAAGCGGATGTTTCCAGCTGGGAATTTGGCTGGATTTCGTTGGGTCCATCCATGACGATGTCCGCAACGATAGGAAGGTGGGATTGATTGGCGGGCTCGAGTCATCCGGTGTGACGCAAGTCGTCTGACCGCCTTCCTCTTTAGGTCTTGCATCTGGACCTTTGTATATACAAAGCATGTTAGTTCTGTACATAAATTCGTTGTTTCAACCTTACAATAAAATTTTAATGACAGAAAGCTACTCTGGTGCCAACATGAGCGCTCCAAAGATTCGACAGGCGACTCTCGCCGACAAGGACGCCATTTTCCAGGTTCACTACCAGGCCTTGATGCAGCACCATGAGTTTTACGGTGCTCTTTTCAAAACACACCCTAGGGAGCTGTTGCCTATGTTGACCGAGAGGGCGCTGAAGAACCCCACCTTTGTGTATCTGGCTGCAGAGTTGGAAGGATCTATCGTCGGTTTCATACGCTATAGTATTGTCGAGGCACAGGATCCGGATGCAGCAGAGACGAAGGCGGAGGACAAAAACATTGCCCAGGAAAAGGATAATCAAAAGCCCCCTCGACCCCCGCTTATTTCTCCAAAGGACCATCTCAACGAGATATGGGATCGGTTCAATAAGAGAGACGAGGAGATGGACGCATGCAAACAAGAGGCAGTGAAGGGACAGCGGCATTACTGTAGGTCTCACCTAAAGTCTTGCCACCTATTTGATCTATATGGCCAATACTCACACCCTTAGACATTTGGCATCTCATGATCCATCCAGACTATCAAAGAAAAGGCATCGGCGCGAAACTTCTTCAAGCTGTGACAGAAAAGGCCGATGCTGACGGTCTGCCGACGCTCATTGTTTCTTCTGAGATGTCTCATGGACTCTATTTGAAGGCAGGGTTTGAGGAACTCGGGGTCTGGACCATTGATACTGAGTACTGGGCGCAGGAGATTGTGCAGCGCAATATGAGCTTGGGGATCAAAGAGGATGAAGACCTGGCACGCCAATTCGAGGGGGTGAAGGAGGTTGAAGGTTGTTTGATTCGGCGCCCTAGAAATAGAGGTTAGAGGAAACTCATATCACGACGGCTGCTGATGGTTTACCGTCTTATGTCGACGGCTATAGATAGCTCAATATAACTGGTCAATGTCAGTGTAGTACGACTTCTCCCCACCTGAGGCGTCGGGACCCCTTCGGCTCCCTCGCTTGCATTCCAATACCCCACAGTTGTCTGGGGTTATCCGCGGCACACTACGATCCAGAGACTGGCTAGGGTGTCATGTAAGGGATCGTAAAGATCGGCGTCACGGCGGCGAGCCGACGGCAGATCAACCGATCCGGTGGGATTTAAACGGCACCAGGGCAAAACGCGCATACGGTAATTACAGGGAAGAACAGGGCAAATCACAACTCATGTATATAACGTGATGAATTTTCGTAGCTATATTTGGCTTGAAATCGAATTATTACGTAGCTAATTGGTCGCATGATATACAAGACTTTTTTCCTACTGGGAAGGAGAAATTAAAACGCAACAGGCGTGCTGAGCGTCAGGGTGACGGGCTCGCCGCTGAGCGTCACCCACTGGATCGGGGGCTCAGTTCCGACCACATCCGAAGAAACCGATCCTCCGGAGGCAGAAGCAGACCCGGAGGGAATGGTCACGGGAATAGGCTTGCCGCAAGTGTTACCGTCGGCGGTGACGGTCACAGACTTGATGGATGTGCCGTCCTCGGTGAAGGCGTAGGACAGCTTGGGGTTGCAGAGATCCACAGTCTTGCGGTCAAGGAAGTAATGAGCCATGTCGTCCTGGGTGATACTCTTGATGGGCCAGTTGGTCAGAGCCATGAGCTGCTGAACAACAGTCTCAGTCCAGGCCCGCACAAGGGACATGCTGCCGGTCTGGTCTCCAATGGTCAAAGGCTCCTCATTCATGTACATGTTGGCCTGGTGGAACATGTAGGGATCGGACTGGAGCATCAGAAGGTTGCGGATGACCGACTCCTTCTCAACCTTCAAGAGGTTATAGAAATCGCCAGTGCCGGCAGAGGTGACAATCCACTCCTCGAGGTTACACGCAGGCGTGTGGCAGTTGTAGTAGATGCGGGTGGCGAATCTGGGGATAACAACAACACCGTCGTACCCGTTGGCCTCGGTCGTGGTGATTAGAGGCCAGTAGGGGTTGTCAGTGTATCGGGTCTGGGGGCGAGTGTTGTCGCCGACAACATAGAGGATGTCGTTATCCAACCAGGCCTTGAGGGCATCGCCGTTGAACAGACCAGTGATCTGGGGAGGGATGATGCCGTTGGGAGAGTAGCGGATGCCCTGGTCAATGCCCAGCTGCTTCATCCACGCCTGGTTGAACCGGATCTCACGAGCGGTATCCTTGTAAGTGGCGTTGTTCAGGTTAAGATGGGTAAAGGTGTGGGAAATGTGACCGAACTGATCGCGGTTCTCAGGGACCATAAACCAAGCGGCAAAGTCATCCAGAGCTGCACATTCCTCGGTCCAAGAGTACTCGGCGAATGAGGCAGGCCACTGGTCCTCGCCGGATCCGATGGGCTTGAGCCACTCATGAGGGGGGTCGGGAAGGTACTCGTAGTCAACAGCCTCAGGAGGGTTGCAAATATCCTCGGCACCTTCGACGGCCGTAGCGTCAATGAGATCACCGTTGCCGTTGTGTCCCAGCTCGAGCCAGAACTCGGAGCCGGCAGGGAGACGGCCAGCAAGGTCATTCTGCCACAGGATGTGAGCCTCGAGATCGTCGGTGGTGATCTTGACGTCTTCGAGGCCGGCGGGGAAGTAAGGCTCAGTAGACAGCTGCACGTCGTCAATCTGAACGCCCAGGTGGATCTTGCGTTTGCCGAGGAAGAGGCCGCGGGTCATCCAGTGGATGTGCGAGTGCTCGAGGAAAGCAGAGGTCAATGACCAAGCGGGGGCCCAGCTCATAAACCAAACGAACTGCTCGCGGCCGTTGAAGTTGTTGATAACAGCAGCCACAGTCTCCGAATCGAAGCCAACAGCAGTGCCAAACTTGGCGACGGCCTTGGTGGTTGAATCATCCGTGATGGTTGCAGGGACGTGGTAGAGACCGGTGGTGCCGACCTCGGCTTTACTAAGAGACCGTTAGCCATGAAGATGGGAACTTGACAATATTATGAACTTACGCCTTGATGTTGGCAGTAGGGAAGTCGCTGACGTCGGAGAAGAAGACGCTCTGCTCGTTGCCCGCGTCACAGCATCCGCCGGCAACGGGAACGGTACCGGAGTTAACGCCAGGGTAGTCGTTGATGCGGACCATACGGACGCTGAAGTCAGCCTGGTACGCATGGATAACAGTCCACTGGGCATCGTCGAGAGCGCTGCGCCAGCCGGTAGAGCCGTAGTCGTACGAGACGGAGTCCAAGACGACTATGCCGCCGTAGTTTCCAGCAGTGCGGCTGGAGTTCAGCACAGGCAGCTCCACGCCGGCCTGGGGAACGATGAGGTACTCGTACGGAATGCCGTAGGCCAGGAGGCCGAGGCTTCCGATGGCGGCGGTGGAGTCGTCGCGGGCGATGATGAGGATGGTGCTGTCGATGGTGGCGGAGGGAAGGCTGGAGGTGGTGCTGCTGGAGGTGCTGCTGGGAGTAGTGCTCGCAATGCTGCTGGAGGTGGTTCCAGGGGTGGTGGTAGGGGTGTTGTTCGCACTGAGGCTGGCGGAGCTGCTGGAAGTGGTGCCGGGGGTGGTGGTGGTGGGTGTGTTGTTGATAGTGACACTGGACGAACTGTCGCTGGCAGAGGTGCTGGACGTACCAGGAGTGGTGGTAGGAGTGTTGACAGTGACGCTGGACGAGCTGCTGGAGGTGGTTCCAGGAGTGGTGCTAGCACTGTCGCTTGAAGCGGGACCGGATGAGCTGCTGGAGGCGGTTCCAGGAGTAGTGCTGGGGGTGTTGTTCACAGTGACACTAGATGAGCTGCTGGAAGTGGTGCCAGGAGTAGTGGTAGGAGTGTTGTTGGCAGTGACACTGGACGAACTGTCGCTGGAAGAGGCACCCGGAGTGGTGCTAGGGGTGTTGCTAGCACTGTCGCTTGAAGCGGTGCCGGAAGAGGTACCGGCAGTGCTGCCAGGAGTCGTCGAGGCGTCAGAGCTGGGGGAATCAGAAGCGGTTGAGGCACCAGGGGTGCTGGAAACATCAGTCGAGCTTGAGGCGCCGGGAGTGGTGGAGGCGTAGGAGCTTGAAGCATCGGAGCTTGAAGCACTAGGGGTGCTAGTAGCATCAGCAGAGCTGGATGCCCCAGGGGTGGTGGAGACATCGGAGCTTGAGGCTCCAGGAGTGCTAGAAGCGTCAGTCGAGGCACCAGAAGTGCTGGAGGCATCAGTTGAGGCTCCGGGAGTGCTGGAAACATCGGAACTTGAGGCTCCCGGAGTACTGGAGACATCAGCTGAGCTCGACGCTCCGGGGGTGCTAGAAGCGTCAGAGCTCGAGGCACCGGGAGTGCTCGAGGTGTCAATCGAGCTGGAGGCATCGGAGCTTGTGGCACCAAGAGTGCTAGACGCGTCCGAGGATGAAGCACCGGGGGTGCTAGAAGCATCAGTCGAGGCACCAGAAGTGCTGGAAGCATCTGAGCTTGAGGCTCCGGAAGTGCTGGAAACATCGGAGCTCGAGGCCCCAGGAGTGGTCTCAGCACTGGCGGTGGAGGAAGCGGAAGCGGCGGACTGCGAGGCTGAGACATCTGTGGACTGAGAAGATGAGACATCGGTGGACAGGGAGGATGAGACATCCGTAGACTCAGTTGAAGAGACACCGGCAGACTCAGTCGAGGAGACAGCGCTGGAGACAACTGAGCTGGAAGTGGAGCTGGCGATGGTCGAAGAAGAGCTGGTAACAAGAGTGCCGCGAGTCACAGTGAGACTATCGACGTACACACTGACGTAGCCTCGGAACTGGCAGGTAAGGCTGATCTTCAAAACTCCGCTGGATGAGGTGGGGTTAATGGTGCCAGAAAGCGGAACCCAGGATGAGCCCGCCGAGCCGAATCGCTCCGAGGTTGCGAAGTTGTTGCCGTTGAAGGAGGCCTGGAGTCGGCAGCTGTTGGCAGGTCGAGCAACGCGGACGTAGTAGTAGAACTTGATCGTGTACGTAGTACGGGGAGTGAGACGCCTGACAATGGTGCTGATGGATGAGCCGCCGCTGGACTGGCGCTTCTCGAGAGCACTCTCATCCTCCTCTCCGTCCTCGAGTTGACAAGCACCATCGCCGGCGCCGTCCTGACCGTCCTCAACCCACTGGGCCTTTCCTTCGATCTCGTACTCCTCCAGGTCAACAGCGAAGTTGGGGTTGCCGATCACAGGGGGCGCGTAGGGAGTAGATGTGGGAGTGGCCGCATTGGTGCTTAAACCGGTCGTGTCGGGCTTGCACCGACTGGCCTCGCCAACCCTCAGCAGGCCGAGGGCGGCGACGGCGATGCTGAGAAGGCGCATCGCGGGAGTGGAGCGAGTCTCAGGCGGACTCTGGGGACGAACGAATGACTTGAGAAGGGCGCAAAAAACGAAAGTGGTGGCGACTCAAGACGAGCCTCCGGATGTCTCAAAGACGATTCAAACGAGTGAATGAGTGACGGGTGGGAATGTGAGGAGCAAAAGAGAGACCCGACGACGACATTATTAAAGGAGGAGTCTTCAAACCCCCCTCGGGCCTCAGCTGGTCCCAGCACATCAGTCGGCCGCGAATTGTCACCACTATTGATGTGGCCAAGCCCTTGGCACCAGCTTGGCCTTCGTCTCTGCGGGCCTCGTCACAGAATCGTCTAGCTGCGTAGTATTCATGGGATCGCCGTGGTGGAGACGTCTGGATGGCCCTGCTCTCGCCGGGATCCGTGGTAATCAGGCCCCTATTGATTGCTCGTGAGGCTCTCGCCGCAGGGATGCCGGTCCGGGGCTGAATGCCATTTGGCTTTTCCATCGGCTGTCGTCCGCATCTTCCCACTCCTCTTCTTCATGTTGGTGGATCGTGGCAGGAGATTGGTGGCGGCTGGGCGTCTTGGCAGGGGCCCATCTTGTGCTGGTTCGTATAGACTATTGACAGGTGCAGATTCAATTCACCCACCGCCAAGCACACGGAGTGGTATCAGGACCAGTTGCTGACCACGACGAGGTGGGGAGACAAGATTTAGGAGGCTGCAAGCGGCTTGGCCATGTGCTGGGCGCTCCATTATTGCATCAACGCCTTGCCGCCGCGAGCCACGTCGATGGCGTTCCCCCTGGCACACTTCGTATCGCCGGATTCAAACCCAACCGGCTAGCCGCGATCTCTAGGCTTATTCTTAAGCTTAACGCAAGCTTGGCATACCCGCCAGGCGGGCGCGCCACGCCTATTCAGCATGCAGCCATGGGGCAATGTGGTGCGAAGTAGGTCGTCTTGGCTACGGTGTGGCCGGGGTCCGGGTTTCAGCTCTCGCTCGTCATGGGCCAGTTCTTTTTTTCATTCTTCCGTCAGGCAAAAACCTAGACGCGGAAACTCGTAACTCCACTGCGTGATACGAGACTTGTTCTTGGCTGCGGGTCGACTTCAGGCAATGGAAATAGCTCGTCAAGGGGGTTTTACCACTGGCCAATGATCGACACCGGGAATCCCCCTGTCTAGTAGACGGTTCTCGCAGCGCCAACACCGTTCAGTGTCCACTCGCTCCCCAACGGGGCGAGGAGAGAACAGAGGAAGGCCGGGGGGAACCCAGAGCTGCCTGCAATTCTCTCGGTAAATCCAAGCGTGCCCGTTCTAGCGTGAGGTGTCATGCAACAGGGCCAATTCCCCGGCTCGGGATCTTTAAATACTGGCTGGTTTACGGAAAAGGACACACACAGACACGCACACACACACACACACACACACACACTCACCCCCCTTGCACCTGGGCCACGCGTAAGCAAGGTACTACTCATGGATGGGCGGGAGGAAGTACGCGGAAGGAGAAAAAAAAAGAGTAGCGCGTTAAAATAGGCTTAGTTTATGGTTATTTGTTAAGCAAGCCCCTGTTCCACAATAGCAAAAATCCGAATCATACCCCTGGCCGTCAAACGCTGGGGATGACTCGTACGCGCGTGAACAGGCAGCGCCCAGAACGCCAGCTTTTGCTTCTGCATATGAACTGCGTGAGGCTTGCAGAATTATTGGAAGTGCAATCTGCACGCTGTGTCAGCCATGTCTTGGCTTACACGTCAAGTGGTGAGGGAAATATCCAGAGCAGAAGCCTCTCCACTGCCCATCCTATTGTGGTTGATCACATCATGTTGCATCCTGGGTCCTCTTGCAGGTAAGAAATTTCCACATGCAGGGTAGAACAGGTCATAAGTTGCATATGCATAGGGGTTGGGAAAAGAAGCTGGAGCCGAAGAAGCAGCCAGTACAGGCCGAGCCAAGAGTAAATACTCGCTCAATCCCTGCCGTCAGCTGCTACGTAGTATTCCAAGCACGTTCAGCTAGCCACAAGCAGGACCGGGCAGGCGGAGATAATCTCATCACCTGGGTATTGCGGAGTTCGTCCCCGTGTGTAGGGCTTAAGACGACCTACGCCACGAGTGTGATTACAGGGGTTGATCCACCGGTTCATCTGGGCGGGCACGAGGAGAAGTTTTGAACGAAATGCATGTTATGCTACCCAAGTCTAATGATCAAAGTTCTACCTTCAAGTGATGCTCAGTGTGTCGAGCCTGTCTAATCCAAATGCGCTGTCCCGTTCCCTTGGTATCTTGCGTAATGAATGTCATGATGATAGATCCGTCCGTTGTCACGGGGTAGTCGTGAAATGTGCCGAAAACGCCACGCATGTTGCTGATGCAATGATGATGCGAAAATGCGAAAATGCGAAAATGCGAAAATGTCCCTAAGCCAGAAATGGAAGTGGAAGTAGAAGAGAAGAAGAGGTAGAAGTGGCCCAAGTTGTCGATGTATATCCGTAGACCACTCAGAGGACAGCGCTCTTCTGAGTGATGGGAGCCTTGACGGTCTTCTTGTCGCAGCTAACACGGCCGTTGGTCCCCTGGCAGCTGAGGTTGAGCTTCGTCTTGCCCGAGGCTTCATAGCGACCGCCCTCGGACGCGCAAGCCCAGGCCTGGTTGATGGCGAGCGTGCCGCTCTTGTGGTCGAAGCGGAACGAGGCAGAGTCGCGGCTGGAGCCCGACTGGCACTTGTAGGTGACGCCGCCGACGAAGAAGTTCTTGCCCGTCGACGTGGCCTTGCACTTGGCCCGGTAGGAGAGGGCCTTGTTCTCAAGCGAGAAGCTGACGGTGCCCCTGTTGGTCTTGGCGCCGGCCTTGGTGGTGCTGTAGTCCAGGTCGAAGTCGTGGACGGTCCAGCTGGAGACCTTGGCGCCCTTGGCCATGCATGAGTCGCTTCGGGAGACGAGCGGTGCGGTGGGGGCGGCGATGGCGGAGGAGGCGGCGAGGAGAAGAGTGATGAAGGAGAACTGCATGTTGGCGGTGATTGGTGGTTGCTTGATTTTGGGAGTAAAGAGGAAACAAGAGATGTTGGAGTTTAGAGTCGTGAAGATGTTGTAGTGTTGTGACTGTGTTGCTGTCTGTTTGGGAGTTGATCTGAAGGGCAGTCTTACGCTTCTTTAAATAATACCCTCATGTCATATCCAACCCTCCTCTTGCAGCAGTATTTGCAACTCCATGCCGACATCCAGTCCACAACGCACAAGATGAGGCTGGTGAGGATCCTTCGAAGCCCAGCCTCGGAAGAATGATGGAGTCGTCGACTGACGTAGCACACCAAAAGTCGTATTTCTCCGAGTTCTCTCCCAGGCCGGTCCCGGCAAGTGGAGCAGCACGCCGCCTCGTGATTCGGCACCCAGCAGCTGCGCGCTGAAAATAGCAAATACGGGGGACTGGACTGGGGCTGTGAGGGAGCTGCCAGCGCAGAGGAGGCACGGGGGCTTGGCGGATTATTATGGAAATGCGGTTGGTTCTTGGTTTGCCATGGAATGGATGGAGTGCATGGAGGCGATATTGGCATCGTGTTTGGGAGCCATTGAGGCGATAGCGGAGTCGTAGGGCGATTTGGCGCTGGAAGGAGACTTTTTAGTGCTACACGAGCCAAATCTATAGCGCGTGGGTGGTTCTGCTTTCAGTGGACCGACAGAATGAAGTCCAGCGTTGCGCTTCAACGACACCTCAGCGACAGCGCATGAATCGAGACTCTCGCCATTCGACATAAAGACCTGTTGGTCATCATGGTCAGACTCGTGGAGCGGTGCATTAGTCGCGACAACACGCGGCTTCTTGCCACGCCTCCAATGCGCGGATTTGCGCGACCAACATTCGGCACAGCGACCAACACCACAGTGCTCTATTTCCAGTGCTCTATTTCCAGTGCTCTGTCTCCATCTACAGTGGGTATCAGCCTGAAGCTTCGGGAACTCGGCCAGAGAATCGGCAGTGGAGCGGGGAAACGGTGCAAGCACTCAAGAATCCAGGCCGTCGGTCAGGGTCCAGGTCACTTTCAATTGCAGCAGTATTTCGTATCTTGACTGTTGGCAGTTGGAACAAAGCGTGAATGTTGGGCATAGCCACCATGTCGGTCAAGAATAGGACTGCGCTGTCCCGCAATTGCCTCATGTGCTGCTTCAGGGTAGCCGCTGGTCGCGGAATCCCAGAGCTACCTGATGGACGACAAGTCATCACACGGAGTCTAGCTTGTTTTAAACTCTCATCCTAAATGCAAAGCCGAATAGTTGCTCCGCGAGGATGACTCTCTGGTAGAGCGGCTCGATGAATTTGGGTCAGACGTGCTATTCCCCAGCCAAGCGGCAGTCCGCATTCAATAGCGAATGGTAAACAAGAGACATCGTTTCTTTAATTCTACCAACCTAATTTGGTTCCAATTCTTCAGGCCGAGTTTCTAATAGTCTAATCAAACCCCTTTTCATAGGTATACCTAAACTTGAGCAACTCTTGCTCGCCGTGAAGCGGCCCCACAAACTGCACCGACAAGGGGAGCAAGGTCTCTGGGTATTTCCCACTCATGTCTGGTGCGCGGCCCGTCGGGATTACCATCGCAGGGTGACTGGTCAAGTTGAACTGCATCGTGTTCAGCGTCTGGCCAAATGTTGATGAGATCTTCTTCATTGAGGAGGCTGTGTCTCTGTCGAATAACGGCGGGGCAGTGAAGGGCACGCTGGGCATTAGAAGCACATTGAATGTCCGAAAGATGTCCTCGTATTCGTTGGTAACTATACTCATAATCAGCCGAGCCCCTTCAACTTTGGACCCCTTGCGGATATTTACCCTTAATAGTCAAGTTCATGCATTTTTGGTAGAGCGAAGGGTACTTATCCGCCTCGTATGCCCCGTTGATAAACTCATTGCGCATCCCTGCTGGTAGCTTGTCCCACTTACTCTGCGTCCAGGGGATGAGAGTCTGCTGGAACCCGGAGGACACCATGTTCGACGGCCATGCGGGTTCCCCAATGCCGTGCTTGTGAGTGATTGTCGACACACTCCCATCCACAGCGACCTGGCTGTCGCATGACTAGGCATGGAAATCTGCTCGACGGAGGCACCCAGCTGCTCTAGCTGGCCTGCCACGGCTCTCACTTCATCCTCCATCGCTGCGGTAACGAATGGGGCATCGATGGTTTCGGTGAGAATGGCCACTTTGAGACCGGACAGCTGTTTTGACCCGTGCAGTTTTGTAGCCTCGTTGTACCAGGTGTCGAGGTTGGTAGAATAAGGGACCTCCCCTACGTCATGGGCCCCCGATTGACGGTCATCAAGCCCATCTCGTCCTGCGATTGCCTCAAGGAGAAGAGCCGTGTCCCACACAGTCTTACATATCGGCCCAACGTGATCGAGAACAGGTTCACAGCTAATGACTCCTGTGTAGGGAATCAGTCCGTGGGTGGCTTTCAGACCGACCAGGCCACAGAACGCAGCAGGGACTCTGATTGAGCCGCCTTGATCTGCGCCCATGCCCATGTCGACATCAATACGTTCGCCCTTGTCCTCAATGAATTTGCGACGTCCAACAAGACCCGCAACGCCAGATGAAGAGCCTCCAGCGGAGTAGCCCTTGGCCTATGGGTTGTGTATGGGCCCAGTAGCAGCAGTATTGCTGACTGTCGCACAACTTAACGCCTCACACGTCGCAGTGCCAACGATTCTACCGCCGCACTCGAGAATCCTTGTTACCACTGTTGCATCTGATTCAGGTACCCAGGAGGGAAGTGCATCGGTCCCATTTTGTTGGCGTATATCGGCCACACAAATATTGTCCTTTACAACAATGTTCTTCCCGGAGAGGAGAGACGACCTTGGCAGGGCAGTACTAGCCGTTGAGCATCCTTCATCTTCAATGGTGAAGCAATATGACCATGGGGAGCCAAGATGTTCCGTCGGTGAGCCAGGTTGGATGTTTCGACGAGGAAAATCGCTGTCGATCAAGAGGTGGATTGTAGTCTTCTAGTTTCGAGAGCTCCTTAAAGGTATCATGGGCAGCGGTGAGAAGTAATCGTAGTGGCTCTACCTCGGCGTCCTCGACATGGAAGCCCAGTTTTGCTGCGATATTCCGCACATCGCTGTCTGTTATGGGATTGAATCTTCAAATTGAAGCCGTGGTCAGCACCTCAGCCTCATTCCCTCTAGGGCACTTACGGAGAAACTTCACTTGAAACAACTGACATGATGAAAATATTACTTTGCCCTGCGCGTGTCTGAATGTCATCCTCGGTGTACAGTGACCTGCATCTTCACTTGGTCCAGGATCTGGCCTGGGTGGGTCTACAAGTCCGTTATCAAGTGGGTAATTTTGGTAGGATCGCGCCCCCTCGTCTGACGGCGGACTTTTTGTCCAATGTCCGACGATGCGATTGTTACCTCGAGAGATTAGTAACGTTCGCCTAAAGGTGGAAATTTCTACTATTATGTAGTAATTAATGTGCCGCCTGTTTGTGTACCTGAAAGCGGAGGGAACCCGAGTCGATCGGGCGGACTTCCACCAACGCCACTGCTACCCACGCAGCTTTAAAAGATATTGCTTTCAGATAGTTCTAGCTGACGCATCTCACTCCCCAAACCGATCTTACCATTCAGCCACCATGATTTCCAAAATCTCACCGCCTCTGGAGCACATCAACCTACAGGGAGGATGGCCTACTCCAAATCTTCACCCATCCAAGGCCATGGGTGCGGCAGTCTCGGCAGTCTTTCGCCAAAAAGACATCGACATGCAACTGCGGTACGGCCCTGAATGCGGCAGTGGCTCGTTTCGGGAAAACATTGGCAAATGGCTTACTGAGATGTATGCCCCGGCAGTAGGGGCCGTTCCTGCGGAGCGCATCATCATCACCAACGGCGCGTCTAACGGGCTTGCAACTGTCCTGCAGAAGTTTGCGGATCCCAAATACACACGCGCTGTATGGATGGTCGAGCCCACGTATTTTCTTGCGTGCCCTATCTTTAGGGACGCTGGTCTTGCTGGAAAAATCCATGGCGTTCCTGAGGGAGATGACGGAGTTGACCTGGATTTCTTGCGAAATGCGCTCCAGGAGGCGGATGACAAAAGTGATCCCTTGTTAACCCCCAGCAAGACCCCCGAGGGAGGGTACGGCAAAGTGTATCGACACACCATTTACATGATTCCCACCTTTTCAAACCCGAGTGGAAAAACCATGACCTTAGATACTCCACGGGAGTTGATTCGCTTAGCTAGACTTCACGACGCACTGGTAGTATCAGACGACGTTTACGACATGCTGAGGTGGCCAACTGCGGAAGATGCCTCATTGGATAGCGCGTTTCCTTGCCCACCCAGGCTCGTAGATGTGGACAGGGAGATGGAGGGAGCCTCGGCATTTGGCAACTCTGTGAGCAACGGTTCTTTTTCGAAGATTGTTGCGCCAGGCGTGAGGGTTGGGTGGCTGGAAGCAACGCCCGCATTCATCTCAGCCATGGGAACTGTGTAAGTCTTTCTCCGACTAATAATTGGCAAAGCTAACCTCTACGTAAGGGGTGCCACCGTGTCTGGAGGAAGCCAAGGTCACCTCGCATCGCTGATTGTTGAGAAGCTCTTAGCAGATGGAGTGCTCGCCAGCCACATCAAGGACACTCTCATCCCCACGTACCAGAAGCGGTGGTACAGCATGACCAGAGCCATAAGGAACATTTGCACCCACTAGGGGTCCAGATTATCTCAACCGGAGACTATAAAGTTGCTGGCGGCTTCTTTCTCTACATATCCTTTGCGGGCTGTACGTCGCCTGGGTCTAAAATCGCCCAAGTTGCTCTTGAGGAGTTTAACCTCAAGATAGCACCCGGAGCCATCTTTTCAGTGCCTGATGACCCAAACAGTACGGAAAGAGGGGATAACTCGTATGGGAATGGCGCCAAATTGTGTTGGGCCTGGAATGAAGAAGAAGCTCTCGTTGACGGGATCAAGCGGCTGGGTGAGGCAATAAGCCAGGCGGGGAGAAGTTCGTGATGATATTCCTACTGTCATAGTACATAGATCTAGATAGTCAACCTACGGTCTGCTTAACCCAGCCGAATTTACAACCGTTCATATCAAAGAAATAATATTAGACAAAATCGACCATAGCTCACCACGGCAACTCTGCACAGGTGACTTGTGATTTGGAAACTGGATTTAGTCCACCATATTCCGACTGCCGGTTCCGATATCTTCCAAGAAACTCAGTATCAGCGTAAATTCACCATCCTCCTACCGAGTCATGGTGACGTTAAGCATGTCGTTCGAGACCGCACATTTCCTTCCCCAATGCTGCTCTAAGTTAATAGTCTAGAGGACTCTCGACATGGAATCCGTTTTTGGCCCCTGCTAGGGCTAAATGATGCCCCCCAGGCGGGGCGGACATTTCTGGGGTTGTCTGAATAGATAGTTATCCCCTGTATCACCTCGTCCGATGCCGCCAATTGGCGACGCCAGAGTAGGGGCACGATGATAACGGGACTGATAACAAGTGGCCTGCTATCACTAAGGAATTGACCAGTCATGGGGAGGCCATGGTTCCAACGCCGATTGCCAGGAATCTCAGGGATCCGGCGTGTTATCGAAGACCTTCAAGTTATATTACAAGCGTCTGTCGCCAGTTCGATTTATCCACAATCACTGACATTGATTCCACCCATCACCCCGACGTGCCCTGACCCGTAATATCTGCTATAAATCTCACATCATGGGTCTCGCTGGAATGTCCTGCCAGGATCTCAAGAAAAGACTTGAAGTTCCAAAGGGCCAAAACACAGTGACAGACCTCGACCAAGATCCCCACGGACATGTCTGGACCAACGAGGATCTTGAGCCCACCAAGCCATCGTTCCGCACCTGGACGTAGGTACACTACACGTCTTTCTGGTTGGCTTCGTCGTTTGCCACGGGAACATGGACCACCGGCAGTGCAATGATTGCGCTGGGGATGCCGTGGTACGCTGCATGGCTTGCCGTTGTCGTCTCCCATATTATCGGAGCCGTTTTACTCGTTGCGAACGGCCGAGGACCTGCAGCGTATCATATTGGTTTCCCCGTGTATGCACGCGCGAGCTTTGGAATGTGGGGGAGTTACTTTGCCATCACGTCGCGATGCATTGTGGTGAGTATTTTTCCGGATTGACTGCCCTGGACATTTATAGAGATATTAACTATCAACAGGCAGCCATCTGGTTCGCTGTCAATGCTTTCTATGGCGCCAACTTTGTCTCCATCTGCCTGCGGTGCATCTGGCCATCATGCAATTCCGTCACCAACACTATCCCGACCAGCCAGGGCATCACCACTCAGCTTATGGTGGCCCTCTTTATTTTCTGGGCCCTCTCCATGCCCTTCATCTTTATCCACCCCCGAAACTTGAACTGGTACTTTGTCGCAAAGTCCTGCTTGGTTGGCCCTGCTTGCTTCGCAGTGCTGATCTGGGCCGTTGTTCTGAACGGTGGCTCAATTGGCCTTAGTTTCTAAGTCTCTCCCGAAATCAAGAGCCCGAACTACTACGGTTGGCTGTGGATGAGCGCGCTCAACTCTGGATTCGGCGGTTGTTCCGCCCTGATAGTTGCGCAGGCTGATATCGCGCGATATGCGAGGAAGCCCAGCGATCAATCTTGGTCGCAGCTCATCACATACCCTCTATTCAGCGCATTGCCAGCTCTCTTTGGTATCCTTGTCGCGAGTGCAACCTCCAACTTCTGGGGCCAGGCATACTGGAATTTGTGGGATGTTTTGAGTGCTGCGCTTGACTACTATGAGATGTCCCCGGCGTCGCGTGGCCTGGTCTTCCTGGCGTCGTTTGCATTTGCCGTTGCAATCCTGGGCACCAACGTGGCCGCCAATTCACTCCCTTTTGGTAGCGATATTGCTGGTCTTTTCCCACGATGGATTAACATCCGCCGTGGCCAGGTCCTCTGCGCGGTGTTGGTCTTTCCTCTCGTCCCGTGGAAAATCATCAAGAGTGCAAAGTCGCTTCTCACATTTTTGTCCGGCTACTCTATCCTCATGGGTCCTTTTGCTGCTATCTGCATTACGGATTACTTCATTGTGGCAAAAGGAAACTTCTCCATCTGAGAGCTGTATCTCGGTAACTCGCAATCCAGATACTGGTATTGGAAGGGATGGAACATACGCGCTGTTGCTTCTTGGGTAATTGGTGTCGTTCTACCGTTTCCCGGGTTTGTGGCTACTTTTGGCACCGTCACGATCAATAGCGGAGCTACTCATATGTGGAACATGGGATACCTTCTAAGCATTGTCATGAGCGGAACAGTATACTATCTCCTCAGTATTTATATTCCGGTGTCGACAATTGACATGTCGCTCAAATTTGATCAGATGGCGATTGAATTGGATTCCATCATGGAGGCCGAGATACTTCATGAACAAGGCAAGATGGACATGGGTTTGATGGATAAAGAGACGGTTTAGAGTACTGCTGGTAGAATCTGTTAACAAGCAATCTGCATTAATAATATCCATATGCCATCTAAGATACATTTTAAGTACCTGCTCCGTTAGATTATGGACTCTGGGTAACGATATATTGATCTAAAAAACGAGGATATCACGACTTGCAGCTGTACAGACATCAAGACAGCACTTCAAACAAGCGTCAAAACGCACGACCACACCATCATAGGCGAATCGTTTATCACCTAGAAAGTGGAATCGTACGTCATTGGCACCGTCCAAAGCAACAACACGTATCCCGCTCCTTTGACCTACTTGGAGAGATAGTGGTGAATCGTAGAAATAGGGTGGATCTGCGTGCTGTAATTCGGTGTCTCGATCATGGGGACATCTTTCAACAAAAAGGCAGCTTCCTAGGTTCTGAATGATGTTGAAAGGACTGTGTACAATCTCCAGGGAAGGCCCGTCGAGACATAAACCCAGCTCAAGAGCGCTCTCTGTTGCGCGAACTCTCCAGCTTATGGTGTAATCGGGGGTCAAGTTGAGTGGCCTGGATGTCGATGGGATGGTGCAATCTATTGACGGTGGGGACTCTTCCGACTCCGCATGGGATTTGACCATTTCGTACGTTTCGCCATCAAACTCCAAGACACCGCGCACCCAAGATAGCGCGAGATACCCCTTTCGTGTGATGCGGCAGGTGTCAAAAATGGTTGGGTAGACAGCCTGCCCCTTGAAGCATGACATTGCCCAGTCTGATCCGGCGACCTTGTCTCTGGCGGTCACCGCGCTGTGCCCCAATATCTCTAAAGTCCAATCGACAAGATATTTAATATGGCAATTCAACATTTCCTCATGGTGGAGGGGAGCCGCTCGTGTAAAAACAGATCGGACAGCGTCGTAGAAATCGTCATAGTATGGGCCGCTGGCCCATGGTCTGTCATTGTCGATGCGAACGAGCAGATCCTCTGAGCAGTGGAACAGGGACAAGGCAAGAATGTCGCAAATGAAAAAAGCAATCTTGTCGATAAAACTCTCTTTTCGGCATTTGCCCTTCATCACACCGCCGACACACTTATCGCAGCCACATGCATTCTCGGGCGAGGTGAGATATGACTGTAATAACGGCAGCTCATTGACGGAACAACCTTCAGCAAGCTTCTTTAGCTCCACGGTTGTTTCAATATTCAGCATACGGGACAAGATCTTCGCGACTGAGTGGTCACCACGAAAAGGCGTTGTACGAAGCTCGGCTTCCCCTTCGAGCCCAGTTGCCCATATGTGGACACACATCGAACTAGGGCAGAATATGAACTGGTCTAAACATGCCTTTGCTGCGTAGGGAAGGATTACTTGGAGAACATGGAGGTCTTTTTCACGACTGAGGCTGTACTCCTGAAGCATCCACTGACCGCATCTCTCGATTGTTACCATGCCGGTCCATGATTTGGTGCTGGCCTGGGCAATAAGTTCCTCCGGGTTTCCGATGCTATGATGGATCGTGATGACGAACTTATCATGTATCGGAGACAAGGTGTCGGCAACAATGGTTACGCTGGAGCCTGGTTGATCGAGTACCGGTGTGCCATCTTCTAAGAAAACTGACGGGAGGGCCCCGAGGCACCACTTAGTGAATGCGACAACCCATGGCGCGCTGGATGTGACCTGGATAGTAACTTTCGCAACCGTGGATTCCCCAATTCTACCGAGTTGGCGAAAAGCATCAACGAGTTTCTCGATTGCTTCAGTAGAAGGGTATGATTTGGCGCGTTCGAGGATGTTCCTGCGGTCGGCATCGATGCCCTGGGTTTGACACAGCATCCACGTGTGCCAACCAACGATAGAGTCGGCAAAGTTGGAACGGGTTAATCTTCCGTCTAAGCTCGATAGCAAGTCCCTCAGTTGTCTGACTGTCGGAAGCAGGGTCTTATCAGTAGTGGTATTTTTCAGCATCCGTGAGATGGCCGTTGCAGCGTCGAATGGGCCAAAAGTCGCGAGGGCTGCTGCAAGACCAAGGAACTGGATACCGGCCAAAGAAGTGCCTAGATGACTTGCGGAGTCATTTCGAGAATACCCTACGGTGCTCCGGATGAATTTGATGACGGCTGGCTGAGGGGTTGGGAGAACCAAGGTTTCGATTTTGAGACATGTCTCCTGGCACATGGCACTTGTGTTGCCAAACCTTTCGCAGGCAATCAAGGCTATCGGCTGCACATTGTCCGTCGTGGCGGCCTGTATGAGCCCTCGAGAAAACGAGAGACCCCCGTTTGCGGTGGTCTCCAGCCCCCACTGCAGCGCAACGGCCATGGCGGCCGATGACGAGCACAAGGCTAGGCCTGAGGTAAGTTAGGACCGATAGGACCGACAATTGTCTGTAGAGAGACTGATTGATACGCACGCTAAATATGAAGGCAAGAGGAAACCTTGGTCTGCGAGAAGTTTGCAGGAGAGGATTGTTGGCGCCGCTTAGTGTGCCCACCATGCTCCGTCAAGGAACACGATTGACAAGGCGGGAGCAAAACGTGTCTTTTCTTTGAACTGCTACGTCTTGTTGCACAGCGTGAGGCTCCACGCTCAGCCGAAGGTCAGCAGGTGGGCGAAGTCGGCATACATGACGTCGCCTCATGCCGACTACATTCGTGGAGCGACTGGATTGGACACAGGGCCTGCTACCTTGAAACACTTCTCTCTTTCAAGTCGAAGAGGGGGATACCAGTTTCCGAGCGAGCCAATAGTCAAGTTCATATTGAGTGTCACTCAGACATTTGTTGGTCCCTCATGCACATCCATGATTCAGCTGTCCAATCTGTCGACCTTGATCACGGGCGAAGGCTTGGGCTATGCCTAGCCCAAATTCTGACTGCATATGCAAATTGCAAATTAGCTTGCAACGAAGACTCAGGATGGGATCAAAGGCAGCGGATTGGTTAACTTTCGGGGCTTGTGACTGACCTTTACGGCGCCACAGTAGGACAAGGAATGCATGGGGTAATTGGATCCAAAGGACCAAGTCTGGCTGAGCTGGCGGTGGAACCAACAAGGCATTTATCTGGTGCGCATAGCGTCAGCGAACACTAGATATGGAATTAAAGAAGCTGGCTCCTAGTTCCACACATCGTCGGGCACGCTGCGGAGAGATGGTCTTCGATATGCAGCCTTGGAGTCGTCTTCCAGCCCATTAGCTTGTTGGGCAGTGAACAACTTGGCCAGTTTCTCAGACTTTATGGCGCTTGTCTCAGTCCCTATCGCTTTGTAGAGTAAAATAATTTCAAGATATAGTATCTATAAGCAAGATATTTAAATAATTCTTATATATTTTATTGGATGTGTCCGTCTTCGGAAATCTGTTATCGGAAGAAATTGACTCGTCCCTATGGCGCCAACAACAGATGAATATCCTCACCCTCCAGATTAGTGACGAGCTAGGATTTCAGTTATTCTGGGATGATATTGTATCACAGCTTGGACGCCAATTACCCGAGCCCAGTGAGGATACCCCACAAGTGTCTTGGAACCCCCCTGAATCCCGATCTAAATACGACATCAAGCTGCAATTTGCAAGGCGGTATGAGCCATTCTACCCTGGGTCTGTAGGATACAACCCTGTTATAAATGCTTTTCTAGCCCCTTAACGGGAAAATCGCCGTGAGCCACAAATCACCGCTTGCGGCGCAAGTTGTACGAAACACCTAAGTAGGTACGACGACTGTGAGGTGTAGAAACTCTGAATCACCTGCTGATCCGCCACCCATAGAAAGGACGGCTAGGGAAGACCTGGTGCAATCCGCCTGAAACTTGGATACTAGTAAGTGAGAAAGAATCGTTCCCATCCACCTGAGCCTGATTGACACTTCCTACTTTTCGGGTTCTTTGTTATTCTGGGCCTAATGATGTGCTGTTCTTGGATCCTCAGGTAGCATTGCGCACGCTGGCCCGTCCCATGGGTTTATTGAGCTAATGCTGAATTGAGACTATTCCCAAAAACCACTGTGTTCCCGCCTTCGCAAACGTGGTAACCTGGAGAAACCTGCTGCTAGTCGCAAACGCAGTTCTTTGCCAGATTCAACCTAAGGAACAACAATGTTGAAGTTGGGGTTTGGAGGTTCCATATAGGACATGATCAAAGCCACAATCTGAGTGGCTTCTGTCCGCTGGCCTTCGATATCCTTTGGCAAAACACCAGACACAACCATGGTTAACAGGTCTTGCTTGGTCATGGAACAGACGCCAACATGCCCCTGGCCCGAGGTGTCAGAAGTAATATCCCTGCAAATCAAAGCTCCATTGCTCAGAGAGACTCGATGAGTCTCCTTGCAGTCAATCACACGCAAATCAACCACGCAACTCTCGCTCTGGGCTTTCCTGCCATTGATCCGAACAGACAAAGCCGTGAGGATCTGCCCCACCGAGGCCGCCTTGAGGATGCCGGACCCATGGGAAACAGGGCTGTAATCTGGAACGCCCTCACGCAGCTCGAGAGCAGCTGTGAGGAAGCTATCCCTCCAGGGCCCGCAAATACAGGTCCACGCCAGCGTCTCGTAAACTTCTGCGAGATCGCTCTTGGCCTTGACGTTCGTTGGCTCTGCGAAGACGGCGTGGTTCAGCAGCGTCACTGCGAACCGAAGATCGCCATCAGCAACGAACTGGGCGGCCTTGCGGATAACTTCGTCGATGCCACCCATACATCTGACATATCGTGCTCCTGCCTCGGCTGGCGGATGTTCCCAAAGATGAGCCGGATTCCCGTCATACCAACCCAAGTACTGCTGGTATATACACTTGACGTTATGGGTGAGAGAACCGTAGAAACTTTGAGCATGCCAGACATTCTTGAGTCCGTCGGGGAGCTCAAAGTTCTCGGCAATTTCTAGGCCCGTGAGACCTTGGCTCATCAAGAAGACTGTTTGATCATGAAGAAATGCGTAGAGATCGCGCTGCTGACCCAAAAAAGTCTTGATCTCATCATTCCCCCAAGTTGGCCAGTTGTGACCTCCGAAGCACACATCGACGTTGTCGGTAAAACGTGCTATCGTCTCGTCCAAGAAACTCGACCAAGCCTTGGTGTCGCGAACCATAGCTCCCCGGAGCGGAGTAACGTTGTGCAGACTCTGACTGGCATTCTCTGCCACGCAAAGCGCTCGTCGATCCGGGATAACGAAATTCATTTCTGCTGGGGCCTCTGTCCCCGGAGTCATCTGAAAGACAAATCTGATGCCGTCGATTTTCTCCGTCTGTCCAGTTTTCTTGATACTTGCGGTTGGGAGAATGAATCCACGAGATCCATCCGACGCAGCAAGACACGTGCCACAAGCAACATGTCCATGTGCACCTCGAGGTAAACGGGTGCCGAACTGAAAATCTGCACGTCGATTCATCGGTGCTCCAGCAACAACGTTCTCGTTGATGGCGTGAAACATGAAATCTTCAGGCGCCAGAACGGGAATGTCAGGCTCTTGGTTGCTGACGCCCAGGGCCCCAGCAAAATGGTCGCCGTGAGGATGAGTGTATATGAGTCCCGCCACTTCCCGATGGCCGCGATACTCACGGTAAAGCCGGAGTCCCTCTGCCGCAGTTTCAGTGGACATCAGGGGGTCAACCACAACGATACCAGTGTCGCCTTCCACGATGGTCATGTTGGCCGCATCCAGGCCACGGACTTGGTAGATGCCGTCCGTGACTAAGAACAGTCCATTGAGCGAACAGAGCTGGGCCTGACGCCATAGCATTGGAGCAACAGTTTCGGGGCATTTGCTTTCCCCCAGAAACTCATAGTCCTCAAAACTCCAAGCAACCTGGCCAGTCGGGGTTTGAATGGTTTTGGACGGGCAGGAACTTATGTGACCTCGATGGGCATTGCGGATAGTATCCGCCTGAGGCTCAAGTTCGGAGGGCATGATGATGGTGTGGCTGAAGAGAAAGAGAAATGAACGTAAGCGTCTTCAGTTTAACTCAAAGGTGAAGAGCCCAAAAGTGGCATCCACATCCCTCCTTTCCTTAAAGGGTTCACCGTATCCGCTTCATTGTTGGGGGTAGGCGTCATGGCAGGAAAAGATGCGTAGGGGTTATTCCCTCACGAATACTCCGTATACACCTCCTAATATTCCCCTCTCACAATTCCCCTCCCGCCATTCCCCGCCCAAAATCCCCCCTCCCTACGTCCCGACGTTCCCCTGCCGATGTTCTCTTCCCCAACTAGTTCTCGCTTAGAAATTCTCTAGAGCGCCCCGCCAGTAACGAAGCAGGTGAGGTTAGAAGTAAACCGAGTCATTGGAGGGTTCAGAGCTATGGAGCACATACTCGTAGCCACCACAACCTTGATGAGTAGCGCCTGGCATTTGCAATAGACGAAGCCCAATCACAAAGCTCCAAGCAGAACCATCGCCAGACGGCGTAACCAGCGCTCATATATCAGTTTGGAAGTTCCCGACTTGACATGCCACACTGCGTTGAAAGGTTGGGTACTAACCCTAGTGAGCAATCTCACATCAGTCCTGGCATTCAGCCATTACAATACTGTGAACACTTGCCAGCATCCACTAAAATAAAGATTTCACATCTACATGGTGCTCTAACAGCCTGGAAGCTTTCCAAGGACGCTCATTTCAGCGCCTTCTGGCTCCTCATCATTACTTCTCAAAACCCCACGGTTTACCTCTCGCCATTGCAGGCCCGCGACCAAGAGTTGAATTTAGCTTAAACAAATATCTCAATACTAGATAATTATGACACTAATAACCCTGCATACCTAATAACTACCTTGGAGAAGGCAGGATATCGTAGAAGGTCCTTGGCTATCCTTTTCTTCTGTCGCTGGTTCTTATATGATATATTTTCAATTATTAGAAACTCTTTCGATAAATAATAATAGTTAGGCCTGACTGGAATTATCTGCTTCTTCATAGATACTACGAAGAAGTCTCGTTAGCCTCTCAAGATCAATGGCTTCTTTTCCCCAAAAGTCGACTATACCAATTGCCATCTCAATACAGTGACGCCAATCTTGGCGCATAACAATACTACCACTCCTCGAAGCCGCAATAATACAAAGGGCGCAGCGAAACGTCCCTCGGGCAATGAGCCAGCTCCCATGATGGCGGTGCTGTATGTCAAAAAGGTAGATAAGGTCGTAACATGCTTGTAAACACCGCTGCGCATAGTCGTGAACTACCAGCGGTAGGGGCGCTGTGGAATGAATCGCGAGAAAGAGAAAAGGTTGGAATAGCATCCCCCGCACGAACAGTGCCCGGCTGTGTAGGACCCAAGGTATCTCGCGGTCATCAGCCTCTCCACGAAACCGAAGCCAATCTGGAAGAGTGGATGCTGCGAGAAGCTCGTGTTGTTCTAGCTCGGACGCTATTTGGATTTTTGGTGGCAGAGGGAGTCGCAACAGCTCGGTGTCGTCACTGACAGCATAAAATGTGTCTATGATCCGATCGACGGTATGCTTCTGGGAGATCTCCGAGAGGTAATAGTACCAGCTTTCTTGTACTGGAAACTCCTCGGGCGTTTGAGCATCGTCATTGGGGGGGCTCGGGAAGTTGGCAGAGGTTGGCAATCCAGAACTTCGCATAGGAAACAGGTCAATCTCCATGCGGAGTTCGCTGCGGCCACAATGAATAACAAACGTCAGCTTTCTCTTCATCAAGAACTCGAGGGACGCTGCGAATTATTACATTTCCGACTTTGAGCAGGACCAATATAATCGTTCCTCCAAGTCTTTTGTCTCGGTAGAAATCATGTCTGGGTTTCTCGTTCGGAAGTACAGCTGCATCAAATTGCATGCGGAGTCGAATGAGTGCCATGCGTCCAGTGGGCGAAGCCTGTACATCTCGTAGACGCCTGAGAGGAAGTTGCACTGAAGGCACAGCAGCGAATCGTTGCGTAGAAGACCAATTCGCTTTCGTGCCCCTGTGTAGTAGATATCAGCCAAGGCCAGATTGGACTCTGCGCTGCGGGGCTGTGACGTTGGGATTCGCCGGAAAGACTCAGAAGCTATTCCCAAGGCAGACGCTATCAACTGCAGTTGTTGTCAACGATCTTTCAGTGGCACGCTATCGCCTACGCGAAGTATACATACTACCATGCAGCTGGGGCCGTCCCATGCAAGACCGTTCTCTGCAGCGTCTCGTGCATATTGAACCAAGGTTTTGTGATCCACAACCGGGTTTTTGGTGTGGACGTTGGCAAGAAAGCTGCGAATGTGAGATGGGAGATCTTCTTCTATTATTCCATGTTGACGCAAGCTACTTTTTGCCGCCGTACCAGTCCCTGGCACAAAGAGTGACTTGAGCGACGTGCTCCATTCATCCTCACCAAATATCGGCCATCGAAGAATGCGACATGTTACACTCCACGGGGGTATAGACTGACGATTCTCCGATGCGCCGTTGATATCAGGGTCGGTTAGTCGCTCAAGTGTCGAACTTTGGCATTGTCCCAAGGCAGACGTGGGGTGAAAGTTATACCCAGTGGAATTGTTGCTTTTGGCCTCCAAGAGCGACACGACGTAGTTGATACGCTCCAAAAGAATGTGGTTACCAGCGTCGTACCTTGGAACAGTCAGCCTTCGGCGAGAATATCATAGGAAGGTTGACTCTTACGAAGATAACGCTTGACTAGTTGATTCGTACGTACAAGCGGCGCCAACACTGGCGCAGAATCCGCACTTTGGCTGGGCATTGTCGCACTTACTCTTTCTGCGTCGGCAAACCTGGCAAGCATACAATGCCCTTTTCCTGGGGTACGAAGCATTGGCCGCGGTTGGGGCACATCTCTTTGCTCCCCGACTTGCCGATACCGAGCTGCCGTCGATCCCCGTTTGGGCTGAAGTGGATATATCCGATACATGATCAGGTAGTTGTCGACCGGGTGGTGAAGGCGGGGATGGCTGCGGCATTACCACGTCTGTTGAATTGTTGAGGCGTGCGAGATGTCCACATAATGGGATGAACACGGAACCAAGTTCAGGCCGGGGGTGAAGGGATTTGGGCTAGTTATCACGGGGAACGTCGGGGAGGCAAGTTGGCAACCCTGTCACCGTATGTGGTTTAGTTTTCGGGGGGGAAGTCGGCAAAGAAGCAGGCCTCTCCCCATATCCGATGTCTGACCAAGCTAGCAAGGGGCATGTCAAGGAAGCAAGGTGACAACCCTGTCACCGTATGTGGTTTAGTCTCGGGGGGGTTGTCGGCAAGCCTCGCCCCGTATCCGATGTCTGACCAGGCCAGCAGGGGGAATGAGATCGGCAACTCGGGATCCATGGATACCCTACCTAGCCGCTTCTAGCAAAGCGTGTACTGTGTAAGTTAGCTTAGTACGTGTCCCTGACAGCCAGCACCCGTACGGAGAAAGCTCCCATGCACGTCTACCTCCTGCCTGTAACCCCGTCTCTAATCACCAGCCCAGTTCAAAGAAGAAGCAGAAATTCAAGACATTCAAGTCAATTTGCGGCGTCTGTTTATTTCCAAATGTCTACCATGAGAGCCGCCGTCATTCACGCTCCTGGTCGTGCGGAAGTGCTCCGGCTTGAAGAAATCCCAATCCCGGTAGCAAACCAAGGTCAAGTCCTTATCCGGATCCAGGCGTTTGGGCTGAACCGCTCCGAGCTTTTCACCCGCCAGGGCCACTCTCCTGGCGTTCGGTTTCCCCGTGTGCTGGGCATCGAGGCTGTCGGAACAATAGCAGCAGCGCCGGGCGGAGAGTTCCAGGAGGGTGATATTGTTGCAACCGCTATGGGAGGTCTTGGACGGGCTTTTGATGGCGGATACGCGGAATACACCTGCGTGCCAGCAGAGAACGTCCAGGCCATTCCCCCGGAGGTGGCGGACGGGCTTAGCTGGGACACCCTTGGCGCAATGCCAGAGATGCTGCAAACTGCGTGGGGATCATTATTCAAGTCACTGAGGCTGAGCGAAGGCGACAAACTCCTGATCCGCGGGGGGACGACCAGCGTTGGCCTCGCCGCCGCTTCTCTCGCCGCCGATCACGGGGCAACGGTCATGGCTACAACACGAAGAACCAGCGAGGACGTCGCTGACCTCATGAGACGATATGGTGCAGGAGAGGTAGTCGTCGACACTGGGAGAATTGCAGTGGAAGTGCGTAAGATCTGGCCTGGAGGCGCTGACAAGGTCTTGGAACTTGTTGGAACGACGACCTTGGATGACTCGATGCTGTGTGCGAAGGAAGGTGGCATCGTCTGCATGTCTGGCATAGTGGGAAACGAGTGGATGTTAAATAACTGGAACCCGATGGAGTCTATTCCCTCGGGAGTCTACTTGACTGCATACAGTGGTGGACGGGAGGAGTTCATGGAGACACCATTGAGCGATCTGGCGCGGAAGATCAAAGATGGTAAGCTCAAGTTGCGAATTGGCAAGACTTTCACCTTGGACGACATTGTAGACGCGCATAGGTCTTTGGAGGAGAACAAAGCCTTGGGTAAAATCGTGGTACTGGTATAGATGGAGGGGATGTGGTGCAGGCGTAGCCAGTGTAACGAAGTGTCATTAAGAGGGCTAGTCTACAAAGGTAGGCGTGAGTCTAATGCTGTTCGGTCTCTTCCCAGAAGCCTAGCAAGAGCGGCAAAAGGAACCGAAAAAAAAGAAGAAAAAAGAGAAGGTGAGGCTGTACACGGACGTGGGTCTGAGAGAACTGCAAGGAGTGCGACCGCTCTATGGTTCGTTCTGGTAATCTTCTCATACCGGAGTAGGGTCATCCCTGTATTGACCTAGCTACACACTCACGCTATTCCCAACCAAGTTTGATCTATGTTTCGCGGAAGCTCCGCGAACATGCTACGTAGTAAGCGTTACTTGATTCGCGTGGCTTGTCATTAGGCGAAATGTCCCGAACCAATAACAATAACGAGAACGAGAACGAGAACGAGACAGGGGGCTCCTCTACGTGAGCAAGCTCCAACATGATTAATAATTCAGAGGCATTAATGAAATAATATAATATGGCAGAATTATTGAGTCGCCGGCTCATCTTAAATCGAGCTTGTGACGCAAGATCAAGATGCTGAATCCTTCTGACACGAGATCCATTAGCACGGTACGGCTCTAAGAATACCGTGCGATATATGTTACGTCCAGCTCTCTAGGCAAGCATTGTACCTCAAAACAATGCCATCCTCATTTGACTATGGTTTCACGCTGGCTGACGGGAGCAAAATCATCCATGGCGAGGGCGTGTTGGTGAAGGACGCCTATCCTCCCGAGTTGAACATCCCAGGCCAGCTGCAGGTTTTCAACCCAGGCCACAGGGCAGATCCCACAACACCAACGTTCTGCGGGCCACACGGCATCTTCTCCTTCGATGTCAATTTCAGGATGCCTCGCCATGTCCATATGGCTCCAAAAGCATCCGGAGACGGCAATCGATACATTGTGGAGAAACTCCTGGTCCTAAATGGTGTTGCTCTCGCCGAACTCAGCGGCGAGATTTACGTGATTCCGCCCAACACCATGGTTCTTATCGGCGCCGGTGTGCCTCACACATGGACGGCCTGCCCCCCCGGACTCGACCTCCAGGAACTAGGGGTGTCCAAGGATGAAAGAATTGTGTCCGAGGGCAAGTTCACCGCGGTCTACGAGTACGAGGAGCCAACGACCTTCTACCCGACGGCGCAGACGGAGGTGTTGAAGGACGAGAGTGCCTATGTGAGATGCGACGATCTTCAAGGAATCAAGGTCCCGGCATTCACGCTTGAGCAGCTGAAGAAGGATGCGTGGTTTGTGTGGGGGAGGGGAGCGCGGAAACTGATGACGGTCGGGACATGAAGAATGAGACGGGAGCCCTCTTAATTGGGAACGACTGGCAACGGCGGCGGAAGGCTTTTTTGCTACATATGGAAATGCACCTAACTTAACCATACGATACAACATATATTCCTGGAAACCATACTAAAAGGCCTCTTCGTCTAATGCAGCTTATGCGTCAATGTCAAGCACCTGTATCCCTTCCAAGACAGGCCCCAGCCCCCCACCCAAAGCCAGGTGCGCAGGATCCGACTTGGCATAGTAGTCGCGATGCTCGGCGGTTTCGAACACAGTGATAATCATATGGGTGAAGCCGTTCTATGAATTTCCAGCGCGTCAGCCCCATCCAGGAAAAGTCGCATGTTCGTTGCACGTACTTGCAATCCCTCGATGGAATTGTCCACCCCGGCGGTGATGGACTTGATGTATGGCTCTGGGGTGTCGGGAAGAACACACTTATCCTTGAGCGATTTCAGACCAGCAATCACCTGGTTAGTGTTAGTGATGGTGTCTCTTGTCATAATGGAGAGAAAGACAGACATGGTCGATCTTGTCCTTGTCGACGCCTTGCTTGAATCGAAGCTGCACAACGTGGATGATTCCTCCCATTGTAAACAAGTCGCAGACAGTATGAAGCTACTTCAGAGAGGTATCCGGGTAGATGCGTACTATAACAGCTGAAGGATTGGTGTCAACCGGCTCGACGCCTCCCATCAAGCTCTTATAACAGGATCCCCAACGCTCTCGAATCTTCCGGCCAGCTGCATTAGTCAATGGCGATGTCTGGTTGAACGCTATCCGACCACCTTCGGGCCGACTAAGTGTCAATAGGCATGACAACCCACAGCGGCTCCGTAGGCCTTTGGCCGACCATCTGGATTGATCAGCGGCTAATTATTCACTCACTGACTTTGTCATCCTTCCTGGTGCGATGTATGACATATCCCGAACGCAGAGCGGATACCGGGTGCGATAGAACACGTCGCATTGGCGTCATGTCACAGATATAACGTTATACTCAATCTTCAGCCGCCAGAACCTAGGTAAGGCACCCTTGGTCAATTACTGGACGTGGATGCTATGTTAATCAGCATACGCTCAGCATGCCTATTCACCTGATGGATGGTTGCTCTATAAATGTGTGCCTGATGCGCCCATCATCCTGCAATCACGGCCAAGTCCATCACACATCTTCCCTCAGTTTCACTATCCCAGCATCTTTACATCAGGCATGGCGACCAAAGGCTCCGTTTTCCTCATCGGCCCCGGCTTCATTGGGCTCCAGATCCTGGGAGAGCTCCTGGCAGACGGCTACCAGGTAACCACATTAGTTCGAAGGGAGGAGGCCAAGGCGAGCCTCGAGAAACTCGGGTGCAAGACCATCCTCGGCTCGCTTAATGATGGCGACGTCATCCGCACAGCTACTGCTGCTGCCGACATCGTGATCCATACCGCCACGGCCGACCATCTACCATCCGCTGCCTCGGTCTTGGATGGCATCGCTGAGCGCGCCAAGACCGGCAAGAGCACCATCTACATCCACACCAGCGGCTGCAGTGCACTCACAGAGGAGTCAAATGGCGACCTCGCAAGCGACACGGTATATCAAGATGACAAGCCAGAAACCATCGACAGTATCGCCGACGACGCCCCGCATCGAGCCATCGACCTTGCTATCCTGAAGTCTCGTAGCGAACTCGGCGCCAAGGCAAAGATATCGATTGTGCTCCCCCCCGTTATCTACGGGCTTGGCAAGGGAAACCGCCTCTCCATCCAGGTCCCGACTATGGCTCGGTTCGCCGTCAAGCATGGCTATGCCGGCTATGTTGGAGGCGGCAAGGCAGTCTGGGGCCAAATCCACGTCGCGGATCTGGCACGAGGATACTTAGCCATACTGCGCCATATGGAGTCCACCCCTGGCGACAAGTTCCTTGAAAACCCGTACTTCTTCATCGAGAACGGAGAGGAATGTTCGTGGGAGAGGTGCGCCGAGGAGATTGGCAAGGCGCTTCACAAGGCAGGGAAAATTCAGGATCCGACTCCTCGCCAGATCCCGAGCGACCTCTACAATGACCTCTTTGGAGACTGGACTCTGGCAGTCATTGGTCGGAACGCCAGGAATCGTGCCAACAGATTGCGCGCTCTCGGCTGGAAGCCCCAGGAGAAGTCAACCTTTGATTCCTTGCTGACGGACGAGTTGCCCATCATTCTCGCTGAAACGTCCGACTTCCAGGGCTACAGCGCCAAAGTAGCTTCCTAGGCGGGGGCTCATAGACTGATAGCAATTAAGACGCATTTTGTTGTCTACTTTTTAATAGTTGACATGTTATCCCTCTGACCTTGTGTCCTCCACCGCCTTTGTTTTGTGTATGTGACTGTGACCTCTTTTGCCTTGTCAGAGTCCAGGCCAAGGGCAAAAACTTTTTGACTTGTCGTGCAGATATAATGTGCATTCAAGCTTAGCAGTATGGTCTACAAGAGGAAAGCCACCTGGTGCTTCAGCTTCGCTAGCACTGGTGTGATTTCTTCAACCAGGCTACGTACGGGACACGGTCCAAACGCCATTGTGACGTTCTTGGAGTACAAAGTAAACCCGGGAAAACTGATCTGTTCGTTGTGAACTCCAACGCTAGGGATGTTGCCGAATGGCCGGATCAAGTCAAAAGCGAGCTCAGAATCTGCACGGTCGACAACCTCCATCACAACATCTGCATCGCGGCCAGACGACTCGTCCCTAACTTTCTGGACAGGATCATCCGAGAGGTTGATGGGCACATATGAGACGACCCTGTACGCCCATCCTTGCTTATTGGATGCGTCGATCGGAAGCCGGGTATGTGTGTGGGGAAGCTAAGTTCCCAGCTTGATGCCAGGGGCTTTCCGGAACCTCCCCGGTTTCGCTGACAAATCCCATCCAGAACAAATCACAATTGGATGCATACGAGAATGGCTCCAACGGGTGGCGATCAATACTGGGGCCGGAGCCGTTCTCAAGGCCAGTTTGGAAGGTTTCCGCGCGGGTCCCGCAAGACGTTTAAGTTCCCCTGGAAGAGCGGAGCATTCCCCGATGGCTCGGCTCAACACCAACGGGTAGACAGTGGCGATTATTGCGGGCAGCCTCGTCGTTTGAGGGGCCGGTCATGGTAACTAGGGCGATTCTATCTTCTGTGGCTGTCGCTCTGGTGGATGAAGGGCGGTCTGCTCCAGTCCAGTTGCAGAGCAGAGGCATCATGTCTCACTCCTTAAATCTGAGAAGCATCAGTATTGCTTCTTGTTGTTCTCGGGTAGAGCTACGAAAAATCGCCAGCTCTTCCGACTCGAAAGCTGAGGCCCGGTTGCCGTACGCTGAAGCCGCGAGCTTGCTCTTATCGGCCCGTTTCGACGAGGAGAACCGCGCCGCATGAGCTACTTCCGGCAGGCGGAAATGTCCTTGTGAGTGTCGGGGACTACGGTCCGGACCACGGGCGGATCCTGGAGACCCTCTCGCATCGTAGGTGGAATTGCGGATATCCGCGAAGAGCAAGAGAGCACGGCCACGAGCATGGTTGCCAACGAATAGAATCGACGGCGCTCCGAGCAATCGTTAGGGTTCTCGATTCAACTGGCTTACGCGAATTAAGCTTGTAAATCAGGCTTGCGCTCGTTTACCATGTAAAAGAGGGTATAAATGGGTCGGCTCAAGCCACTAGTATCAAGTCATAGCATGCCAGAATGAAGATTCAACACCTTCTTACCCTTCAGTCCTTTTACGCCATTGTCTCACTTGGTTCTCCAACTCCCCCTGCTTGCGAGACCATGGGCCATCTTGTCAAAGGGACCCACGAGCCGGCCTTCAGCGGCCTCCGCGACCTGCTGACCAAACATATCTTTGAGGGGGATGAAGTCGGCGCCTCAATCGTCGTCAATATAGATGGCCAGAATGTAGTCGACATCTGGGGCGGCTACTTCGACGAAAGTGGCACCCACAGCTGGGAAAGAGACACTATCGTCAACGTCTTCTCTACCACCAAGTGCATCACCAGTCTTGCTGCACTCGTTCTTATCGATAGAGGCATTATCAGCCCCTACGAGAAAGTGGCCATCTATTGGCCCGAGTTTGCTATAAATGGGAAGAAAGATATTGAGATTAGGCACATTATCTCTCATACATCTGGTATTCCAGGATGGGAGCAGCCGGTCACGCTAGCTGACGTCTGCAACTTCGACAAGGCAGTCTCCCTGCTCGCCGCCCAGGCGCCCTGGTGGACTCCTGGAACTGCATCTGGCTACCATTCCTTCACCCATGGGTTTTTGATTGGTCAAGTCATTCGCAAGGTCACAGGAAAGACCCTCAAAGATTTCATTCGAGATGAAATAGCCGGACCGCTGGGTGCTGATTTCCAGCTTGGGGCTGTTGAGTCCGACTTGTGCCACGTCTCCGACGTTATTCCCTGGATCGCAACCCCAAGCAATAATTCTGCTTCCGATTCTGACTCCATCGCTGCAAGGGTGAACACGAACCCTGAGTTCACACCCGCCATGGCTAACACCGCCTTGTGGCGAAATGCTGAACTAGGGGCCGCAAATGGCCATGGCAATGCACGGTCTATTGCAAAGATTCTCTCGGCGGTTTCTCTTGGGGGGTTTGTCGACGGGAAACGCCTCCTCAAGCCGGAGACCATTGACTTGATTTTTCAGCAGATGTCAAATGGAACAGATCTGGTGGCCAACATGCCGATTCGATTTGGAATTGGCTACGGCATAAGGGGCGAAGGAGTCGTCCCTACTTGGCTGCCTGAGGGAAGGATATGCTTTTGGGGCGGGTTGGGGGGATCGGTCGCTATTATGGACTTGGACAGGAAGATGACAATTGTGTACGCTATGAATAAGCTGTACCCTGTCGGCCTAGGGTCTAACCTGACGATTGAGTATGTGAAGGACATTTATAGGGCGGTGGGAGTCTCCGGGCTTGAGTGAAGCAAGGATGGTACGTTTTAAACCGAACTAGCTGGTCTCGTTACGGCGAACCAAGGAGAAATGTGTGGAAGAGCCCAGCATGGTAGACTTGATAGCGATATTCATTGCAAGGAGCAAGGCCTTGCCAGTAACACACACCAATTTTCTTTTAACTCCGAATGCTCAGCACCGATATAATCATTTTGGTTGGACGAATGGATTTTATTGATCTTGCCTGCCTCACACCTGGAGCTCAGTTAGCCTGAAGGTATACCAGACTATCAAGAGGTTAGGGTGCCCTAGTACACACATACCCAGAGGGGGGACTAGAAGCTCAACAGTAAAAAAAAACACCAACAATAGTATCAACAATAGTATACCAGACTATATATATAAGATCAGAAGGATCCAAGGTATATATCTTCTAGTAGAAAAATACCTTGGTTGATAGAATATCATGTAGATTGCAGGAAATTCCGCTAGTAGGGCTTTAATAGAGCCTGCAGCAGCCCGATATCTGAGGGAGGTGGAAGATAGTAATCGAACAAGGGTTGTATTGTCAGTTAAAATAGACTCAAATAAATCTCTTGAAAATTAAAATAACAAATTAACAGACCTCTATAGCTGCCTCGAGTCCTTTCGGCCTCTCTGACTACTTGGAAGAATCTCAATCGAAAGAAAAATACGATGCCCCTCCCCTCTGTCTACTCGACCTCCCCTTTTTAACCTCCGAGACATCCCTGCTAGCGACCGGCTAGCCCGAGAGTCCTTGACCGCCTGTCACAGCACATGCAGTGACTTTACCTATCTCTAAAGAGACAGCTTGCCATCAACATCCGCCTAAATAGGACCTAGCTACATATCATCGATGAGAGGGCTCAAGCCTTGAGCAGTTCCAATAATATCCTCAAAAAACAACTTCAACCTCTCAACACGAACTCGGTCACTCATGAACCGCTCAAACTCAACAGGATTCGTAGAAGTAACATCCATAATATCAGGATACCCGGCTGGAGCAGGAACATCCTTCAGCACACTCCAACTGCCTGTGCTGTTTTGGTGCTCGTGGCTCAACATGAAGTTGTGGAGCAACTTCGCTCCTTCAGGGTGAGGGGCATCTTTGAAGATAGCTGCACGCTGTGCCCAAGTGACGAAAGACCCCTGCGTGGGAATAGTGACGTTCAAGGATCCCGATGATGAGAGACCAATACCCGCAGTAAATGTTGCAGCGACAGTGCTGTTGGCGCTGTTCAACAGCGTCACTGGAGTTCCTGTTCCACGGACCCATCGAGGGTTCTGCGCAAGCAACTTTTCGAACCATTCGTAGCCGAATTCTTGCATACTGTATTTAGCACGTTAGCATCAGCTCAAAAGCTGCAAGAGGGAGGCATATGGTAAGAGTGACTTACATCAAATCAAACGCATAGAGCACCGCATCGTCATCATTTGGGTATGTTAAAACCAGCTTGTCCTTGAACTCGGGCTTGAGGAAATCCGCAAATTCTCGAGGTCCTTCGCTGAGTCTGTCGGTGTTGTAGATAAAGGTCCAGGCAAAAATCGAAACTCCATACCAGGCGGCCCTGATGTCTCGGAAGGCGGGATGGATTTTGTCAAAGTTCAAAGGTGCGTAATGAAGCAGCGCGTCCTCGTGGTCCCATCTAGGATAGTCGTGAAGCGTCTGTAGTATAATGCTGTCCACATATAGGCTCCCGGTGGACAACTGGCGGTCAATCTTGCCGTCATGGAATTTCGAGACATCTACAGTGATGTTCAGGGTCATGCCGGGGAAACGGGTTTCAAACGCCTCCTTCAAGCCATCCTGCTGGTTGGTTTCATCACCACCATGCCAGCAGGTGACTGTTCCGCCCTCTGCCAAAGCAGCTTGGTAAATCTCTTCGATTGTTCGATTTTCTCTAAGCGGTGCTCCGTCGAATTTGAGAAGCATATCGTAGGCATGCGAGCCGGCGATCAGCAGCGCCGCGGAAAAGATAGTTCGAAACATGATATCGAGCTTCAATAAAGAGTATAGGAGAGGTGAACAGATGAGAGAGCAATTGTTGTCTTAGTCCCGTAGATGTCGGATGTCAGCCTTTATACAACACTACAAAGCGGACCTGCTGAGGAATCGGTTGTCGGCACTACATCGACAATATCCATGTTCACGACCTGGAAAGGACCAAAATCAATCAAGTCGGTGATCAGTGGGATAAACCTAAACAAACTTTTGCTTGAACAAGGCCAGCCAATACGGACGTCTTTGGTGAAGACGGCCCTTTCCGAGGTTTCGTTTTCGGTTCCTTGTTTGATTGGAAATATTGGCAATATTTTCCGAAGATGGCTGATTGGTCACGATGCTTAATCGGTTAGAAATCCTGACCAAGCAAGCGCAAAGTGATGCAATGCTGTGGGTCCCTGACAAGGAAGGTAGATTAGGTAGCATACAATGAACGGTGGGATTTTTTTAAATTGATCCGTGCCGCGCGCTTCCCACAATTTTCTCCGAGGCATTGTTTGTAATGACGGCCGCTAAAGGATGGGGCAATTTTGAGCTCCCCGAGTAGTGGCATCACTGACTCCGCAAGCAACAATGGGCCTCGGGGAATAACGGCCTGAAAGCTTGACTCGAATAACGGTGTGATGACTGACTGGCGAGCTAAGGGCGCCGAGAGGTGCGTCGGAATCTGGCTCACCGATGTCGCTCGTTGCGGAGCATCTCAGGCAAAAATTGGGACGCTTCGGATCACACATCGGACACCCAGACCCACCAAACAGGGTCTGATGAGACGCATCGTTGTGAAGCTATCGTGGAGACTCTGGAATAAGTAACGGGGTGGTAGTTACGGCAACGGGTAGGATGAATTGAAGGGAGATGGGAAGCAGCCAGTTGATTGCGGTTGTTTTGTGAACAATTCCGTTGACCAATGTCGCATGATAACGAGTGTTGCACTGTGAACGAAGTAGAATTTGTATTGAACCCGCAAACAGGCGTAAAGTGCCCTCCACCGAAATACATTGATGTTCTGAACGAGATTGCAGTTGGATAAAAGAGTACCTCCGAGGGAAGCGGGAGAGCATTCAGTGACGCAGACGCCGACCACGGCGATGGCGATACCGACAGACAAGTTAAGAATAACCACCGGCGATGAGAACCCAGTAGTTACGACCAACGGTCGAGACGGCTCGGAGAATGGTTCCTACGATACCGAGGATAGAGAAGAAGAAGAAGAAACACTTTTTGCGGCCGTACTTCTTTGTTGATCCAGGGGGCTACCTGTTATATAAGACGTCAACAGGGTGAATTCGAGTACTGGACTCTTCTTGACTGAGAATGTTTCCAAGCGCGATATTAGCTTGACCAAGACCAGCCCCAGCAGACTGCTCCGATGCAGAGAGCGAGCTGGTAACAACACCATCCCCGGATGTGGCTACTAACGAACCGAATCGACCACTGAATTAGGGCGCACCCTGCGGATGGGTTCATGTGTTACTGATATGCTACCTGTTTGGCCTGCAGAACACCACGCTTACTTCCCTACATCTCTACTGTAATAGTTATTCCGCCGCCCGATATTTCCGTCCTTTCCCATATTGGCAGATCATCGGGGAAGCTCCCGATAGCCTTGCATGGGATCATCCGATACTCCCCGGTAGGCAGTGGGTCCGATACAGAGTGGTCCTGTCCGCCAATGTTCACCTTGCAAGCTCTGACTTCGTACTGGAGTGGATGATGTTTGTCCTACGAGCTCGGCTGTAATTTCCGCAGTAAGGGCTCGTCTCCCTGGCTCTTTGCGAGGCGGAAATGAGTGAACCGTCAATTGCATAACTGTGCCTGTCCTCTGATGGTCATTGCATTTGTTCCCATTCCGGAAGGCCTTTTTGCACCTTGGTGAGACGCAGACAATTTGACTGGTTGTTGAGAAGAATTGTCTACAAGCTGGTGGGATGAGGAGCGATCAAAATGAATCTCTGAGAAGGGTCGGTGTCAGGTTTCGGTACGGGTACCGGTGAGGAGGAGCTGCGTGGCGAGTTTGAGGTTGAAAAGATGAGGTTCTGGGTTGGTCTGTAGTAGGATGTGGATGTTTTCTGTATGGGATGGTGCCATCAAGATCGATGCTGCGTAGAAAGGCCTTCAACAGGTTGGCTTGGCATTTCGGTACTTCACGACTTCATTTGTGAGTATTGCATGCATGGGAAGACTATCAGGTTCACACATGGGTCGGTAATTACCCATGGTGTAACTGGAAATATAGTAGCTAGGCACCTGCTCCCTGGCAATAATATCACTATAATGAAGACTTTGAGACTTCATTCGGCTCGCTCATCGTGTATAATTGTCTATACCAAAGACCCGCCAGTTCCTATCAAACCCACTTCAGCACAGCTTTGATAACCTTGCCATCCTTCATATCTTTAAATGCCTGGGCGTAGTCGTCGATGTTATAGTAAGTCACTATTTTCTCCAACGGGTAGAGACCCTTTTGATGTTGCTCAATCAGAAAGGGAATCATCTGTTCTTGTCAGTTAAGGTGCTTATTGATTTGACCTGGCCTAAGCAAGTGAGGCAAGTGACAGGCAAAAGACTCACTTCTTTTGCAACGCTATCACCCTGATGAGAACCCCTATACTCACGGCCATGGCTCAAGTGAGAAAACAACTCCACACCAACTCGCTTTCCTGGCGCCGACGCGCCAACGCTAACAGCCCTGCCGCGTGTTGCGAGCGAGTCAATCAGCTTGCTGATGACCAAAGTCACCCCTGAGCAGTCCAGGGCAGATTGAACTCCATTAGATGGCTGGCAAATTTCCCGCACACGCTCGGCAAGATGTTCGTCAGAGCCGAGTAGAGTATGAGTAGCTCCAAGGGCCTCAGCCAACTCCAGACGCTCGGTGTTAATGTCGATGGCGATAATGATGGCTGCTTGCCGGAACTTGGCAGCCATAATTGCGCTCAGCCCGACAGACCCGACTCCCGAAATGGCAACGGAGCTGCCTGGTTGGACATTGAGGACATTGATGATGGACCCAGCCCCAGTCTGGAAACCGCAGCCAAGGGGTGCATAGAGTTCAAGGGGAGTTTCCTGCGGCACAGTGACCAAAGACGACTGGCTTACGACGGCAAGGCGACAGAATGAACTCTGGCCAAAGAAGTTGGAGAAGATCTCAATGCCGTCTTCAAGGGACAAGGGGCGGCTGCCATCAAGCCTTCGGCCGCCAAAGTTGAGCTGGAACATTTTATCACAGTAAGCAGGAGTGTTGGACCTGCATGCGCTGCACGCTTGGCAAAAGTTATAGCTCAGTAGCACCTTGTCGCCTACTTTAACATGGTCTACTCTGTCCCCAATTTGGCGGACCACGCCGGCGCCTATTATGTGTGATCGAGGTTTACATCAGGGAAAGTTGGCGGGAGAGAGAGAATGAAAATGAGAAAGTAAGAAGGGTGAAAAGAGACGCCATCTGAAGCCAAATCAAAAAGAAAAATTACAAGGAAAAAAGGTTAAGAGAAAGAAAGAATACCTTCATGACCTAAGACATTGGGAAATTCTGCTGGCAATTTGCCAGCCATGCATGCGAGGTCTGTATTGCAAATGCCGGCAGCATGCATTTGTACCAGTACCTCCGTCGGTTTGATAGGGCTGAGGATAACAGTTGTCAATTTCGGGAGCGTGCCAACAGAGGAAACCACCAAAGCGTCTGTAGTGTGTGCCATTGTGAAGGGAGGCGTGTTTCCGTGTTTGCGGTTACAGAAGCTCTCTCGGGAGGTGATCAGGTTGCCAGTTCTCTGTCGAAGCGAAGCAATAAGTAAAGCTAGTGCTCAACAGCTTTACAAATGCAGGATGGTTATCGGTTTGTGATGGATCCGTTACGGTCAAAGTGATCAATGGAATAGTGTTCAAATTGATGATGATGATCGTGATGATCCTTTCTTCCAGACTTCCGGACCGGTCGGAAGAGGGGTTATCTGGACCCCCCTTCTGACTAGGGTCCGGACATGAATCTATTGAAGGATTCGTAATACAGGGTCTCTATCCAGCAGTTTGCTTTAGGCTGGCAGCGAGGGTTTGATGCGGTTAGGCTGGTGTGTACATGAAGGAGCGGACTTCACTCCGCCCCGGAGGCCGAACCTCAGAGGGCCTTCCCCGCGTAGTTCGCTTCGGTTTGGCGGGGATTTAGGGCCGTGTGGGTGGGCGCGGAGTGTCGGTAGTCCAATGTCTGGGGAAAAGTCTCATGTCAGATGATCGGGAAGGGACCGATGACCAGGGTAATACCGGTAATGGTTCAAGTGGGGACGCAAATGCGAAAATAGACGGTTTCCCAACGGGTCGGATATCGTTGTAAAGTTCTGGACCCAGGTCTTCGAGTCTTGTCAAGTTTACATGGGGTCCAACCTGCCGACTCCACCGATAGCGTCGCCGCATTCGCCTCTGGGTAAGCCCGACAGTTCCGTAGCTAACGGCGAATGGCAAATGTTCCGATAACACACCGATCGGTAAGTCTTGCGGGTGTGATGGATTCGGTTGTGCCGTCTAGTATCCGGTGCGGATATCAGGTACGGGGGACTGGCCCTGACATACAGGCCTCGAAGAGGACGAGGGCATCAATCGTCGATCCAATATGACCTTCGAAAGTGGGACTTAGAGGGTTCCATAGGCCACCCGTCGTCAAAAAGCCGCTTCGAGGGCCCGAAATTAGGCCGTTCATGCCGCTTATCGCCCCCGACGTCTTCTGGCCAAGTGTTGGACCCGATCGCACGCCTAGGAGATTCATGGACAAGCTCAGCGGAATGCCTCTCTCGACGCTGTTGTGGATGATGTGGCCATAGAGCCCATGAGGAGAAATCTGCTCAACTTCGACCCCGGAGGCAGCTATTTTATGCATTTCTTCAAGGCCGCCCAGAGACTCCAAGCAGCCTTTGTCTCGACTCAACATGGTGTAGAATTTATCAGACATACCAACGTACTTATCAGCTCGGGGATCGAGACCGCTGATCCAGGAAATCGATGTTGAATCTGTTCAATACTAGCGTAGGAGCTGATGTAACTTCACCAATGGGGTTCGAGCCAACAACATGACCGTAAATGGTATTGGCTGTGGCATCGACCACAATCGAGCCAGAGTTGCCACTTTTCAATAATGCGAAGGGAAGATGGATTGAATTCGTTCAGGTTACTCCCGCAGAGATGACGTTCGGATACTAGGGCGGCCGTCTATCGGCTCCGCACGATGTTGCAAAACGATCTCCACCAGTGAATGTTGTAGTTGTCTGGTTTGAGAGGCATACATCAGAGAGGAATGTCCTAACTGCAGCTATTGTGGGCCGATTTTGTCCGTGCTATTTGGATTATTATCCCTCATTTTTGGTTTATTTCAATTTATTTTGGCCCGGATAGCCTATAGGCACCCTCCAGCTACAACTCCATGAATCATCAGAGCAGTTGAAGTTTTGAGTTTCGGTCTAGAAATCGTGAATGATGCAGTTAAGTCTGCTCTCCTAGAATAGCAACTAAAATGAAGTGAGATTTAAAGTGTGACGTGATTTTCGTCCATCAGGCTAGCCTGACAGTTATTAAATTCCACTGGGCTCAGCATCATAGTACGAGTTTCGAAAACATAATAAGCTGCAGCTTCTAGTTGTCAGAGCGCAAATCCAAGATTTTAGCCGACTGCTCCAAGAAAGCCTGGAGCATGAGTAAACACGTATATGCTAACCCTTGCCTCAACTAACACGAGCCAGTCGGTTCCCAACTTAATCAATTTAAAATGCCCACTCCAAATTCAATGGCCCAGATCCGTAATGTTTAACAACAAGAGGAAGTCTGACTTGAGAAGACTGTAGTAAGACTTGATGGAAGAAACGAGTACGTTGGTTATGTGTTGATAGATGGGGATTTTCTAGACCAAAATCCGTCACATTTAGCTGTCATCTTGAGACGAGTTTGACCTATTTCCTGTTTCCCTCGATACCCTGCTTTCCTTACGATATTGTCATGTCTCACGACACCCCGGTCCCAGACACCGAGGCTGACTCGTCGTAATATTAATCCGGTCCGGACCCGCTCATCAAACGAGCCCCTTAACCAAACAATTCACGATCTTGTCTGGTGAATGGACACGCTGCCTAAAACCACAAGTTGCACCACACTAGAATTCAATCACGACTCATCTCCCTCGAACAATATTCTCTTTGCTCGCTCTGCGACCTACCACTGAAACGAGTACTTATTATGTACCTTCCACCAGAAATCAGGTCTGAGATTGCCTCTCGATTTTTGTTGTTGGAACTTGACCCTTGGTTTTACTCGGATTTTGGGTCCGCATATAACGAATTCATGAGACGACCAGCAAAGGAAAATCCGTTCAACAGATTTTCTCTCTTCCGCCCTAACCTTCAGGTTTGGGTTTTGCTTAAGTTGCGGCTCGTCTCGCGCGACTGGTACCAGACAGCCACAATCTTGCTGCAGGAACATTTTTGGTGGCCTCTCAAGTTTGATTTCAAGTCGTCTTTGGAAAGAGCAGTATCTTGCTGTCTTCCGAGTGGGGAGAGCTCGTCCACCGCTACCCCTTGGGCATTGCCGAAGCAGTTTGTTACAAAACTAAACATAACTGAAATGGGGGATGTTTTGACATTCCGGCGATGCTACTTCTATGACAATGACCTGGTTCAGCGAGTGGGTGATGATGCACCGTACGCTGAATGTCATACGTTCAAAGATGAGCCGCTAAGACGTCAGGACAGAACTCAAATGGAGCTCCATTACGACAAATCTAGTGAGCATGAGCTTTTGCGTAATCTGTTCAACGCCCTTGAAACGATCGAAGCATTCAGTATCTCTTTCCCGAGAGCTGAATTTGACAAGGGGTACGACTATGACGAGGCCATGTGTTACGATATGCAAGCAATTCACGAAATGGCCGTAACCTTCCAACATGGACTGAACTCGCCGGCCTTTCAGCATCTTGTTGACCTGCGCCTCGATCTTCCATGTACGAAAGATGTTGAACTCATGACAAAGGGCATGTCAAAGGATGCGCGTGATCGACTGAAGCACCTACGCATATGGATCATGGACGAGACTGGCCGAGATGGAAATGACGGGGCTGAAAACACGGGCGACACGGAAGAAGAAGGTGTTGCTGATGGAAACTCGGCATGGGATGGAATACCCCCGAGTAATTTGCAGGCGGAATTTCCGAATAAAAGACACCAGAGCGCTGTTTGGGACTTTGTGGGATCTTGCCCAAACCTTGAGTCTCTTTCCATATCAGGGACGCATTTCCTCGACTTAGACCAGCTCAACTGGATCAAGTCATCTGGCTCTAGAGGTCTTCGCCTTCTGTCACTCCATCGAATCTGGACAAGCATTTCCTCGATCATAGAGCTGCTACGGGCTCACCCAAAATTCGATGGCCCCCCACAGTTGCGAGGTATCACCTTATGCAAGGTCAAGGTCCATGCCAATGGTGGAAACTGGTCCAGCTTGTTTGCCTACTTGAAAGAGAGCTGTTCCGACCTCAACTTCAGCAGGATGGATCAGCTCACCTATTTTGAAAACCATGAGAACTTTAGCTTTAACAACAGGATTTGGGAGAACTATAACGCCATCTGGACTGAAAACGAGGAAGATTGGGATGAGTTGCGAAGTTTAACGCGACATCTCATCCGAAGGGCGGGCGGGAAAGAATATTATCCCGAAGAGCTTTCGGAAATGATACTCGAGGATGACGAGGAAGATTAAATGATATGAGACAGCCTTTGCGTGCCTCAATTGGGCCCAACATATGTGAAAAGGTGTGGGATGACTAGCCCTCTCAGCCGCTCTTAGAGGAGAGGGTGTGCACTCCCTGTGGATTCTAGCAGCTAACTCAGCTAATATGTTCTGATTTGAGCGTTCCTAGTTCCGTGCAGTGAATGCGCACCGCAGGGGTCTAACTCGCACAGGCTGATGCGGATCCAAAGGTCACGCTCCGTTAAGCAGCAGGCTGCAAGCCACTCTTCTTCCTCTCCTATCACAATATGCGGTGAAACGGTGAGACAGGCGGTAAAGGACTTTTGGGCTAGCTGGTCGCTATCCGGGTGGTGACAGGGATAAGTAGGCGAGGAAGCCACAAACAGAGAGAGGAGAGGAATCGTGGCATCTTCCAGAGAGACCTTTTCTTTCAATCACAGAGACAGCAGTCTCGACTGTTTTATTCTTGCCAAAGTTAATAAAGACGTTTGCAGCCATTTTGAGAGACTTTTATGAGACATGTTACGAGAGCCTTCACGATCCTTGTCCGACCTCAGTCTTCTACATGGACAGTTGGCCGGCTGCCGCAGGCATCCTCGAAGCCTTACCACTATCTTTTCATGTGGCCGATCCGATAAAGCATCTAATTAGATGGTTCTCTATTAAATTCCCAAGTCGCAGGTTTGTCTGGCCATATACGCGTAGTCCGGTGCGGCTTCGGGCCGACCTTGTAAGACACCTGTACGACGCTTTTCTATGCATCCCTCTGAAGAGGGCTGTTAAGTTAGGCATTAACTATGGGCCCTTTCCACCGCTAAAAATGCGATACTTAATCTACATAAGGCACCAAGCACTCGGCTCAGATCAAAGCCCGTTCCAGCTGCAAACGCACCATCTCCTTATTCTCCCCGCCTTCTCTCTCTCACTTCTCCCTTGCCTTCTCCATCATCGACTTCAGCATCCCGCACCATATAAATCTACAGCCGCCCTAGGTCTGAGTAATACACGGTTTAGGATGGATCCTATGACAGCGCTTACGGTGGCAACTAGCGTCATTGCCTTCGTCGAGTTTGGTGGAAAATTGATCGGGCGGTATTTTGAAGTTCGAGAGACAACGAAATGACAGCCTCCAGATCTACTCCGTCTGAAAGAAGCCACCCAAGAGCTCAAGATCGTCGCGTCTGACGCCCAGAAAAATCTCAAGGAACTAAACTCAAGTCAATCCAAGAACTCCGGCTCCTTCGACAGTATCTTACACGATTGTATCGATGCGGAAAAATATCTAAATGCATCTTTAGAAAAGCTGACAGCAAGCCCAAATAGTCGGCTGGCCTACCGAGGATCACAGGCTATAGTTGCGATCAAGAGCCTGTGGTCAGAAAGCGACACCAAGAAATGGAATGACAGGCTCAACAGAATAAAGCAGTGAGTCAAAATGAACGTGTTGATGTGTCTATGGCAAGTCCAGGCTCTATCTTGAAAACTATCTACGATGGGAAAGCTAACCACTAGCTAGGGACGAGGCGAGGCAGACTGATGAGCTCGCAGTGGGTATTGAGGAGGGAGTTGGCCATGTCCTCGAATCTGTGAGGTACATCGAAACCACTATGAATGCCTTGCAGGGAGATTTCAAGAAGAATACGACAGGCAGGAGGTTGGCCGATTCTTCGGAGGAGGAGAGACTCGCTGATGCCATTTGGGCTTCGACCTCCCTTCTGGACCTAAAGAGGCCTAGAGGAAAGCCAGCGCCGCCTGAAAATTCTCACCATATTTCAGTGGATCACGACCCTGAGATATATGAGAATCCAATCTTTCAGAAGGTTTTGAAGAGTCTCAAGTTCAATGGGATGTCTGAGCGCGTTGACAGGATCACAAACGCGCACCCCAAAACTTTCGATTGGCTATTCACGACGCAAACTAATCAGGATGAGCTGGGGAATCTACAGTTGGATGCAAAATCTATGGACTTTGTGCAGTGGCTTCGATCACAGAACGATACCATTTTCTGGATAACGGGCAAACCAGCTTCAGGGAAGAGCACTCTGATGAAATTCATCTCAACACACGGCTCTCTGTACGAGCATCTTCGTGTATGGGCTGGCGAAGCCAAACTGGTAGTCGCGAGCTTTTACTTCTGGGGGCCGGGATCGAAAATCCAGAAGTCACGGGTGGGCCTACTCAGATCACTCTTGTACCAACTCCTTGTCCAGCAACCTGAGCTATGCGAAGTGGTGACTCCCAGACGTTGGGCATTCTTCTCCCAGGTCGGCATCGATGCCAAGTCTCCGGATTGGGAATGGACTAAGTTGCGGAGGTGCCTCGAGCGCTTCGCCAGCCAGATTAAAAACACATCACGGCTCGCTTTGTTCATCGACGGACTCGACGAATATGACGAGATAGGGGAAAAGGAGTGGCCCCAAGGCGAGGACGAGGATGCCTCTCAGGCCCAAAATCATGCTCAAGAAGAGATGATAAGCTTTCTCAAAGCGCTGCACGAGGATTACAATCCCAAAATATGCGTCTCGAGTAGGACATGGCCCATCTTCTCGGATGCTTTCTCGCAGAACCCTTCCTTGAAAATGGAAGCGCTCACTCAGCCTGATATTGAGATTTACGTCGACGACCATTTCAACAAGAGTCGTGCAATCCAAGATCTCCGGCTATCCGAACCGAAAATAATCGAAAAGTTGACAGAGGAAATTAAAAATGAGGCTGAAGGTGTATTCCTTTGGGTCGTCCTGGTGGTCGAACAACTCGTCATCACAGCTCGTAACTGCCCTTTGCCATCTGCACTGAGAAAAAAAGTTCAGCGAGTTGCCCAAGGGGCTAGAAAGGCTGTACCAGAGTATACAATCCAATATCAAAGGTACTGAGAAGAGCAATGCATCCAGGTTGTATCAACTTATCATCGAGTGGAAGTCGACAGGGAACAGCCAAATTGAGGCCGGCTTTCTATGGCAGTCCCTTGAGTGTGCGGACCCAACGAGGAAGATGGTATACCGGGGGGTCTCTGAGGACGAACGCATAATCCAGCCACTCAAGCGGCTACTTGCCGGGTGCACACAAGGGCTTCTACAAGCTTCGGCTTCACATTACAGTGAGTACAAGCGCTGGAAAATTGATTTCCTCCATCGCACAGTCTTTAACTAGCTACGTAAGAAAGACAACTGGGCCACCATCTGCAGCGACGGCCCTTCCGATTTCAACCCCATCCTTACACTCATCGCCATCCTAGCCTGCCAGTTGCGCGAGTCAATGCAGCCGGCTAACAGAGCAGCATCCGCCGCTCTACGCTTCATTCTGAAGAGGGATCTGATCCTTCGGATCCTGAGGCTCTCGAGCAAGATCGAGAACACGCCGGAGAATAGGGGCAAACTTGTCACCATCCTCAATCAAGTGGCCACGGAATGGCTCCTGCCTGTTGATACCACCCAGTGGTTCGAGGAGACGATGGTAGAGACTGGGAACCGTTTACTGGTGAACGGTCGCGCCACCACTTTGGCAGCCGCCTGGTGCTGTCTGCCGCTCCTCAGGGCGCAGGTGGAGGCCGATCCGACCATATTGCGCAAAAGGAACCCGCTGCGTAATATCAAGGTGGTTCTCTTCAACAGACCCAGACCCATCTCTCTCCTTGAGGCGTCAGCTTTGAGCTGGGTTTCGAAAAGCATGTTAAGTCTGCCCGAGTGGGATAATCCGTCGCGTAAAAGGGGCTATGGTCCAGCACGGATGCTTACCAAGTGGAACATTTACCTGCGGCTGGAAACGATTAAGTTCCTGCTCCAGAATAATGCCAAGCCGGATAGCTCGTTCAAGAAACGAGTAAAGACGTATGTGCAGCGCAGCCAGGGCACTGCGCCGCTTGAACATATATGTTGGTCGTTAGTGGACGAATTGTTCGACAACAAATCCGATTTGGCCTCTTATGATGTTAGGCAAAGGCTATTGCTGGAAATCGATGAACTTCCTCCCAAAAACTTTCCGGAGCTTGAGATTATGTTCGAATTTATGGCATTGAGCCATTGACAACTACGGCAAAAACGGAAAACAATCCGCTATGCGTAGAGTAACTAAGGCATATATTAAATGAGACAGAATTACCCTGCGCATCCCACCTCCACGAAACCGGGATAAATCACTTGGGATATTGCTCGCGTAACTGAATGTAGCCTGCAGCACCAATGAATGTGCCGGCGTGGGAGACTAGCCTGCGTTTAAAAATGATGCCCAAATTGAGAACAAAGGCGGTAAGTATCCCCTGAGTGGTTTTTTAGTATTCTGTGAGTAGTAGCATTGAGATACTGTTACTTTGAAGTTTTGACGTGGAACGATGTTTTTTGCGCCACGCAAAATTCTAGAGGTGTCTAAAAACTCAATAAAAATAGTATCTTTTCGGTATCAGTGTATATAAATGCCGCGGTAACCAGATTCCGATATTAGCAATTGCTGAAAGGCGAGGCATGTACACCAAAATCCGCACGAGCTCAGTAAGGGTATCCGTACTTGCATGATGGGGATTGTGGTTAAACTGCAATGATGCGGTACAGGTTAGCATCAGCCGCATGGCGTAATACCTAAGCTAAATTACTACCTAAATTACTAGTCTAGAAGCGATCTAGATTACCAGCATTGTGTCCGACTCACATCTCGATTTAAAACTTAGCAATGGAGCCCCAGATAGTTCCAGATCGTTAAAAATAGAAAGCGATGCAAATGCAGAGGGCCAGAACCTCTGGTAAATATGCGGGAAAAGAAGCTCATCAGATACATGTTCCAGCATCCCGATTGACGTCAAGCAAGTATGCATTGCTCGATCTGACTTCTGCCACAGCCCCACGCTTCAAACGTCACATACGGGTACTGCCGAGAAATTGGCGGCGCATCTAACAGCCTAAACGGTCATGCGAGGCCTGCGTGAGAGCCAGGGCAAGGTGTGGACCAGGTGTGTCTGGATGTTCAAGATAGGTTAAAAGGGTCTTTTGTGCTCGCTTATTTGTCGCCGTGAGATGCTGACCCCGAGCAGCCCGAGCAGAACCAGATCTGATATCCGGTGCCCCACCGCTCAAGCCAGACCTTTACAAGCATGCTGCCAACAGGCCATTTCTTATTAGACGGGTCTTTTCCATTGGAGCTTTTGACGCCTTCCTTACTGGCTACATCTCTCAACTCAATCCCGAAGGCTACTACTGTCTATTGCGCCCCTTGATCTCCTAAATCTGGCCCTCTATGTTCCAGATGGACCAACTTTTACACAAAAAGTGGTCATGTACAACATTATTACCGCAAGCGTTGGGATACTGATTCATGTCAGGGTTGCAGTTTCGAAAACGTCCGTCCCAAACAAGTTCTAGGCGCGTAAACGACACGGTGTCCCATCTTGCCGAATAAACCTGGGCCGGAGATTACCAGTTCGAGAGCCACCCTGACTGTGACTGTGCAACCCCAATTGCTTTGCCAAGAACCTCGCCGCAGATATACGTCCGAGTCTAATTAGCGCAGAGGAGCAAATGGCGCCGGCATCACGCCGTGGCTGAGCCCAGGACAGCACATCGTCGCTCGCGCAAAGAGAAGATGCCCCTTCGGTGGACGGAGTATTCAATTCCCACTGTGGATAACTTTGTCTTCGACGTTGCGTGGCATAAATGACGCGTGTAACCGTAGTGACACGCGTCCCCAATGCTGGGTGTTTCTAGTTAGCCTACTATCTCTGGCTAAGCGGTAACCTTAAATGGCAAGTTGCTATGATTGGCGAAGAGCAAATATGTGACCATCGTTTCCCTGTTAACAAGCATTACAAATGCGCCAAGCTGGGCTGTGCAATGTATATTTAGCCTTCTCCATCACAGTCGGTACGCTCCGACGATAAGGTCTTGCCAAGCTACGCACTACCCAACTTTGGGGCTTCGGGATTACCTGAAACGTCTGAAATATTCTTCAGAGGTTGTATTGCACTTGGCCGCATCAGTCGTTGGGTTGCGATCCTGGTTACACCAGCCGATAAGACTGGCTGGTTTGTGTTCGCAAAGCATGCTCAAATAACGAAATCAGAGTTTTCATCTTATTCTTCATCTTATTTTTCATCACTCAATGTGACGCCAGCCGGCACTGCAAATGATGTCTTTACCATTATGGTTAATATAGGCTTCAGAAGTCGACCCTGGGTTTCCTCAAATTTTAGTAGTCGAGGAATCAGGATATCCTTAGCTAGCTTCCCCGTAAAACCATCGCCCAAGTTTGGCCCCGTAAACCAGTCTTGGCATGTCTCAGAAACATCTTTATCTTGACTCCAGACTGCTTCAATGGATGCTCAAACAGCCGGCAGTGCTCGTGGTGCGCTAACTATCGGAAAGGAAGTAGCCGACGCGCGTCACCGACAAAAAGGCGGGGAGAGGGTCAACAGCCATCTCAGTGGGAATCGCTCGCCTAGAGAGGCGAAGCATTGGTGGGTAATGACGTGTTCCACAGCTGTTTTGTCGTCTGTCGCTTGCAGATGTAGCGTAGTGCCAAGATGACTTAAAGCAACTACTAAGATGGACATGGGGCCTGAGTCAATTCTACCATCACACACACCAGCCATCTCTTTTATATACAGGCAATCCCTAAAATGCAGTCGCCCGGTTGCGTGCAACAACACTCCCCGTAGATTTTATGTTTGCGCTCGTCGCGAAATCTAATCAGCCTGGCCTGATGCCAAGCGGACGGTGGTTGTTGGATATGATTGACCGCGTGAGGTCCCAATTTTCTACACACTTGCAAGGAGATACTAACACCTCTCTTTTGACAGCGGCGATCGTATGCCCTTGTGCCCAACAATAAAGCCTTAGATGATGACACCCCTATCGACAGTCGGGTTCACAAGACGTTCCTATTCCCCGTCCGTCCAAAACGCCGAGTCCAATGCTTGATTGCTGTCACCGCCTTGGTGTTCCTCACCATTCTAGCCCATCAAACCACCATTTGGAAGGATTTCTCAACAAGTGAGCCTTTTGAACCTCTCGACGCTACTTATTTGGACCACTTGGCTGCCCCTCTCACCGGCAAACGAGTCAGCAACAGCAAGAATGAAACAACTTTCATTGTTGGTAACCATCACGAAGTCTCGGGTAATTACCCAAAGAACTACCAATGGATCGACCCGTACTCCAGACAACCGTTCGCAGAGGTCATGTATAAGAATGGCATGAATAACAACGCGATGGGAAGGATGCCGAAAGGCAGCCAATACGATGTATTGGTCGTAGCAAGAGGACGGAATGACCAGTACATGGACCCAACTGAGGGCATCAAATATGTCAACCTCACCATTGTTGGGTAACTACTCACCATCGCCGCCGTAATAGGGATCGCTAACCAGTGCGATTCTTGGACAGCTTCTTTGCCAATTTCGATGCGACAACAGGGCAGTGGCGGCGAGCAGGACCGGAGCCGTATGTTCTCGACCTCCCTGTCTGGAGACAGTTTCCTCGCCCTTGTTCGAACCTCGTCAATGGCGGCGCCGCAGACCCGCGATTCATTTGGTCCGACGCAGGCGAGCCCCTCGCAGTAATCGGGACGAGCTCGAGAGTTCCGGGTGTGTGCAAGGCCGTCGGGCTGGTCGATCTGCGCGCTGCCTGGCCCGACCTGAAAGAACACCTCGAGGAGATTGGCTACGGCGACATTCCGATTCGATTCGACACATTTACCGAGATTGGCAAGGCGGGTAAGAAGGAGCGCTATGAGAAGAATTGGGCGCCGTTCTTTCCTGGTCCCAAGCCTTCCACACCAGACCTATTGACGTTCTCGCGGTTCCTCAGTTCACGGCAGAAACATCTTGCACCGTCGACATGGCCTTACTTCGCCTCTCAGATTGCGAAACGATCTATTCTCAAAGTTGACAGCACTCTTGACACGAGCGAGAGATCGCCAGATTCCTACGTCTTAGCCAAAGAAATCGACCTCTCTGTACAAGATAGTAGCAAGCCCTCGGTTGCAGATTCGGCCTGTCTGATCGATTCGCTTCCGCATTCATGGAAACCAAATGCCCTCCATCAGGCAACACCATTCTACCGCGTGACATTCTGTCCGCGCGGGACATGTCTTCCAAGTCAGCGAAATACAGTCCTTCTGGGTCTTATTCACTACAAGATGGGACGCAGAAGTTATCGCCGGTAAGTGACATATCCTACTACATGTGTGAGACAGTCTGGTTGACGCAATGATGCTTGAAGAATGTTTGTCACAATGAGCACCGTTGCACCTTTCAAGATTTTATCTGTGTCGCCCCCACTCCACTTTGGTAAGCATTCCTCTCTACATGTACGGAGCTGGAGCTGACCCTTCGCCCTTTGCAGGTTCTGTCGAAATCGACAAAAACGTCGTCTTTTCCGTCTCTATGGCCTTTATGCCCACCAAGAGTATGGAGGAGATAGGAGAAGGGGAGTCCCCTTTCAGAGAATCGCAGGACTCCCCGGGTGGATATCTTAGCCACGGATGGCTGGACGATACGCTTGTTGTTGGTGCGGGACTCCGTGATGAAGCGTATGATAGCATTCACTTGAATGTTACTACTGCGCTCCGTGGCCACACGTTATGCGTGGATAGAACGTGAGAGGCACGGGAATAATGATTGTATATTACAGGCGAGGAGTCAAAGGCTTGCTTGGGTGCCGGACGAAACCTGGCCCTGTTTAATGGGAAAAGATGATTTGTGATGATGTAATACCACGATAGAACAATTGCGAACATTTTCTTTTATTAAAACTAGAGACCGAGGGCACGTTGTGGTGAGAAAAATGAGAGTATCGCAAGCAGGCTGGGTAGACAGAGAACAGTACGCCGGGTTAAATCACACCTCGGCCCACTGCATGCCAACGCAATCTGTACTTTCTCTCATTCTCGAATTCAACATGTGCCAGGGGTTAAGTAATTCAGGGTACAATAAACTGAGTATCAGCCCGCGTTTCTGATTAATGCAGCATCTCGTAAACCGAAGAAAAAACCGAACCCAACTAATTGCATCACGACGATTGCGGGGCGGCGCTACCGGCGGCATGGGCCCGAGAGCCTAACGATCGTCATGAGACAAGTGGTGACGGTTTAGCACGTCAGTTAGCTGCATGTCTTGGCTCATGCATGTCTCAAGGGAAAGCCGAGAATGTTCGAGTATGTTCAAGACCGCTGGATCAGGTCGAGTGCCATGACCCTTCTCCTCCAGAGCGAGCACGATGCCATTTCACCGATGTACGGAATGAACCGGATAATATATATGCACCATGCCGTGGATAGCACCATTCGGACAATACATTGGTCTAGATGTTGCTATTGGCTCCACCGTACCCGAAATCCTTGCTCACATCCACGGCCTGTTTCAGCAGCCCAAGCCTCCGTCGCAGCTCCGCCTCGGTCAGCCATGAGATGCTCCGCGTGCACCTCACGTGTCTTGCCAGAGCCCAAAGAATGTTTAGCCCGAGCTCCAGCCCGCGCACGACAGCCTCGTTGTAGAAGCCGGAATCACCTTCGAAGGGAATCTTGTCGTGCTTGTCTCGCATGAACTCGACCGACCAGAAGAGGCTGCGGCCTCGGATATCGCCAACAAGTTCTAGCAGCCCGAGCTCGAGCTCCTGTGGGTTTACCTAGCTTGCGACCCATGGCTGGTACATTTTCTGGCAGCTTTTCCTTCTTGACAATCTCCTGGACTGCAATCGCAGCGGTGCAGGCAGTTGGATTGGCCTGAATATCGCTAGTATTAACCCAGACTAATGTTGCTCGTCTCATACCTGGAATGTGTGACCGTGAAGCAGTCCGCCCGACGCAGAAGCTAGGGTGTCAAAGATGTGTTCACACAACAGATAGTTCTCCACTCGTCGTGGCCTGACACACAGAGGATGCGGATGGGTCTCCATGATAGCTTTGTTTGCGTGCAATGATGTGCTTGTTCTGGGACTGGCTCTATTCACTCTAGTACTGAGTGGCAAGTTTGATGGCAGCATCAGTGGCTTCGTTTCTAGAGTCGACAAAAATAGCTTTGGACAACCTCCGGGGCAGTCCTTCAGTAGAAGAGACGCAAGGTCCTTAGAAGCATCGCAAGTGAATCGAGCGCCAGAGTACAGATACACAATCTTGTTGACTTGCTGGCGATTGCCTCAGCAATCTTGGGTCTGCCCTGTCCGATGCATGAGACGGCAGGTCCAGCAGATCCGTCGAGGATGACCTTTCCGGATTTAAGAATAATAGAGATGCCTGAAGCTCGCAAGACTCGTTCTGGTCAAGCTTTGAATGATCCATGAAGGATGCGGGGGTTTGTAGCAAACTAGTCGGCGGCCACGGTTCCCGATCTCGGATAGGCTTCCCGCTTTTCCTGTTCGTCACTGGGCACACTGAAAGAATGAGCGGCACAGCTTATGACATCAGGGGTAGTTACTACATAGAAGATAAAAAATCATGGAGGAATTGGTTCCTTTAATGGGCGGGTACAATCTTTGCCCATATCTCGACTCAAGTCGATCCTTGATAAGCCCATTGAATAGCCTGTGTCTCCTCCCCACCTATTTTGATCCCTCGGCTTCTCTTGCCGGTCTAGTTCAGTTTAAGAATCCTTCTCCAGCGCGCCGTTAGCGCCCGCCAATCGAGTCGGCGCTGTCGGAATCCTCCCGGCAGCGGCCGTCACTCGTCTGACGTTGCGGGGAAGCTACATTATCCGTCGATGCCGAGCGAGAGTGAGCGACATAATCGGCAATATTCCGACCCAAGGACACGCGTGGCAAAGTGCAAGGGACTGTCGATCAAGACAGACGAGAAAAACACGAGACGAGTGAATGTAGAGACGATATTGGTTGAGAGCTTCTTTTGTGCCGGGTTGCAGTGCCGAGGTCCTTGCGTAGTATCTTGCGGACCTGTAGCTAAAGTACTACCCGACGGTTCTAAATCTCAACTGGTTTGTAGCGCAGTGCCATTGCGATGGTTAAGCTACGGAGCCAGAGGTCGTCAGAGTATCGTCCAAGATGCTCACGCCATCCTCGGATTCCTCCATCGGAATGCCACCGCTCCCCGAGCTCTGCGCGTCCTCCCAGTTGGAGCCGGGCGCGACCGCAGGGACGACGCGTTCCATTTCGAAATCGCCCAGGCACATGTTCTGCGGGAAGCGGCACGGGGCCTTGCCGCCTCGGCGCCGGCAGTCCATCTTCTGGCAGACGTGGCCGGCGATGCAGTTGGGCTTCCGGCAGGCGCCGCGCTTAGGGCACGGCATAGTGCGCGACATGAGCTCGAGGATGGGCATCAGGTCGGCGGGGACCGGACTATGGTCGTATTCGCAGTGCTCGTCGTAGCAGGCGTCGATGAGGTGCTTTTTGTTGCAAAGCTTCGTAGGGCCCGAGATTGCCTTGAATCGCTTAAGGGCGTTGGTTGATGGCGAGGGGATGTAAGGGTCGAGGCGGTCTCCGTTTCTGTTAATCGCCACAAAGCCGGCCGGGATATCTTCGTGCTTGGGCAATGTGGACGTGTCTTTTTTCGTGTAATACGAGTCGGGGTCGCGATCCGCGGGCTTGTCCCTCCAGCTGTCGCTCATATGCGACGTTGGTTGGCCATTATAGTTGGTCTTTGAGAGGTGCCGCTTGGTATCGACGTGGGAGAATTTGCAGTTATTGCCGTTTCTGCATTTACCGGCGGCATAGAAGGTGCAGCGCGTGCCGTTATCGTTCGCCGAGATGGGTTGCAGAGCGTTGGTAGGTAGGTCGGCATTCCGCATAGCCAGAGGCGTAAATTTCGAGTTCTGGATGGGGCCGGGGGAGTAGGAGACAAGGCTATTTTGGCGGAAGACTCCGTGGAGCTCCTCGGTGCTCATGCCGAGCTTGTCGAACTCGGGATGGAATCGCACGCTTGGTGTGCGGATCAAGGTAAACAAGTCCGCGTTACCCCTATAGGGAGTAAGGTCGGCGACATAGCCCACGTCGTGGCATGCGGCGAAATAGATGTGCTTGCATTGGGCGTTCTCGGCGTACAGCCGCAACATGGCCTTCATTTTGTGGTCAGCATTCTCTTTAAGCTCGCCCGCATCGACGAAGTCGGTCAGGCCGTAAGACCTGTTGAAGCCCGCGGTAAACGACGAGAGCGACCGCTTCTCGGCGCCGCAGAGCCCGTTCTTGTTTAGATGCTTGGACAGGCCGACGAGGTTTGCGTATACGCGAACCATGATCTCGCATCCGTCGATGCCTTTGCGACGAAGGCTGTCCTTGATGGTATCGTTGAGCTGTTTGGCTGCTCTGATACCTCCCTCCTCCCCCTCCCGGATAAAGGCCTCGTCGAAGACGTAGCCATCGCCATCCACCACGACCAGCGCAAATGGGTTGCGTTCATGGCGGCGCGCCCGCTGCTTGTACCGCTCTCGTAGCTCGCGCTCCTCCTCGTAGTCGCTCTTCAGGCGCTTGTAGCTTTCGATGAGGGTGGAGTATTGCTCCAGGATTTCCGAGAGGTCATCTTTGCTGCGATACACGGCGAGCCTCTCGGTCGCCAGATCCAGCGTTTCATCGCCCAGTGTCACCATTTTTCTGTTCCTAGCACGTGCCTCTGTGAGGCCGGCCCCGCATCGCAGGTTGATGCGTGGCCAAAATCGACGTTGTTTGCGAGCCCTGTTGATGGACGGGCGAGCTGGACTTGTGGCGGAGAAGGCAGAAAATAGAGGGGAAATCACACGTCAGCAATGATGTTGATGAGGGGAGCTTTGTTGTGATGAGCGAAAAAAAGGGGAGAAAAGGTAACACAGGTTTCGTGTGCTAATCAGAGCTAATCAGAGCGGGGTCACTAAATTCACTGGCTCTAGCCGGGGCAACACACACCCTGGGAGGATGCTATGCTACGTATTCAGCGCAGAGTGGCTGTGCTGTAACCGAATGACGACGCTTTCTGAGCTCGTATTGATGCATCTCAAGCCGAGTTCTTGTTCGGATAACCCAATACTGTAACAGTCTACAGTTCAAATATCATGTTCCGTTATACCTGCAGCATGCGCTGGCATTCATTACTCCCATAAAGTTTAGGCTACCAGAAATGACACCCCTGGCAACATGATTAAGCCCGTTGCGAAATGGATAAACTTTCTCCAGAAATTGAATTCAAACTGTTTTCGGTCATGTCTATTCAAGAACCATAAACCTCAATAGTCAGTCGATTTATCAAGACTACTATTCCTGCCCTCGTCGGCTACTAATCGTCCTGTCCTTTATCATCGATATCCTCGATTAAGCGAACTCCTTGGGCGGTATTTTGTCTAGCAATAACCACGTCACCGCTCATCATCAGACGGATAATGAACCCGTCATCGGTGCACACTAAGGGAACTTCGGGCCTAGGGTACATGGCATTCCGGGCGTTCGGAATTTCTCAACTCCCTAGCGTCTTCATGGTGTTTCGCCCCAGCTTGACTTGTTCTCTTCACGTTCAAATCTAGCTGGAAAATGTCAGGGTTCACTGCATTTATCGCATCGATAAATATGACCGTTTTCTCCCCCACTCTCAACTGTAGGACGGTAGGTACGGTAGAAACTGACTGTCAAAGTTTAACCCTCTCCTGGGCAACAAAGTTTGCCCATCTGAGAAGGATTTCCAAGAACCCACAGACTGGAGACAGTTCAGCCCGACATCATGCTCATCAGCCCAACCACGTGGTGCGCCACACGACGCAGTCCAACGTGTTCGATGGCAGGGTTTTGGGCTGGAATGGCTTTTTTCTTGGGTGGAAGAAGTATATTCAATCGCTCAGATTCCCCCTCGACAAAGCACGTAGAGGCTTATCAACAGTCGGATTGGAAGTACACTTAGCTCTCTCAACTGGATCTAGGCTGGGTCCCAGGACGTAAGGCATACTAATTTTTTCAATTTCCTTTTAGCTTTACCCAGTATCCTAGATAGTAATGCATACTATTCCATCGCAAACCACCGCCCATTTTTATTAACATTCGCCGTACCGTGGATCTAATCGCACTGGTGGTGCTGACATAAACAAAACCCAAGACAGCCGCCCCCACTTGGGCGGTTCGGGCGATGGGCATCCATCATCCCTAAGTTAGTTCTGCTTCCTTCACCGTCCACTCATTCTCACCGGTTCCAAGCACAACTCCTTCAAAATTTCTAGCGAAAATATTTCTGTCATCAACTTGCTCTTCATTCTGGCATGAGGGACTATGCCTGCGCCTTGTGTGGGTGGTTCATCCCCCATCGAACTGACTCCGTTTCCTGGTACAATGAGTTCCGTGGTCGTACGTGACAGGTTGGGTCTCGGTGACAAGCATATCCTAACTGATAACAGTCTGTTCTGGTCCTGAGGGCATTATCCTCACAGGTGTGGGTCTGTACGAAGATCCATTCGAGCAAGGCGAGCCTTTAGTCGCTCCCATAGATCGTGATGGTCGGTGGGATGATTCGGACTATAACAGCCCCCCCGACCACCAGTTCGCCGCCATGGGAGAGGACGACCAAGGCCTGGGTCGCTATGGATTCTTATTTCACGAAGCTTGTTGGTCTCTCCTGGAGACTGTCTTCCTCCCTGGGGCCGTACCGTGCGAGCGGCTATTCAACATTTGCAGGTCATTTCCCCTTGTTCGATACCACGAGGGCTGCATCAGCTGGGGCCATGATTATGCTGGTGCGATTCAAACAAACGACTTGAACATCTTTCCGTGGGAGCACAACCACGAGGAACTCGCAGAATTCGAACCTGACTCAATCTTCAGTACTGATCCCTACCATGGCGGAGAAGTCAAGTGGCTTCTTACAACCATCCCTAAACAACCGCCCGGGGAGCTCCCGCCATCTTCAAACACGACGTACCATCAAAAGGACTGCTTCAGCTCGCTCCCAATAGAACTCCTCTCGGCTATCGCAGTGAGGATGTCAACGTGTGATTTTTTGAACGTGCGGCTGGCATCAAGATCGTTCTGGCCAATATTTGACGACTACCATTTCTGGGCGTCAAGATTCAAGCCTGGGTCCGAGCGTTCATGGATCTTCGAGAGACGGGATGATGATAAACGCCATAATTGGCGGTGGATATATCGTCAAACCCAAACCGCCCTTCTGAGCCATTCTCTCGAAAACAGGAAACGGATTTGGGGACTTGCTCACAAGCTCCTAGACATTGTTCAGCTCCGCTGGACTGAGCTCCCTGGATCACCCCCGATGCTCTCTCCGGACCAAAAAATGACTTCACGTGCATCTGGATATTTGTGGAAGGACAACCAAGACAATCCCTGCTATTCTCTTGGGGAAGGCTGTCGAATCCTTCATCGTCAGTCCGTCCCCATTTCACCAACCACAGCACTCTTCTCCATCTTCTCTGTACACCTTGGGGACAGGGTGTACATTTGCGGAATCACAATCACGTCTGTCGAAGGAGTCGTCATTAACCTAGGCTACCAATCCGAGAACACAAGCTCCGTCGAGATATCCGGCGAAATCACAGGATTCGTGCTTGCAATAGGATATAGAGGTATCCAAGCCATTCAATGTGTCGTGAGCGGCAATCAGAAGATCGCATGGCTAGGATGCCCTGAAGAAGTGCCTCATACACAGTGTCTCGTCATGTCGAGCCGTATTACTGCAATCGAAGCCGGCTTTGATGTACGGTCTATCCCGTCAAGGTCGATGCTTAGCTAATCTCATTTAACAGGCATGCAAGCTCGTCAGCTTGGCTGTGTGTCCAGAGCTACCCCTCCCAATAAAAGAAGTTGTTAATGACGAACAATTAAGAACGTCGGGGCTGTGGTATCCCGAAGCACCGGGCCCATCTCTCTGTCTTAACGTCCCAACAATAACACAAATCCGCGACTACATCAACTTCAGCGGGTACAAGCCATTTCTCTGGACGCTATTCGGCGGGCCTGGTGGCATCTATCTTCCACACCTGACCCATATGTCAGCCGACACCGCCGTCGGTCGAATCAATTTCTTTTACGACCAGGATGTCCCACCACAGTTCAAATCTCTAGGCCGCTGCACCTATTCAGATGGAGTTTCCAAATTTCCTATTGACGGCAAAGGTGGCGAGCGCATCACCGGAGTGGAGGTGTATCGTCTCAATCTCAGGTCTCCGAATACCCCTGCGGGAGGGGAAGGAACCTTTCTTGGGTTCAAGGTGAGTGATTTTATTCTGACGTCGACATCTGACTTGGCCACAAATTTAACCCCGCAATAGGTCTACACGAACCGTCAAAGGTCCTGTCTCTTTTTCTATGAGCCGAGGTGGTTGCAAATGCCTGGTGTCTCGTCGACACTTACCAAAACACCGGGACAGACAATTACGGGCTTCTACGTTTGCCAGGTACCTCCAAAATCTCTTCATCGAATTGACCTAGACTAACCGTGCTGTTTAAGGCGGAAAAATCAACGTTCCGTGATCTAGGCGTCATCTCGGAGACGGTGGGTAATGAATGAGTGCGGATACAATACAATCGCACGATGAAAACATGAAATGCATGAAACAGAGCAGAAATCTGCCTGTGACGGAAATCGAAAGGGCGAAACGAAGGCGAAAAGAGTAGTTCTAACGGTATGGACCGGTTGAAACTATAATCGGGTCGAGTTTCACTGCGTTTGAGCGAGTCACCCGCACCAAAATAGCTGAGACAACTCATACGCCTGCCAGGGCTTGAGAAATCATTGCATAAATGATGGAGACAAACGAAGCCCACGTATGCAATTTTCAGCAATCTAATATCGTCGCATGCATACGAATATTATTAGCCGTTTCCTTCCTTTATGCACCGCACATGTACAGTGGCGGAAATTCGGATTCGGGTGCAGGGTAGTGGAGCGCAACCCTACCTACATCACTTTACTCTTTTATTCCTGAGCTAGCTGTCTTTCTGATGGAATTCTCATGAACTAAATGGGTTATTCCTGTTAAATTTGTTCCGAAACACATTGCGTCTAGGACAATGAGATCCATTTCGGTAATTAACGGCTGTATCAATCTTGGCTGTCTCAATTCTCAATGGCGTACATCGACCTCCTGCATCCTTAACCACTCGTCCTGGGGTTGCATCGAGTCTGAGTGTTCTTCAGGCTCTAGAAATCCATACTCACTGGCCGACCTGGCCGAGGTAAGTCCTTTCCCGCGCTGTGACTTGCGACGTAACGCCAGCACTGTACCAGCAAGGTACACAATGGCAATAATCCCACTCGCGACAGAGTACACAACTATGTACTTCACCGGGGCACTCGCGAGCTGTAACCCTAATCCTCCGTTTATAATCCCAAGACCCATGAGAACTCGACCGTACCAAATATGGGCGTGGCTGACGAGTCCTCGTTGTTGGTGTTTGAGGTAGTGCCTGTGATGTGCCCACCCTAGGATGGGCTGGATGCTCAACAATGCACAGACGATGACACCGAGTATCGTGTGACTCTCGTGTCCCCACTGGAAATATTTGTCAGAAAATGCTGGACGTATTGTGGGTAAATGTAGTATGGGGCCACTTACGGAACCATCATGTCGAGAAATTACGAAGCCAATACCGAAGCCAGCCCACATGGCCAAGAAGGCAAGACTCTGCCAGGTGGCATGAACGAGCCATTTTCCGAGGAGGGGCATAAGGAGAGCCCCAACCGGGTATGCAATGACGAACACGATCGCCATTATAACTCCATGAGCACTCGCGAGGCGGTCGTCGTTCCCGCTCGACCCTGAATCAACCGCGTTGCCAGATCCATTGCTACTGGCCGAGTTCGTAAAGGGGTTTCCGGTCGAGCTGAAAGTCGCTTGTGCAAAGTTTACGTCGAAAATGTTATAGTCGTCGTGTTGTTGGATGATTTCTGAGAGGCTCGTCGAGTCGAGTGCACTACCCTCCTTCCAAGCCGCGATCCAAGAATTGGAACCAGAGAGGTCCAGCCCAGTACAGTCACCACACCTGATGTTAGCTATCATCGTTTTGTTGGCAACGCCCGATCCATCGATGAGCGTCACTCCGCTTCTTTTTGTATATTGCGGCATGGAATGCCCCGAGGTTGTCCTTGTGCTCAGTGTCACATTTCCCTTGCCATCCTGGTAAACCAAGAACATCTCGGCCCCCGCCATTCTTGAGCCGATCCCGAGCGCCACCCACTGGTAGGTGGTTGGAGCCTGGATCTGGAAGTATACATCTCCAGAGCCTGACGCTGCGGCTGCTTCCGGCACTCCCCAGCGGAAACATACATTTTGGCTTTTTGGACAGTACGGAGAAGTCGTTGCCGATGTAACATGGGAGTCTGTGGGGTTGAAATCAGTACGTGAAAAAGCCCGCTTGAGAAAATTCCAATGCCTGGGGTGTGGGAGAGAGGGCGCTGTCGCAGGGGATTTTCTTACACGATACTAGAAGTATAGCCACTGCAGTGACAAATGCCGACTTCATTGTGTACCTAGAGGTAATAGAAGGTTTGTTGTGAATGAAAGGGAATACAGACCACGAAAAAGGCCATTCGTGTGATCATATGTACACAGATTGAATCCGTTAACGCATGAGCTAGAACAGCCCTAAGCCATGGCCTCGTTGTAAGCCCTCTTTGCTTTTTCAGGACCTCCGTGGCTTATGAACGCCATCGTCAGCCATGCCCAACACCGCCTCTCAGCCCATCCCAACAAAAAAAAGCCAGTGTAGGATTTCAGATTGCGTGTCCGCCACGCTGTTGCATCGCTGGCATCTAGCCAAGGCGACAGCAAGGTGTGGCTTCTCGGATGTGTGTGTTCCTTAGGCTAATAAATAACATAAGCTCAGCCTTGAAATAACTGCAAATCACACCTCGCGATGCCGGTCCCATCATCGCCGGGGTAGCACAGCCCCAACGCCAAATGCTTGTTATTCACTAGCTCTTCCCTAATAAGCGGCTTCTTTTGCTCCGCCTTGTGATCAGCGGGTAAGTCGGCAATCCGGGATTTAGTCACCCGCCGGCTGTCATTCGTCCTAGAAATTCCGGTCGCGGAATCTCCAATCATGAAGCGGGACATTGTCAGGACTCGGTCTAGACCGCGCCAACTTGAGATATACATACCGCCTCAAAAGCCTTACTCCACGCCCCATCACGGCTGGACCCTTCCCGGCACGGTACCCCAAGCTGGATTGGCTTGAGCTACTCGACTAACACGAGGACGGCACTTGCAAGTAGACTTCCCAGGAACGCCACTAGGTCATGGCCCACAAGGCCACCCACAGGCCGCCCTCAACGCCTATCGCTCACAATCTGTATTCTTTCCCCTTCTTTTTCAGCCGTTATTTGGGTGATCAGATCACTAACGTTGGCCCATGGCTTGGTTTTACATGCCATTCAATCGTCGCAACACTTCCCTTGTCGGCTCCGCCACACGCTGGCGGTTGTTTTAAATGATGGCTCTCGGCAACTTTGGTAGCTACGTTGTCCTCGTAACCCGTGATGCTCTTGCATTTGAGTGGAGGCAATGTTGACACAGACTTCAAAATGCACGCCACAGTCATCTTTTCTAATGGTCTCAACGCTAAGTTAAGTGACACCAGTCAGAATTGGTATGTCATCCCGCTGATGGGCACTGGATAACATTTATTTACGCAGTGCAATGTACCATTTAACCCGGCCCTGGCAGACGTATCTACGCATTTAGTCTCAGAGGTCCAGCTTTTGCACCTTTCTCATTTGCCCACTTATGAGCGAGAAATTACTTACACTTCCCCATAGGGCCATCCTTGCCATTATTCAGTCCCATTCACCATTGGCAGCCTCGACTACAGCCTTGATACATGCCTCAATGCGATAGCGACTCGTGAAGTTCATGGAGGTGAACAGGTCATATAGCGAAACTGTTAGCTGTAGTTCCAGTTGTATTCTTTGATCGAGGTGAATGCACATGGGAACCGTAAAAGACTCTACCGGTACTAGATGATCGCAAGTCGACCAGCTCGTGACGATAGAAATTTGCAAACTAGGGTCTATGTACTCCAAAATCGAGGCGATTCTTCATTCCTATTGGTGAGATGGCCGAGTTGGTTATGGCGCCAGGTTAAGGTTAACCTTAACAACTAAATTTCCTGGTGGAGCAATCCTCCTGGGTTCGAGTCCCAGTCTCATCATTTCTTTTTGTCTTTTCTTCTATTTTTATTTTTGCAGCATTCGATTTGGCGAATCTTGTGCGCGAGTGCAACGGTTCACGCGCCTTGGAAGAAGGTCATCGCTAGTAATGACCGGAATTCTAAAGCTGCATTTCGGGATTCGGTATCATCAAGAAAATAACCAGGACTGCATAAGAGCGGAAAGTGACATTGGCAGTTATGTATACAGACTTGTCCGACGCAGGAGCCTAGATATAATACTCTAAACCTGGCGGCCTAAACCCGGTGGTCCGAAGGCAGTATAATTTTGCCTCAAAGTTCACCAAGTGAAATGGCTACTTACACGTTTGAAACCACTTGAGCACTTGTATTTTCCCGTTTGCCTAAGTCACCATGGCCGTCGGTTATCACAACTAATACCCTCCAAGATTATGGTTCAACCCGTCTTATTCAACCTTCTTCGCTCTTTTCACTAGTGACTTAATATTCGGCTCATCTTCTTGGTCTCTTGGACTTCTCTTACTTTTCCGTCTACTGATTTCCTTTTCCACTGTGGAGTTACTCTCTGCAGGTGGCAGTTCAATATCGACCAGCCAAGGAAGTTGCATTAGCTGAACATCAGCATCTCTACGCGAATGCGAAACAGAATGCACTATCGTAAGAACTCTTTGCTGGTACTGATCAGAACCTCACAACTCGTTTTTAGAATGAATGAAAGCTACGATAATGGCCCAGGACTCGAAAAGAGTAGAAAGGGGAACCACTTGCCTTTCGTATAGTATTGTTTAACCCAGCAGCCTCAACGCACCAGTATAGTTATGCGGCCCCAAAAGAGCAACCAAAACCCAGCGACCCAAAATCGACAAACACGACTCACCCGCACGAACAACACATTCCAACTCTTCTTGGTCCATCTCAGGGAGGACTTGACCAGCTTTCGCCACTTCTAGCAACAGCTAGGAAAGGTCGAGAACATCACCATCACTTCCTCGATCAACCACCGTCACGGCCCTCAATCTCAGCAAGTCCAACTTGGACGCAACGGAACCATCGAATAGGGGCTCAGTCACGTGGATCTTGTCGATACATCCGCTGCCTATTTGTATAAGGTCGACTCGGACTAGGAACCCTTGCGGTGCGTTAAATGAGATCATGCCGTCGGGTTCAATTGCAAAATTAGGGGCGCCGGCCGAGATAACCTCCAGGATTTCCACGATAGGACCTTGAGGTGCCGCAACATCCATATCTTCGGTCGTCTAAACTGAGCCATGGGCAATGCTGGCTGCGCCGCCAACTAGTACTAGTTGATGCCATAGTTCTGGTCGGACAAGGTAGGTAGTTGCGCGGAAGCACTCTAAAAGTGCTTCACGAATTGTCGAGGAAATAATGGTACGTCTCGGCATGGCTACTTTGGGGGCTGGGAGTAGAACTAATGGCAGAGTACCTATAAACAGTATTAGTTTGGTAGTAAAAGGAACCCATTCCCATGTGTCGTAATCGCATCAACGCTCCAAAGGTAGAGTATAACTAGACTGAGCACTTACGCGATAATGTGTAGAAGGCCAGAGAGGCTTGAAACAAATTCGAGCACTGAAGGATACCAAAAGAGAACTGCCACAAAATCTCTATGGCATTCGATACCTGAAGAGAGAAGACATTGGGAGGAAGTGGAGGGCTACGGCAGATATTGTTTTATGTCGCGAATCGACGGTATGGAAGGTACTACTTTTACTAGCCGAGCAACCACCCCTACCTCATATTAGTCGACAGAGAAGCAGGCAAGATGTCGTGATGGACTTGCTTCAAAAAGTTGACCATGTGAAACGGTTGCGTGCATGAATGGGCCACTCGAGAACATATATTTTGCCATTGCGTTGTCTCAATGTCTTCTCTTCTAGAGCACCGCCACCACCCATCACCAAACCAATACCCTCTCAACCTTTTGTGCCATCTATTTTTATTCCACCTTCTTGGCTTTTTTCTCAATTGGCCTTGCATCATCGTCTTCATCGACTGTTGCTTTTCTCTTCTCGCCCTTCCGTTCGCTGGTTTCATTTTCCACCGTCAAGTCTTTACGGGCAGGTGATAGTTCAATATCCACCAGCCAAGGAAGTTGCATTGGCTGATCGCTCCCATCTGCTTTGATTGAAGCATTCACAAATAGAGTCTCTTTCCCTCTGGTGAGGGGGGTGTCGTCGCCGGTGCAGTGGCTTGTGCGGCAGCATCCGTCCTCGATGCATGCTTTAGCCTTGTTTGCCTTCTCCAAAGCCGTGCCGTCATCGTCAAACTTTGATCGCCTAAAACTCGAGAGATTTTCGATAAGAACAGACTTGTCGTTGTCAATGTCGGTGAAGTGCGACGGAATCTCGCTGGTATTTTCCCTCCAGCTCACCAACTTTCCTCCCCATCCCTCATGGATGTGACCAAAGCAATGTAGCGCCGGGCGTTTTCTGGCGACGGCAGCGAAGAGGTCCGGGCAGCCAACACGTTTCCTTGATTCCGCCATGTCCATAACCCCCCTGGGAGGGCCATGTGTAATGACAACATCTGTGCCATCTTGTATAGGGTAGTTGTGGCCATCACGGGGATCATATTGAAACCCCCAATCATTGAGTGAAGGTGTGAAGGGACTTGCAAATACCCTCAATGATGCCCCATTCTCCAACTTGAACTCATGCGTCCCTTCGTTCAAGAAAATGATGCCTTCTTTCTTGGCCTCTTCAAACAGCTGACTCACTTCTCCCCAGCTACCATACTCCTTCGTCACCAGCTCTGGTTCTAATGGAGGGCGGACTTCGGCCACCTTTTTCTTGAACATAGGTATGTCTAGTGTAAAATCGTGATTACCAGGGATGAGGAGCTTCAATGGGGCATCGAGGTTTCGAAGAAGTTCCAGCGATGTTCGGAACTCAGCCAGTTTGGACTCTTCTGTGAGATCCCCGCAGTGGATTGCGACATCAGCATGATGGTCGGGGTGACGTTCAGATGAAAAATTCATCCCATGAGTGTCTGAAATGATGAGAAATCGAGTCTTGATGGACGTCATCGTGTCTTGCTTCACTCGTGTAGGTGGAATATGTCGGATCGCGGCCTTGTTCGGCAGAGAATGCAGAAAATGATGAATCCCACTTCAAAATCATGACAAGTTGAGGGACAGGAGGGGTATTTATTTCCTCTTGCCTCGGGCAGCAAGGTTGTCATCCCGGGTTATTTAGGTTGGAGACAGAAGGGTTGAATTAAAACTCAAGTAAAAGTAAGTGTGCAACAACCTGGCTGTTTGAGCTACTGTATCTTCTGGCACTGGGTGTATGCTTAACGTCTGCGCCATTGTTTGCAACTATTGTATCGCTTTGATCAATCTGGTGACATAGAGCAAAGTTATGTAAACCGAATTTACTTGTTCTCAAAATCGTTCCGTGAATATAACTCCACCGCGGGCGGCTTCGTCAACCATCAGGGTCTGAGGTGGGCTACAGTGCTGGCCAGAAAGGATGGGTCCATGTATGGACACGCATGACATGAGTCATGTATTACCAGCTATAAAAGATGTGATTCCTCAAATTCGGTTCAAATAATGCGCTGTGGCGATGCTCTACCTCTTGCCCTCGCTTCAACAACCTCAGACGGGATGCTTAGGACGCTCTCTTAAGCCTTGCCTCCACACACCCGCCCGGAACCCCAGCCGCACGCCACGTCTGCACAAGTTCAAGCCCCGCCGCTTCGAACATCTTCTGGAAACCTGCTTCGGTGCGCTCCTTGCCGCCCATGGTCATAACAGCCTGGTCGAGAACCGCAGAAGCAAAGTCGGCCTCACCTACACGTGGGGCCAAGACCATCTCGCAGATAAGAACACGAGACTCAGACGACATTGCCTCGGTGAGACGCTTCAAAATCTCGATGCCGACGGGGTCGGCATAATCGTGGAGAATCATGCGCATGAAGTAGGCTTTGGCTCCTGGATCGTTTAGTTAGCATTAGTCTGAACAAAGCCGAGACAAATCGGCGTATACCCTTAATAGGCTGCTCGGTCATGAAATCGTGGTCAAGGAGCTGGAACTCAGGAGTCTGTGATTTGGCCAGCTGAATCATCTCGGGCCTTTCCTGGAGCACGCAGTTCTTCGGCGATAGCTCTGGGTGGGCTGACAGAATCTTGTTGAGCACGACGCCCTCGCCGCCACCAACGTCTACCAGTTCTACGATATCCTTGTCGTTGTCTTCGGGGCTGTTTTTGAGGGTGCTGAAGTCGAAATGGCCGGTGACTGGAATTGCGACATCGATACCTGCCATGCCAGTTTGGAATGTCTGCAATTTCCCCGGGTTCTGCATCATGATGCTCCATACCGGCGTGCCCTCCTGCTTGTGGTAGGCAGTATACGGGTTCCTCAGTGGATCATCGGGCTCAGTATACTTGCCGCTGGAAATGAGATACTCGTCAAAGTTGTGCATGTTCTTAAACCACTCATCGTACCTATGCAGGGTAAGAATGACATTTCAGACGAGATAACGAGCCATTTCACAGGGCAAAGGACCTCTTACATGGCAAGGAACAAATGACCGGGTGCGGGCTTGTCTAAGATGTAGGCAAGAGAAAATTTGGTGTGCTTGTATTCTCCGCCATCAGGTTCTGTCTGGTCGAGGAAGCCGGAGGCGACTGTGTTTGTGATGAGCTGATGTCAAAGATCCGACTATTAGTAAAGTGAGACGGGTTGACTCACCTAATACACGGCCCATTCGTTCTGACAAATACAATATTAGCTGCTTTCTGGTACTAGTGGCCGCAAAGAGCGCTGTGCGCACCGAGAAGCGAGTCTTGAACGCCGGTGGCCTTGGAGAGATCCTCTAGAGATATGGACCCAGTGGCTGGGATAGCATCGAGGACTTTGAGTCTCATAAATGTCCTCACAGCAACGAGCTCCGCCATCTACGGCACAAAATAGTGTAAGCAATCGGCCGGACTGCATGCGACATCCCATGGGTAGACTAAGGGATGCCATCCTAAAGCACCCAATACAGAATCATGGACTCACATTGAGGCCATGATAATTAGGCTTCTGGTCGGGCGTGATCAGTGCTTGAGTCAGTTCCTTTGCCTTGGCAAGGATCTGCACGCGCGACATGTATCCGTCCAGGTCAGGGGAATCGGAGTAAGCCTCTGCGATCTGGTTGAGGCTGCTGACGAGATCCTGAACCTCTTTCTTGGTGGGGAGAGCCATGATTCAGATGTAAGTGTACATAGAGGTGTGGCAGTGTTGAATGATACGGAGCAAAGCTGAGGATCGATTAAAGTGATACTTAACAGAGCAGTATGCTCATAGACAGCGTTGAAATGTGTGAGAGATCCGTGGCTATGGTACGGGAATTTGGAGAGCTGGTCGTTTGGGTGTGGGCTGGTACTCGGAGATTCGGCCGTTCACAGCCACCCTGGTCAAGTATCCCTACGCAGCAATAGGACCCGCGGAACACGCCACTCTGACAGCAAACTATTCCAGTTACGGCTTACCTTCCGTGATGGCGTGAGGAGATTCAGTCCTCTCCACTTGCCGCGGTTAGCCCATCCCTTAGCGAGTTGTCGAGCTCCAGACTATCAACATGATCGGCGCCGGCGCCCCTCTCCCCACTCTATGGCTTTTGAATGTCCGATTGAACTCTAATTTCGACGCTGGGAGGGATTCCAGCAGTCTGGGACTTCAATAGTGCAATTGTGTTGCTGCTAACTCTGCTCTGCCGGCCTCGCCCATCATGTCCGCGCCGTCTTCCCCCCCGACGTCCGCGGAGTTGCACCACCGCAATCTCCAGGACGTAGGGGCTGCCGAGGGACGTTCGGGTGGCGTCATATCTGAGCAGAATCCTGAAAACCTGGAACCAATTGCGCTATCACGGACCTCTTCGACAGCGCCGTCGAGCCATATCGAGCCCGATGTTTGGACCGACGACGACGAAGCATACGCCGAATCGTCAAACACGAGCTATTTATCCTCTATCGCATCCGATGTCAGGCGGGGCATCACCGAGAATGGACGCACGTATGGCGTCTACGGCATTCACAAGTCCTGGATTCCAAGCGATGACCTGGAAGTGGGTATTTCCCGTCATTGCAACGAAGATTTGAAGATGTATTGACTGGTGATCGTCCAACCAGATGGAGAGAAATGATCTCCAGCACTGCAAGTTCACCATGCTCATGAACGACGAGCTTTATTTAGCACCCATGCCGGACTTTCCGCAGAAGATCCTGGATCTTGGAACCGGCTCGGGCATTTGGGCCATGGACATTGCGGACCAGTACCCATCGGCGAAGGTCATTGGAGTCGACAAAGCTCCGGTGCAGCCAACGATGATCCCTAACAACCTGACGTTTGAGGTACGTGGTGGCTGCTTTCTCCAATGGCCAACCCTCTTGACAGCCGAAGTTGACTAACACGATGTGTAGCTCGACGACATTGAGGACGACTGGCTCTGGGGAGAATCCAGCTTCGACTTTATCCACGGCCGCGAGCTCATCATGGCCATCCAAGACTGGCCGCGCCTGATCCGCCAAGCGCACGACCACCTCAAGCCCGGCGCGTACCTACAACTTGGGGGATCGATCCCAGACTTCCGGTCCGACGACGACACGCTGCCGCAAGACTCGGCGTACATGGAAATGGGCCGCATATACTTGGAAATGTCGGAGCGCGTCAGCCTATCGGGCTGGGAGCCGACGAAGTGGAAGCGCTACTTGGAAGAGGCGGGCTTCGAGGATGTGGAGGAGCGTATACTGAAGATTCCCACCAACCCCTGGCCTCGCGATCCCTACTTGAAGAAGATTGGCGCCTTCGAGTTGCATCATTTCCGCGAGAGCATCGCCAACGTCTTTGCGCGTGGCTACGAGCAGATATTGGGCGGTGACCCGACGTACTTCCAGGTCTTGCTGGCCAAGGCTCGACGGGAAGTATCCAACCCCAACATGCACAGCTGGGTGCCTTTGTAAGTGTGACCTGACGATATGTCAATACCACAGAGCTGACCTTGTCTATAGCTACGTCGTTTATGGACGGAGACCTAGAAGTTCGTCAACGTCGATGCCGACCCAGAATGAAAAGTCCCCGTCGCCTCCCCAGGCTTAGCGCCATATCTCGATTGACGCGGGGACGAGGCGTTTTGGCGTGTCAAATTTGGGACACTTGGATGAAGGAGAAAGAAGACACGTGAGTACATTTGGCTGGAAGCGAGTCATGTCCATTAGAGAGTGGAGATGTAGAATATGTTCAATGATTGCCTTTGTTGTTAATCTGCTTTGTCCACACACGAGAGTCTTAGCTCGTTTAATTATCAGACGTACCGCGATTGAGGCCGTCCTAGTGACATAGAGCGAACAAATATATCTAATCAAAACGGGTTTATGGGATCGAAAAAATGCCAATAAGCCCATTACTCCATCGCGGATGACCTCTCTCTCCTTTCATGTCGCTCACTTGTCGGTGATTTCCTTGCGGCGGATGCCTATCCTACCGCGCCTGTTACGATGCATTGATTCACGCAAGCGAATCGGATACCACAGCTCCGCATGTAAATGTGACTCTGATAAAGTAAAGAGTATGAATTTACAAAGCACGATGGTCTGATTGAACAGTTGAATAAGACGCAGGTCGGCTTTGTCGACCCTGCGCCGAGACACAATGAGACTTGTTCATGCCTTTGACAGCACTGTCAAAGGGATCTCGCAACAAAGTAGGTAACAAGTTAGTGCATTGAAACCAGTGAAACAGTATGCATGGATCAAACTCAAAAGGGAATTATGGGTGTGTGTTCCTCTAAGGACTGCCTGGGCTCCAAGTACAAAAGGTGGTCACATCTCCCCCAGTTCGGATAATATTTCTCATCTAGATCCTCCTTACGACTTGGATTTCTTCCCTACATCCTATCACCATTGCGAACATGACGGAAATCAAATCCAACGGTCTAAATGGCCTTTACACACAGGAGCAGCAACAGATCTTAGATGCCATTGACTCGCTCGCCTCGCTGGGCATCGACCACCACATCTCGGTTCCCAAAATCGTTGTCTGCGGCGATCGATCTTCTGGAAAGAGCTCCGTCCTCGAAGCAATCTCTGGAGTTCCTTTCCCCGTCGGCATCATTCCCTCTCCTCGTTTCCCCACGGAAGTTGTCCTCCGCAAGACCACCACTTCTGGTGCGAAGGTCTATTTTACCCCACATGACTCCAAAGACGAGTTCGCTCATTTGAGTCTCTCTGAATTCCTCAAGGAACCAGAATGCTTGGAGAATCTTCCACTGGTGATTGAGGAAGCGCGGACTTTGATGGGCTTATTGATCCCAGAGAAAGAAATTTCGATGTACGTTCTTCGCATCGAGATTAGCGGACCCAACTGTCCCCTCCTTACCATGGTGGACCTGCCTGGTCTCACTCGGTCCGACGACAGAACCCAGCCTGCTTCAGACGCTTATTTAACCTGCGCTCAGCGCTACATGAGCGATCCTGATAACATAATCCTAGCCGTTGTCTCCGCGAAGCATGATTTTGCTAGTCAAGCGGTCTTAAATTTGGCCCGGAAGTCTGACCCAAGGGGCCACCGCACTATTGGGGTCATTACAAAACCAGACAAACTTCACCCAGGTTCTACCCGTGAGAATGAATACATTTCCTTGGCTAGAAACAAGGAGATATACTTCAAGCTAGGCTGGTATGTTCTAAGGAATGCTGATTCCAAGGTCAAGTTGAGGGGGCTACCACGACGCGATGAAGAAGAGGCCCGATTCCTTTCCAAAGGGGCTTGGTGTAACCTTTCTCAGTCTGCATTGGGAGTAGAGACGTTGCGCAACAGGCTGAGAAACGTACTCTTTCGTCCTATCACGGCCGAACTACCGGGTTTGATAGAAGAGATCCAGTCTGAGTCTGAGCTTTGTCAAGACCTGTTGAACAAGTGTGTTCAACCTCGCAACTCCGTTGACAACCAACGGATGCATCTGTTACAGGTCAGCCGGTCATTTCAGGCTTTGACCAAAGCCGCCATTGACGGTACATACAATGATCGCTTCTTCGAAAATGTCATCAATCCGGAAGGCGATCAGAGACGATTCCTTGCTGTTGTCCAAAATCTCAATGATAAGTTTGCAGCAGAGCTAATTAGTCACGGTCAGCGTTATTGGGTTGTTCTGAACACCGAGCTCCTCAACCTAGGATCACACCCTATCTTCATCACTCGAGACCAGTTCATTAGCAAGATTAGCAGAAAGATGGAGGGTAGGGGAGGTCTGGATCCGCCAGAATTGTTCGATTCCGAGAGTCTCTTCGAATTCATGAAGGAGAAAATGACCCCATGGGAAGATATCACAAGAAAGCACGTCAAAAAGGTTTGGACGGCTGCTCGAAGATTTCTCGGAGACTTGACTAAACATGCTGATCCATCAATGTTCTATGTGATGTTGGACACCGTGGTGGAGCCTAAGATGGAAGCTCTGCTCGTATCTCTCGAGGCAAGGATGGCAGGGCTTCTCAAGGAGCACCAAGAATACCGTGCAATCACAAATAACCTTCTCCTAGATGATACACCTCAGAAAGTCCAATTTGAGAGGGACATGTCAGAAATGACCTACAAAATGGAAAGATTTCTTCACCGGATCCTTCAGTCTGGACTAAGAGGATCTGAACTTGTGGCTATGAGAAGGTTAAAGAATGCCGTTTTGAAACAGAGTAGACCAGACATATGGCGCAATATTGCATCGTCAGCGCTTAACTACTTTGACGTATGCTTTGAGGTAAGCTTTTCCAAGATTTCAAAGAGAATTACGTCTGACAAACATAAACAACAGGTTGCTCAGAAACACTTCATCGACGATGTTGCGGTCGAGGTTATCGACAAGATCCTAGTATCTGGGCTTGGTGACATTCTTACGCCCGATACTGTTGCTATAATGCCAGATAGCAAAGTCACCCAAATTGCTGGCGAGACAAATGAGAGTCGCACATTTCGTGAGAGTTTACAGAAGGATCTTGAAACTCTGGACTCGGGGTTGAAGACATGCAAAAAACATTTGGGATTGCAGTTCTCAGGTAAGATCGTGTCAATGGAATTACGAGATATTGACTGACCAAATCAAACAGACATGGGTGAGGATGGTGAGCAAGCCCTTTCTATCACCTCTGAAGTACGATCATTCGATCGTCACAAGGGAGTACCTTCATCGCCGCTAGAGGAGCAGTGTGGGGCATTTCGGACACGGGAAATCAAGCCAGAACCAACCCAAGAGGAGCCACTGGCAGAGCCCGCAGCGTCAACTGAGTATGGCGCCCTGGTAGCAAGAGTGAAGCAGGTGATGCAGATGAAAGAAGAAAGAAGAAAGAAGAATTCGGAACCTTGAATTATGTCGACTATTGGGAGTTGAACAAAACCAGAAAGACTAGCGCCTACATTTTGATGAGATAGTGGGATAAAGATAAGTCTAGTTACGGGTTTCACTGTGCGACTTGGCTGCTTGGTGGCGATTGGGTTCGCCAGGAAGGTGATATGCAGGAGGTTATTTGGGGTTCTAGAATTTCGAGGGACATGGAGTTCAAAAGAGCGGGAGAAGAAGGCTGCTTTCGGCCGGAAGCTTATCGGGTGGTTTGATATAGATTTCTTCGATCGGAGCTACAGTAGTTCAATTATTCATCTTGCCTTGTTTGAGAGTTGGAGAGGATCCGTTATCAAAGTTGCTTTCGTCGCTCGTATCCACGGGTCTTGTAAATTGTAGCAGACTCGATCTTACGTCCCATATTACGAGAATAGATGTTCACCTTGTTTGAGCAAGTTTTTGGGGATTTAACGAGGAGCTGTCCAGCACGTATTCTAGTTGGGTATGTCTAGTAGTAGTGGCTGAGTCCAAGTCATTGGAATGGAAAGGTTTTCAATTTCAACTATTCAAGTACCGCTTGTGCCTTGATCTTTATTCCTAGAGCAAAGCCGACACCGTAGCGCCTGTGTTTATTCCCCCTTTTTCACAGCAGGGCGATTTCAAACTTAATGTATTCAGTCTTCTGAAGTGTCCAATTTGAGCTCATCATCTACGATATCAATCTAACATGGCATGAATGACTTTTCCGGTGCTGTCTGCTAGCATGATGTTGGAGCTATGGACGGTTAGGCGAGTGAGCATGCCTTTTCTGTCATTCAACTTAACTGCTGAGTCTTCAAGGCTCTTGAGATCATCTCAAGCTGTAGTCTGACGAATAAGAACCATGACGCCTCAGCTTTATTGTTATTCACTTGATTAGGTTGAATATTGTATACTCATCTGGCACCACCAGCCCCAACACGGGAAAATGACGCAGGCTAATTTCTTCCAGCCTGGAGGGGGTCATTCGCACCCCCAGAGTCCCTCTCACCCACAATTTCTGTGATTTTCAATCAAGAAACTGGGGATATTCCTATGACAGATCTTATATTTGCTTCGCTTGCGATGACATCAAGGCCGAGTTACCATTCCATCTCTTCATGACTCTATCAGGTGAGTAAGTAGCATCCTCAGCCAGGCTGAAAGGTGCAGCAACATGATTTGTGCACAAGGGACGCCGCAATAAGACACCTTGGTCAGGTGGCGTCTAAAGCTGGCATCCATCTCAGAAATTGGAAAAACAGCCACGCCTTTGCCGCTCTAAAACAGGTTGTCATACGAGGCATGATTATCAAGAGCATTTCTATAATGCCACTGTAAAAACATACCCGAGGGCTAATATTATCGCCAATAATTAGATTTCTATATTTCGCTATGGTCCCTTGATGAGGGCGCCTAATGTTTGAACTGATTGGACTTTTCTTGTGCACGCCACAGTTGCCGAGGTCAACGTTTGGGTTTCAAGCTCATTCCTTTCCATCTGCCGGAATCCTGTCTAACATTTTGTCAAGCTGTAACCCTTCTAATATTTACGCATCATCTCAAGGCTGTTACCTACAGACAGCAAAGTCATTGACTACAGACAGCAGGGCCGAAGATAGAAGAGTCGAGTTAAAGCTTACAGCAAGGACCAGTGAGCAGCAACTTTATTGTAAAGCTATCTTTTCTGGATGTGGGTGCATTGCCGAATATGTCTCGATCGGTTACAGATAATGGATGGATTTGATCTATCTGATAATATTGAGAAAAGCTAATAAAACCAAATATTCTGCTACAGTAATAAAAGGAGATAATAAAGTACGTGTAATTAGCTGAATGTCAAGAGTCAGAGGTTGAGAATCTACTAGATCAGGTATTAAAAGTAAGCAATACCAAGCTGCTGCAGCTGCAAACAATTTATCTTGTTTCGCCCTCACCGCTGAGGGTTTTGGCCGGTCTGTCATGATCACAGGAGCCCAGCTGATTGTGTGTTAATCGTTAGTCTGATTGGTGACACCCTTCCTTGAACTTGGCACAGCCCTAGTTGCAGACAACTCGGCATTAAAGTCTCGGCATGGTCACTAAGTACAATTTAGATGACGTTTTATCCCGGTAGCTTGACTGCTTGGCTACCTAAGCTCAATTCTAGTACCTCGCAGTGTGGTTGCATCGGAGAAGGATAATAGCCCTTCAAGTGCTTCTCCGCGCATTATCCCTGGGAGAACAATATGCCCAACAACTGTAAAACACCCCTGCTTTCCAGCTTCCGGACGAAGAACCATAGGAACGCGACATCCAAATAAGACCCAAATCTGATCCCCAGACCTTACTGGGCATGTCAGTCCCATAGATCCTAGTCGGCCTCCATCTGTACCGATCAAATTCATGTTGCCTACTGTTGTGTACATCGACATAGTTGCTTCCCTATCTTCTCTCGATAACACATCAACTGGAGTATATCCTCCACATATGATTTTACGGAGAGTAAGCCCCTCTTCATCCACCATATCTGCTGCGGCGTTGAGACTGCGAATTAAGTTGATTCTCTCGGCTTGGGTTGGCATTTCCGACTTCCACATCTGTTTGTATCGATGTTTTCCCAACAGAGGAAAGAAGAGGGAGGTTACATCGTCCCTCTCATACAATGGACCCTCAGTTGTCTTGGCCCAAAGCCGTTCGCAAAACCTTTCGACTCGCGCTAGGAACTCCACAATAGGCACCGCCGTTAGATCCTCTCTGTCGCTGACGAATGATATCTTGTCCACTAGCAATCCTTCAGCGGACAAGATGAAGGTGTCGGGTTGGATTGAAACATGATTCGCCTCAACCCTCCCGCAGGCGCGGCTAGCATTCAGAGGCCCCCACTGGAGATTTTCATGTGGCATCCAGGTCGGAAAATTGTCTCTAGACGTGGGTGACTTCTCGTCTCGCTTGTAGCATAAGAAGCTCAGGCTTTTATACTTGTCCACAAACTGTTGGAACACCTTTGTATACACGCCAACAACGGACAAGTTGTAATCAACGCCGAATACGCTTTCATCGACGTCTACAGCAAGTCCAAGAACTCCATAAACTCGGTCTCTTGGATCCGTGAAATTTAGACCCGCGGTCTTAATAAAAAGTTGAAGCAGGGATGATCCCAGTGCTCTCCTGGTTATCTTCATGGCGGTACCCTCGTCAGTTTGTTCGCTATGCGTCTCCCGCCCAAGGATCAAGTTCTCTTTGGCTCTGAGAATGTCACCAGAAAGAAAGTCGGGTGATGGGCCCGTTTGGCCCACTGGATCATTGGTGATGTACGCGGAAAGATGGCGTTCAGGACCTTGTACGTTTACCACTTGATATTTGACAACGTTGACTTGGTGTTGAAATTCCAGGAGTTGTTGGCCATTGAAGACATGGCGCCGACAGTACATGTCAATCTTGGTGGCGAGTATCAACTCCTGTTGTACCCAGAGTCGCCTCCAGTACGGATCTCGAAATATATCGGCAACGGGGTACCAATATGAAGGGTCGACAAAATCTCCAATAGCAACCCCTTTTCCAAGGTTCTCAAGGTCTTCAAACACAGCCCCGATGGGTTGTACGTTGTGGTCGATCCAAGCACAAACGGTGTGCGCACCTGCATAAATCGCTCGCATTAACTGGATCTGGAATTCCTTCTCGGCGATATCCAGCTGGTTGATGCAGATGGCATCTGTCCAAATAACGCGAGGCTCATCTGGTAGGCGAAGGTCATCTAGAGCCTTTCTTAAATTGCGACGCACGATAAATGAGCTGCCTTCATCAATTGAAATCGTATAAGTTGGTCGTGGCGGTCCCCACATGTAGCTCAATGCATCATAACGGGGGTTGTCGTCTAGGGAGACGTGAATAAGCCTAGCGGAGATTCGACTGCCTGGTTTTCCTGGAGACAGCTCCAATAGCCTTATTTGTCGCTTGGAATGATCAAGGGGTTGGTATTGGAATGGCGACGCTTTTTTGGTTGTCTTTCTGGGAGATGCCCATGGACGATGGATAGTCGTAGAGCGGGTCCTCATCGGGTTTGTTTAAAAGAGTCTCGTCTTTAACGGAGGTAATTGGCCCACATGTGAAGAAAGCATTCGCTCAAAGATCAGGCCTAGGTCAGGCTTGAACTGAATTGGGTTGATCGCTGAGCACCGAGAATTTGAGGCTGGTGCAAATTAGGTAGCTATCCGGCGACAACAATGCATTGTAGCCTCAGGCATTATTGCAGATAGATGGAATTGTTAAACCGCCAGTGGAACGAATACGACGACGCGATCACGATGGGGATCTCTCGAGCTTGTATGCTCCAGGGTTAGATTAAGCTCCAATGAACTCGGTCTTTTATTGCATGGAATATTTTAGAGTATCCGCCCAATTTACCCTGTTTCCTAAAATTCTAGCCTGCCTTCGGTTGTTTGACTTGGGATGAGTGTAAACATAGGCACTCGGGACTGGATTATTGGGGAACCTTTCTTCGTCCTCGCCGTTGAATAGCTCAACTTGGTTACATATAACGGCAATTCCATCAGCAAGACCTCCTCGCTTCGTTGGATGGGTATATTTAGCGGCATTGGTTAGTTCGCGTTGCAGATGCCGTGATATTACCTCACTCCCGGCTACGACAGAGATGGCTCTAATGTCCGAGCACTTGACCCTTCGATCAATTAATGTTCAAATCATCGTTATTATTTTGTACAATAATACTTGGTACCTCTATTCGCCGGAGGGTCACTATAGCGCCGCCATTCTCAAAGTATTGGGCACAATTTTAGGGAGAGCCTTAGCTGGTGGATAATGCAGGTAAGCAAATTGATCGGTGTTATGGGATGGCCAAGAAGTTACTGCCGGGCTATTTCCTGATACAGCTAGCGTTTATCTGTCTACATTGGTCCCCCGGCCAGTTTCCTCTTTCGCAAATGTAATTGAGCCCGACACCGGCATATTGCCGGCTGTAGCTGAGGCACAGTTGGGCTTTGAGATCCGTCCTTGTTGGTTAATAGACATGCTACACAGTCAACGATGAATCCTTTTTGACAGCATCTATAAATATGAGCCCCGTGGACAATGTCAGTGGCCCCTTTCCCTCAATCTCTACACTCGGGACATTTTTCTATTCAAGAAAGCATGGCTTCGCAATCTTCTATCACCTCGTCCTCCGGAGACTGGGAAATCTGGGGGGGGGGGGGGGGGTGATAAACGTGCCAGTTGCCAGAAGGCTATACCAGAAGCGTGGATTCTCCCATCGTCGCTTCTTGAAACTTTGCCGGACCGATCGGAGTTGTCCAAGACCAAGACCAACCTGATGCCGTTGGAAATACCCCGCCGCTCAGGTATATTGACAGAGAGGGAGCTTCAGATCACCGAGAGTCGTACACTATGTTGAAATTACTTGAGAGTCTTGCGTCGGGCAAGTTGACATCTGTTGAGGTTACGTTGGCTTTCTCCAAAGAGCTGCAATTGCCCGGCAACTGGTAAGCACATGAGGCTGGGTCTCATCCTGTAGTTGGATTCCGGTTTGCTGACTGCTTAAACAGACAGGTTGCTTGACGAAAACCTTCTTCCAACAAGCGCAAGAGAGAGCACAATACCTGGACGACTTGCGCAGTAAGGGTAAGCTGCTAGGCCCCCTTCACGGGCTCCCGGTTAGCATCAAAGACACATACCATATCAAAGGTACACAGGTGACCATCGGTGTGGTTGCGTTCCTAAACCGGACTTCGAAGGAAAATTCCGCCTTGGTAGACATACTACTTGGCCCTAGGCGCGGTCCACGTCAAGACCAATGTGTTGCAGATGTTGATGGTATGTTCGTAGTGCAAATCTTCGTACGGGAAAGACCTCTAACAGCTTGAAGTCGGCGGGTTCAGACAACAACATCTTTGGTCGTGTGTTGAACCCTTGGAATACGATGCTTGGGGCCGGGGGATCGAGCGGTGAAGAGGGCGTCCTCGTTGCATCCCGGGGATCGCCGCTTGGCGTTGGCACGGATCTTGCGGGTAGGTACACTTTGAAAGAGGCCTCTATACTCTGGCACACAGTAACTGACTTCTAAATCTAGGGTCCATTCGGATTCCGTCCTTGTGCTGCGGAACAGACGGGTTCAAACCATCAGCTGGTAGAATTACGGCAATTTCCTTCGGAGGTCAACAAAGCGCACCCATCGTTGCGGCAATTTTGACACGTATCTTGTACGACCGTGGCTGCTGGCTGTGTAACTCTTCCTGGATGTTGGTTGGTGGCCTGGTTGCAGCCTCATCTGCTGACTTGGCCAAATTCCATCACCGCTTCAAATCCCACTCCGACTTCATCAAACAGCAACGAGAGCAAAAGTTTTCCTGGAGGCGCGACGCCCCGATGAGTTCTCCCCTGGATCTCTGGGCGGAGGCCTTCAAGGCTCTGGAGCCGGAAACGCAGTCGCGGCTGAGCGAACTGGGCACCAGCCCGTTGAAGACGACTGAGGGAATTCAACAAATCATCGACTCTGCCCGACAAAAAGAGACTGACTGCCGGAACAAGTTTGGGGTGTTCAAGATCGGCAAACGTAAATTGGAGCTCGGGATTTGCTTCCACAATATTGTCAGTTGGCTCAACATGTTCAAGGAGGTTGGCGACACTATCGTGCAATATGACCCGGGTCATGCCGCACTGCCATGGGCTTTGTTCCGCTTCATCTTACAGGTAATTAATATCCTTTCCTATGATATATATACAGATACAGATCACATGGCCGAGGACCTTCTGACATTCGATAGGCTGCGACCGTTCACCTGGCAGATATGGACAATATCCTAGAAATCCTCGAGACGACTTCTCGTCTAATCTACCACGGCCATGTGCTTGAATTCACCTATTCCCCAACCACTATGGACGTACAACATCCACTAGCACAGCAATCGCTTGATCTGCTCAACAAAGCTCTGGTCACACTGTACACGGTTATCCTAAGAAATCTCGACTATTGCTGCTCGAAATCGAAACAAAACGCAATTCGCCGCAGCTTCACGGGCACCCTCAAGCCCAAAGAAACTCAAGACCTCCTTGATGAACTTGAGAAACAAGAACGCCTTGTGCTCCTTCGGGCAGAGGCCTGCAGGGGGTTGCTAGGTCACCAGGCTTCAGCTCATTTACTGTCTCGCCTCGATGACCTCTTGTCTTTCTGTCAGGATCTGGATCGAAAGGTCGTTGGACTCGTTGCGGTAGCCGCCGAATTCGACCGGATGCTTGTATCTGTTGGTAAACAAGAAAAGCGTGAGACGCTCGAGTATATCTCAGACATTCGATACCAATCACACCACAGCGACGTTAGCATTGAAAGAACAGAGGAGACCTGTGAGTGGATTTTACGAAAGAAGAGATTCATGGAATGGTGTGATGGACAGTCTTCATCGGTAATATTACTAAATGGATATGGTAAGTCAACGCACGCAAGCCGGATGCGAATACTATTACTAATAAGATTAAGGCGGTGCCGGAAAGACATTCCTTGCTTCCAAAGTGATTGACCACGTCAACAAGGTGACGCAATCTGGCCAGGCCATGGCCTATTTCTATTGCAAACGGGACGAAAAAACACGACGAAATCCCCTAGGAATTCTCCGCAGCCCCATTCGACAGATCGCATCGATATCGCACGACAATGACATGATCCATGGGGCAGTCCAAGAGCTTCGGAATAAGCTGGAAAAAGACCAGTGCAGATGTTAGGACATTCCTACATGTCAGGGCATATTGACCACGCTCATTCGCTCATATACGTCAACGACCTTCATCTTGGACGCTCTAGATGAATGCGATGATGAACCATGTGCGGAATTGATGACGACTCTGCAAACTTTGATGGCACAGTGCAGCAATCTCAAACTCTTCATCTCGAGCCGGCCCGACAGAGACATCCAACGCTATTTCGGATCACAGCCTCTCATTCAAATCCAGGCAACAGACAACCAGAATGATATCGGAAAATATGTCCAACACAAGCTATCTACTGATCGTCGCTGGGAGGATGTGTCTCTGGAACTTCAGGAAGAGATTCAAAGAGAATTACTTCAGCGAAGCAACGGCATGTTCCAGTGGGCTGCTCTTCAAATGTCCCAGCTCTCGCAACTGAAGATAAAAACCGAAGAAAGCATCCGACAACGGCTGTGTCATCTTCCGGATGGTCTCACAGCTACCTACGACCAAATATGGGAGGCCATCGACAGCTTGGATCCCTACAATCGGCGGGTTGCGTATCGCGCATGTCAATGGGTATCATGCGCCATGAGACCGCTGAGTACCGAAGAGCTTGCCGCAGCAATCTTACTTGACCCGGAAAGTGACGAAAGAGATAAAATCAACCCCGTGCTCAAGAAGGAGGATATTCTCGATCTCTGCGAGAATCTCCTGACTCTGCAAAAATGGGAGTCAGGCCGTGCCAAGGGATATGCATGGGCTTTCTGCCACTTGTCCGCGAGAGAGGACTTCGAAAAAAGAAAATTCAATGAGCTTCAATCGCATAGATTTGTGGCAATGGCATGTTTGAAATACCTCACGACGATAGACTGCGATGAAGTTGACATGAAGATGCCACATCGAGATTGGCCAATCGCAACTTATATCAGAATTGCCGGTCTTCAACACGTTGTGACACAAGAAAAGATTCATGCATTAGAGAGTGACAGATTCATGGTCCTTTTGAAACGCTTTTTTGGATCTATGCAGAGTGGGAGTCACGCATACCAGGCCTGGGCCTCCAAGTTGGACTTTGGGCAAAACAAGAGATTGTCCTCTCCCGTCTTTGCACTGTGTGCATTCGGATTTTACAATCTTCTATCCGACTGGCGTAAGGATCCTGAATTTGATCTCAATGGTTGCAATGGCTGTGGGGAATGCCTCTTGTCGTTCGCCATCGATTCCAGAGCGGAACCCATTTGGCGCTTCTTGCTTTCCAAGAACGTCAACCTCGAGAATGGTTACCTCCGGCCTTTACATTGTGCCATTGAGTCCAATGACCTGGAACCCTTTGACGCTCTCATTGCGGCCGGGGCTGATGTTGACGTTGTCGGGGTTGGCGGTCGATCTGCACTCATGTTGGCTGTAGGGCTCGTCGCTCGTAGACCTAGACCTACAACGCCCCTGGATCTAACCTTTGTGAAACGCTTGTTGGACGAAGGGGCTAATCCAAACTTGGAAACCGTCGGTGGAAACGCCCTTAAGTATGCCATGTTGATAAGAGGAAGCGATCTTATCGAGATGCTCTTGGAGGCGGGCGCGAAACCTCCTCGAATACTGTGCGCGTTGTTTGAAGCCGTCCGAGACGATAATGCTCCTTTGGTCCGACTTTGGATTAGGAAAGGTGGCACTGCGAAGTATCTCAACCGTATCAGTCAGATCTCAGAAGTAACACGGATCTCTTGGTCTTCCTCAGGCATCACGCCATTCCGTTTGAGCAACGACAGACCTGAGGCCAGCCTCACTTTACTGCAGGAGGCTGCAGAGTTTTCCTCAATGGACGTGGTTAAATTTTTGCTGGATGCTGGCGCTGAAGTGAACATGGTGGTAGATTCCAGATGGGGTACGGCTTTAGCAGCGGCAGTGACCAAATCTTTCCGCGATCGCCATGACAACTTGAAGCTTCTGCTGGCGGCTGGCGCTGATGCGAACCTGAACGATGGGCTACGCAGCCCCCTAACCTTGGCAGTGGCCAATGGTGATATAAAGGCTGCCCAGATATTACTAGATGCCGGGGCGAAGCCTAACCAGGTTTTCCCCGGTTGGATGGATGCGAAAATCACCACTCCCGCGGACTTTCGTCTCAGTCAGCTGCGTACCAAAGTGGCTCCGACGGCTCTTTGTGGTGCTGTAGCCAGCAGTATCGATGCTCTCGTTGAGTTGCTCTTGAAGGCTGGGGCGGACCCCAACCTGGGCCCTCACCGCGACTGCACCGAATCCTCGAGCCCGTATTTCAGGTATTCTTGGCGAGGTTCTGTGCAAACTTCTAGTCCATGGGTCAAAATGGGAGAAAGAAATCAATGGCTAAGTCCCCCCCTCATCGCCACCAAGAACAATGATATTGGTCTTTCCAAGATTCTCTTGCGCGCCGGGGCTGACCCGAACGCCATCCCTGGGGGTAATTCCTCTATCAGCCCACTCGCTGTGGCTGCATTCAACGGGTTTTTGGACCATTGCAAGCTCTTGATCGATGCTGGGGCCAATCTCAACCTACCACCCCATGCATGCTTTCGAAACGTGTTGTTTGCCGCCACCTCTGGATGCGAACACTTCAAGGCACGTAAGCGAAAGTCAGTCAGAACATACTTTCCCAATGACAAATCAACTTATGTTGCAGGGTCGATTTCACATTGGACATATGATGCTGAATACAATCTTTCCCCTGAGTTCAGATTCAGCGAAGCAGCGTATGCCGCGGCGATTTTACTGTTTATGCAGAAGGGCATGGAACTCCCAATGCCGATTTACTCGAGCATTCGCACTGTGGCCTTTGGTTACTATCGGAGAGCAGGAGAATCCTTCCACGCGGGGTCGATTTGTGCATTCCACCCGAGCGGCCAGTTCGACCAGTTCAAAAGTCTAGCTCCTGAATGGTTTCGTATTCTATGGGCTCTCGAGACGAGTCCCTCGCCCCGACTTCCTCTCCGCTCAAGACTTGAGCGGTGTGGATTTCCCCGACCTCTCCCTCGTTCTTTGCTTCTCGTCCTGAGGTTCAGATCTCCCGCGAAGCAGCGGATTGCGTGGGCCGCAACCATCGCGATCAACGGCGAGTGTTCGACTTCTGGATTTGGAAAGTATAGAGTTCAGCTACGCCAAAGATAGGGCCTGTGACCGACAAATGGAAGATCATCGTGCCAAGCAACCCAGGTTCTCCCGATAGGGCTTCATCGACAATACTGGAGGTGACAGAACTGGAGAGTTCTAAATGAGCTCTGGCAGAAAGGTCGAATGGGGATAGAGGAACGGCGATATGAGGATCATTTTAATCCCAGCCAGGGAGATCCTTGGTTGCTAGCTGCCCTAGTTGCGCTCGTCGTGGGTATGGATGTCATGTAGTGTGATGGTGCTGACCGGCGCTCCGGAGTTTAATGATAGCAGGTCTAGCCTACTGGACTAGATACTACTTAAAGGAACAGCTCTATCTCTAGTTGGAAGGGCATCCTTTTTCCCTTCTTCAATTGAAACTTTTAGAGACAGTCTTTATTGTTGATGTGCCACTTGACTAGCTGTCGCCGCAGCTCTCATCCTTTCTTCCTTGCTCTTTTCCACCTTATCCATACAGAAGCACCTGGTCAAGTGCTTGACTTTCCCTTTGCCTAACTCCCTCAGCTGGCCTTAGCTGCAAGACCTTCTCTCAGCCCGAACTATAAGGCATCTCAAACCCTTGCGGTCGCCGGCCCCGTCTGCACTAAGTGCATCTCCCACCAACAAATTAGCTTGATTCTACAGTTGGGAGATGTTGTTAGTGTTCAGCCGTGTGAGATCTCTAACACATTTTTACCATCCTTGAAGATTTCAACTGCTTTTACCAACTAGACCCTCTATAGACCCCCTTGCCACCATGCTCAATATGGGGAGACGGACATAGCTTCCGTTTGATTGGCTGACGTGAGCATCCGGCTGCTTCCGTTCCTCCGCCGTCTCGGCGGAAGAGAAAAAGCGGGGGCCGCATCGAACGTCTTCCGGGACCTGGATATCGCTAACAAGGCAACCTCCCATCATCATGGCCTAAAGTACACACTCCGTCAAGCGGCGCGCTTTCGACCGCATCGGAACTTTCTCTCACCTCTCTACGCATATTTTCGGGCCACTCAGCAACCGGACGAAGAGTTGCCGATCAAGTCCGTAGCCGGGCGGGGCAGCATCCCGAGCTTACCACCGAAGGAGTTTACTACGCAGCAACTCCCAGTATGGAGGCCGTTCCGGATACGGCGGTTGAGTCTCCGGCCTCGGGCTTTGGCGCCGATACGGATGCCAAGCGGCGCAGGATCCGCAAGGGCACCCGCAGCTGCTGGGAATGCAAGCGCCGCAAAGTCCGCTGCTCGTACTCGACGCCGTCAGCATCGGTGTGCATCGGATGTGACCGACGAGGTTCCAGTTGCGTTAGCCAGGCATATCCCGAGGAGGCGGCTCCAGCTACTTCGGCAGGAGGCCGGGGCCGGCAGATGGGCGACCGGATTGTGCGCGTCGAGGCCCTGATTGAGCAGTTGGTCAGGCGAGTTGGCGATCAGAGCAATGCCTCGACTGCAAGGACTGACTCTGCAGCACTGATTGAGGAAGATCCGAGTGAGTGTGACGGTCCTAACACGGTTTTCTTCATTCCTGGGTCGAGCAATGGAGTGGAAGCGACCCGCGTCTTGACCGTCCGTGAGCCTCCAACAGTATGTCAATCCCTGTTTACTCGTGCCCTAGAACGCCCATTAACTCGTCGTAGCTAGACGTGAGACTAGAAACCAGTCATCTAGAAGGGTCGTACTCGTCGCCCGTCCTACCAACACCCCAGTCTATCACGCCTCTAAAACGGAGCACTCTTTCCAGAGAACCTCTGTACGGGGACATTTCAGCCGCTCTGCACGCCGCCCTCCCGCCCCGCAAAGACATCGACCTGATGATCAAAGCAGGCCTCAACATCTCGTTCGACAAACTCATGATGCAGCCCCACGCCGTGTTGGCCCAGAAGCCCGGCGGCGGGAGGGCGGACCTCGAGGAGATGCCCGAAACAACAGCCCACCCAGCTCTAATCGCCAAGTATCTGCTCGTCCTAGCCACCTGCTTTCAGTATGTAAATCCAGAACTTCACGCCGACGAGATTCGCTGCCTATCGGAACCGCCGCACCAACTCATGCATCGACTGGCGGACACGGCGTATGCCCTAGTCATCAACAACGACGACTTCTTGGGCTCCGTCGAGTTTCTCGAGTGTGTCATGCTCGAGGCCTTTTTTCAGGCCAACAGCGGCAACCTACGACGCGCTTGGTTTGGCTGCCGACGCGGCATGGTGGTTGCGCAGATGATGGGCCTTCATCGGAGCGGCAGTCGGCAAACATTGAAGGTCGTCGGCCCAACTCAACCTCTCTATCCCAATTACATCTGGTTCCGCATCGTTTGGGCAGATCGCCAACTCTGCTTGATGCTGGGTCTGCCACAGGGCTCCCTGGACGTCTCAATAGCATCTGAAGTCGCCCTTGCAGGTGACACCGCTTCAGACCAGTTTGAGCGCAAGCAGTCCGTCATTGCCTCGCGCATCATCGAGCGAAACGAATCATCCGATCCTGCCGTCATGGAAGACTTCGCAGCCCTACAAGAGCTTGACGCCGAACTCCAAAAGACGGCAAACGAAATGGGGAGCAAGTGGTGGCTGCCTCCCATTCTTGCTAACATACACGACCCCGAGGAGGCGTTTTGGGAGACGCTGCGCCTGCTCGAGCAGATGATCTACTTCAATCTGCTCAACATGCTACATCTACCTTATATGCTACGATCAAGCGCGCCCAGTGAGAGCACCACCGGTTATAACCTCGAGTATAGCAAGCTATCAAGCGTCAATTCATCACGCGAGCTACTAACGCGCTTCATCATGTTCCGCTCCTTCAACCGCGTGGCTTTTTGCAGTCGATCAACCGACTTCCATGCACTTATAGCCGCCATGACTCTGGTCATCGCGCACCTCGACGGGCATCGCAAGCAGCGGCAGGGAGCTGGCATGGCGGGAATCAACTTGCTAGCGCACCAGAGAAACAGCGACCGGGCGATGATGGACCAAGTTCTTGAGAGCATGGAGGGCGTCGCAAAGCTGAGCACCGATGTGCTGAGCGAGCGCAGTTCCAGCTTATTGAAGAGCCTACTAGCCCTCGAGGCCGATGCTGCCAAGGGAAAGTTCGACAACGCTGCGGCGGTCATGACAGAACTACACCCTGACTCGGCGACAGACGATGGGCATTCACTCCGGATCAGCATCCCCTACTTTGGCACTATCCAGATCAGCCGTGAGGGTGTCCTCTCAATAGAAGCACCGCGGTGCACTACACCACCTTCGCCTTTACCACAGCGGCATCCCAACGCCAAAGCAGCCAATTTATTACCGGCAACACGCGCTTCTGACGCCGGCTACACCGCCGACCCGACCCCGTCCTCATTCAACGACGCGACATCGCGGATGTCTCCTAATACGCAGCAAAGGCATCAAACTGCCCAAATACCTCCCGCCGCACCTCAGACACAACAGCCATTTGCACCGCAGTTCTCGAGCGCCATCAATGATGCCCTGCAGCGGCAGTACACGTACCCGGGATTGACTGCGGGAGTTGATGACTGGGCATTCCAGGGAGTAGACATGACATTTTTCGACAGCTTGATGAGGGGGTCAGAAGCGGAAAATGTGGCTGATGATGACGGTTTGGCGAGATGGGACGATGCCCCATAGGACTGTGGATACGAGATGCCTTCGCGATTGTCTAATAATGGCAAATTCAATATCGATGGCGATATATAGTTTTGATGATGCGGTCAAATGGCGGCCTGCATATCCGTAGATGATGAAACCGCAAACCTCGACTTGGCGGTGGATCATCTGTTCACATGAACATCTCTCCTCCGATTTTCAGACGAATAAGTCAGACGACACACACACTCAACTCTAAATTAATATTCACATGATCGAGTGTCCGCTAGAAGACTCAAATAAGATGCGTCGTACCATATTTGAAGACATACAGACCCTCATGCCCAACGCCCAATGTGGTAATATCCGACGAGCGGGCCACATCGTGCGGCGGAGGCAGGCCGACACAAATGGCGGAAGATGATCACAGAAATTTGACTGCCTAGTGGGAATTAATTAATGTTGCAGGGTACTTATTTGCAATACAGGGCTTCGGCTTACGCGGCAATGTCGCTGTCATCGGCCATAAGATCAGCTTTGCAACTAGGTAGGCAACGCCTCATCTAGATCTTCCGCCGAAAACTCGGGCGAATGATGCGCGGCTCAGGAGGCGCACCACCAAGACGGTATATAATCCTGAAGCCCGTAGCTTCCGGATTAAATATTTCTAATGCAGGCTACCTTCTAATCTTTCCTTAAAGTATCATTTCTTGCCACTCTTCTTTCATCTCCTGGGTCACATTATCGGCTCCTGTCCTTGTCGCATCACGACGCCACCACCTCTGGTGCCACCAGCATGGACGTAGCGAACGACCAGGACGGCGTCGAGCTGAAACAGCGAAATTCCACAGTCCATGACCTTGCACACCAAGGCACGCATTACTCGACCGTTAATGTCGACGGCCCTGCAGCTATTTTCGGGAGCACCGATCCAAGTTCTCCTCTCAACCCGCGTGGCGACAACTTCAATGCGCGCACTTGGGCCAAAACCCTTGCCAAAGTCACGACCGAGAGCGGCCAGGGTTTTCGTCAGGTCGGCCTATGTTTCCAAAACTTGAATGTCTTCGGGTACGGCACACCGACCGACTTCCAGAAGGATGTCGGCAACATCTGGCTTGCTCTGCCAGACATGGCGCGTCGCTTTTTCTCCCGGACGGCCGGCCAGACGCGAATCAACATTTTGCGCCATTTCGATGGGCTCATCCACCCTGGCGAGATGTGTGTGGTCTTGGGTCCACCTGGCTCCGGGTGTTCGACGTTCCTCAAGACCATCTCCGGAGAGACGAACGGCATATACATCAACGAGGATGCCTACTTCAACTACCAGGGCATCTCAGCCGGCGAGATGCACACTGCACATCGGGGTGACACCATCTACACTGCCGAGGTCGACGTTCACTTCCCTCAGTTGTCAGTTGGCGAGACATTGACCTTTGCAGCGCGCGCAAGCTGCCAGAGGGAACTGCCGTCGGGTATCAGTCGCAACCAGTATGTTACTTCACTCTCTCCCGTTTCTTCACCACCACTGACAGGTCTGGTGATAGGTACTGCGAGCACCTACGAGACGTCGTCATGGCCATGTATGGTATCGGTCATACCATCGACACCAAGGTGGGAAACGAGTTCACAAGGGGAGTTTCGGGGGGTGAACGCAAGCGCGTAACCATTGCGGAGGCAACGCTTGCAAACGCACCATTTCAGTGTTGGGACAAGTAAGAATCCTCTGCGTGTCATCTCGCTTGTCTCCAAGTTCTCTTTATGCTCTTGATCAGCACAGACTAACCCCAAGTTCCAGTTCAACCCGCGGTCTCGACTCCGCCAACGCAATCGAGTTCTGCAAGACTCTACGGCTGCAGTCTCAGATCTTCGGCCAAACTTGCGCCGTATCCATCTACCAGGCGCCCCAGAGCGCATATGACCTGTTCGATAAGGCCTTGGTCATCTACGAAGGGCAACAGATCTACTTTGGCCCGGCATCCAAGGCCAAGGAGTACTTCACCAACCTGGGATTTGACTGTCCGCCGCGTCAGACAACGCCTGACTTCCTCACTTCTATGACCTCACCAGTAGAGCGCTTTCCCCGGCCCGGCTCCAACCCCCCGCGTACTCCCGACGAGTTTGCAGCCATTTGGAAAAGCAGCCCTGAATACAAGGCACTGCAGGCTGAGATCGACGAGTACAAGATACAACATCCGCTTGGTGGCCCCGATGCCGCGGCCTTCCGACAGCTCAAGAAGTCGCGTCAAGCCAAGGGACAGCGCCTCAACTCGCCATACACACTTACGTATTCCCAGCAGGTCCAGCTTTGTCTTTGGCGCGGGATCAGACAACTCATTGCGGATCCTTGGCTGTCCGTCTCTATGGTGATTGCGAATGCGTGCTTCGCCCTCATCGTATCGTCCTTGTTCTACAACCTGGATACGAGTACGAGCTCCTTTTTCAGCCGAGGTTGCGTTCTCTTCGTGGCGATCCTGTTCAATGCTTTTGCTTCGGCTCTCGAAATTACGACGCTCTATGACCAGCGGCCCATCGTGGAGAAACAATCCCGATACGCCTTTTATCACCCGTCAGCCGAGGCATTTGCATCCGTCCTAGTGGATCTACCATACAAGATCGTCAACACTATTATCTTCAACTTGGTCTTTTACTTTATGACCAACTTGAACCGCGAGCCAGGTGCCTTCTTCTTCTATCTCCTTGTGGTCTTTCTTATCACGATGGCTATGTCAGGGGTCTTCAGATCTATGTAAGTTGTCGAGATCATGCAAGTCAGGGAGAGCAAATACTAACAAGTCCTTAGTGCCTCACTATCGCGGACTTTATACCAGGCCATGATCCCATCTACGATCCTAATGCTTGCCTTGCTCATCTTCACTGGCTTTGTCATTCCGGTTGACTACATGCTTGGATGGTGCCGTTGGATAAACCATCTGAACCCGGTGGCCTATGGCTTCGAGTCGCTCATGGTCAACGAATTCCACAACCGCAATTTTGAGTGCTCTGCCTACGTCCCCGACTATGCAGATGCCAGTGCAGACAATGTGGCTTGCAACGCTGTTGGAGCCCTTCCCGGACAGCCCTATGTAAATGGGGATGACTTCATCAACACGGCATACAGTTACTACCACGGTCACGAATGGCGCAACGTCGGTATCATAATCGCGATGGCAATTTTCAATCACTTTGTGTATTTCATTGCCACCGAATACATCACGGCCAAAAAGTCCAAGGGCGAAGTCCTCGTTTTCCGCCGCGGTTTTGTTCCGCACCCTTCCACCAACCGAGGCGACGATGTCGAGAAGCTGCTCTCCGGTCCCGTACCGGTTGTGCAGAGACCTGACGGGTACACTTCCAGCACCGAGGGAGCCATCCAGGTCTCTACAAGTGTGTTCCACTGGAACAAGGTGTGCTATGATATCAAGATCAAGGGCAACACTCGGCGCATCCTAGACAATATCGATGGCTGGGTCAAGCCTGGCACCCTCACGGCGTTGATGGGCGTTTCAGGCGCGGGCAAGACGAGCCTGCTTGATTGCTTGGCTGACCGCGTGGGCATGGGTGTGATTACGGGTGAGATGTTGGTCGATGGAAAGATTCGTCATCAGAGCTTTCAGCGGAATACCGGCTATGTTCAGCAGCAAGACCTTCATCTTGAGACCAGTACCGTCCGAGAGGTAAATCCCCTCCACACCTATTTCATTTCCGGTTCGGTTTAACGTGCACTCTTCTGCACCATCCACGCCCCTGATCAACATTTGCTAACTTCATATCACAGGCTTTGGAGTTCTCGGCTCTTCTCCGTCAGCCAGCCAGTACGCCAAGAGCTGAAAAGTTGGCCTATGTAGACGAGGTCGTCAAGTTGCTAGACCTAGAAGAGTATGCCGATGCTGTTATCGGTGTGCTCGGCGAAGGTCTCAACATTGAGCAACGCAAACGCTTGACAATCGGCGTCGAACTAGCAGCCAAGCCACCGCTCCTGCTCTTTGTCGACGAGCCCACATCAGGCCTTGACTCCCAAACTAGTTGGGCCATCTTAGACTTGTTGGAGAAGCTCTCCAAGGCCGGTCAATCTATTCTCTGCACCATCCATCAACCCTCTGCGATCCTGTTCGAACGATTTGATCGCCTACTATTTCTCTCCAAGGAAGGCCATTCGGTGTATTTTGGTCGGTCTTCCGTTTTCCCTGCCCATTTTCTTCTCTCGTACGGTGCATCACTCTACAGTCGTGCTAATCATATATTCTACAGGTGACATTGGAAAGAACTCCAAGATCATTACGAACTACTTCGAGCGCAATGGGGCGCCGGCTTGTCCGTCTGGTGCCAACCCTGCCGAGTGGATGTTCAAGGCCATTGGAGATGCTCCCGGCAGCGTATCCGAGGTCGACTGGGACAAAGTGTGGTATTCCAGTCCAGAGTACCTATCCATTCAGAACGAGTTGGCTCGTCTCAAAGCACTAGGCTCAGGTCAGTCCCTCTCGGACGAAACAGACGACACCGCCTCATACCGTGAATTCGCTACACCACTCTGGGAGCAATTTCTTGTCGTTACAAAGAGAGTGTTTCAGCAGCACTGGCGAACACCCTCGTATATTTACTCGAAATTCATCCTTTGTATTTCTATCAGTTTGTTCATCGGTCTGGTCTTCCTCAACGCACCTCTTACCGTCCAGGGTCTTCAAAACCAGATGTTTGCCATCTTCGAATTTTGCACCATCTTTGGGCAGCTAGCGCAGCAGCAAATGCCTCATTTCGTTACACAGCGTTCCTTATATGAGGTCCGCGAACGGCCTTCTAAGACATACTCTTGGAAAATCTTCATGCTTAGCCAGATTCTCGCCGAGATCCCCTGGAGCACCCTCGCCTCAGTTTTCATGTGGGCGTTGATCTACTACCCTGTTGGTTTCTATAAAAACGCAAATGCCGATCCATCTGGAGACGGAACGGAGAGAGGCTTTTTAATGTGGCTTCTTTTCTGGCAATTTCTTCTCTTCACTTGCACCTTGGCACATGCCTGTATTTCCTTTGCCGATTCAGCGGAGGCGGGGAGCAGTTTCTCTAACTTGCTCTTCATGTTGACATTCTTCTTCTGTGGTGTGTTGGCTTCGCCGAATTCGATGCCTGGCTTTTGGATCTTCCTGTATCGGGTCTCGCCATTGTCATACTGGATCTCAGCGGTCCTCTCCACCGGGTTAGCTAACGTCGAGGTGACATGTGCAAGCAATGAATACACCAACGTCAGTCCACCGGTAGGCCAGCGATGCGGCCAATACATGGCTGACTACGTCTCGAGGGTGGGTGGCTATCTGCTAAACCCAGAGGCAACGAGCGAGTGCAGTTACTGCAGGATGAAGGATACAAACGTATTCTTGTCGGGTATCAGCTCCGAATACAGTACCAGATGGCGCGATTTCGGCTTCATGTGGGTATACATTGTCTTCAACATCGTCGCAGCGTTAGCTCTGTACTACCTGGTTCGCATGCCAAAGGGCAAGAAGAAGCTGTGAGTGGATCGTCGATCATTGGAGGGCGGGATAAGTGAAGAGGGAGGGGTGATGGAGATTTCACTTTTCGAATCATAATATCCTACTTGACACACCCTTGTATTTTTAGTTTCTTTCGCAGTGATCTGCATTTTAGATACAGATACCGGTTGTAGATTGAGCGATCTCCACTCATATTAATTCGAAACTTACATTTAACATGGTACTATTATAGCATTCTATGGAACAAGGGAGCTTGAGCTCCATCTATAGGTCTTGGCAATTATACCCGTCGCTAGCTATGGTCCCTGCATATGAAAGCTACCATTTTTATCAAGATGTAGACTAACCTGCTTGTTCACGATAATTTAGTTATCGCCAGTCGATATTCCAGTCTTAGGTCTTGTTTGCAGGAGATTTTTATGGTATATGTCATACTGACGTGCTAATATATGTCGATGTCCTATCAAGGGAGGCTATTGAGAAAGTTTAGGGGCATCACAGCTAGATCCAGCGTCGGAAAATGTCGACGGCACAGTGGGGTAACAAAGTGCTTTCCATCGTGCGATATTGCGTTGCCATTGAGATTTAAGGCTCACAGGATCATTTCAAACCTCTATGCAATTTTTGGGTCAATATACTTTACGTAGTAGGGCATGGGAGTACGTTGAGGCTAGAGATCGAACAACGAAGTAGCGGCATCTAGGGTAGGGAGTGTGAAGGATCAAAGGGAAGGCAGGTTCTCATGCTACAGCTCAGGCACCACTCTTCTCAACCAATTCAATCAACTCGGGGCAATCATGTAATTTTACCTAGAGTGACATCATACGGCGAATCAGTTTGCGGTATCCTTTCTTATCCACTATTGGTGCTTGCCGCAGTTGGTTAAGCTGCTTAAGTGTGTCTTGGCGGATTCCGTACATGCCGGTAGGTGGTATCCTCACCACAAACAAACCAGGATCAGCCGGCTGAACCAGCCTTCCGTATGAAGTAATAATTTGTAAGTGGGAGACTTGGGGACAAGGAGACTATGTGGTTGGTGGACTTAATGAGAGGGGTGAAATACCATACCGCTTAGAGAATGACTACCCTCTCAACGAGATGTTGTAGGCAAAAAACCACGCACCTAGAAGCGTATCATTAGCCCTGTATCCCACATTTGGCTTCGGATCAAGCCGGATATAATGGGCTGAAGTGGGACCAACGACTCAATTATTTATCAGATGATCAGATAACTCTATTTTACAGTTTGTCACCAGACTAGTAACAATTAGCGGCGGATAGAGGCCCAGGAACAGCTTCGCTTGCTGCCAAGTATCCACCAAAACCCTTGTCGCTTGTGCCTCGTGGTTGTGAACCAGGGGATGAGATGCGCTAGGGCCTGTCTTTAATCTCTGCGTCTTCCCGATGTCGGCTTCGAGCCAGTAGTTCGAGCCAACAGCTCGTGGTATTCTACGGGAAGGTCTGAAGGTTGAATATCTGGAATCGGGTGTCCCTCATTCTTATGCGGCAACTCTCTAGCATCACCTATGATATAGATCTGAAAGAGTATAAATACCTTCCTCAACTGGATGCTACACCGGCGTTTGGTGGACTCATCCCTTCTCAGTGTTGTATTCCGCCAATGGCATTTCCCACTTTTCTCACTTATCGCGCCTTGGCAGGCCTGATCAGATAAGGTAAGAACAATAGTTCCTTGCATAAATCGCATCCCATCATCCTGGTAATACGAGGCATATCCCCTGTCGTTCATCCGAATCTTCCTTGGCGGGCCTAAAGTTGTTCACCAACGATTAGCTCGTCCGTATCGGCTGTTCACCGCACTTGAACTCCAACGGCGGCACTTAGTTCAGGTTGAGCGCTTTTTTGCTGTGTAAATGGCGTGCAGATGTGACTGGGGCCTTAGGAAGCTCAGAGCTGAGCCGGCGGTTAAGTCGTTATATATGGCTTCTTGCAGCGCCAGTGATTGGAATCCAGTGCATGCCGCCTCACTCGCTCTTTATCCGCCTGCATCGCTCAATTTAAGCCGGTTAGGCGAGACTTTATCTCTCTCTTATTCCGTCTTTTATGACGCAACACCGGCGCCATGGTTAACTGGATCCCGAGTCTCCAGACCATCGCCATTGGTCTGGCACTGATCCCAGGAAGCTCCGCCTGGGATCGTGATTCCGTTGCTGCCTCTCGAAAGGAGGCCAGTCCCTTGACATCTGGAATAATTCCAGGGCGTTACATCGTGGAACTCAATGGCGATAGCGCGTTGGGTCAACGTGACGTCCGTCGTCGTGCCGAGACTGTTGTCGGCGACTTGGAATCGGCTGGCTATGAGGTCAACATCAAAGAGGACTACTCGTCCATATCTGGCCGCTTCCAGGGTGTCTCTATTGAGATATCAAACGATCAAGAGGGAACCCTAGATGAACTCAAGGACCTCTCCGGCGTCGCAGATGCCTGGCCGGTCGAGATCATCACGCTGGATGTCGACTTTGACACCAGCGATCCCAGCCCCAAGTGGAACCCCCACGTGGCAACCCGTGTCGATGAACTACACAAGAGAGGGTTGAAGGGCGAAGGCCAGCGCGTTTGTGTCGTTGACAGTGGTGCTGATTCGTCTCACCCGGCCCTGTCTGGCCGCATTGCCGGCGGTAAGAACATGTTCGACGACAGCACCAACTTGGAAGACTGCAACGGCCACGGCACTTTTGTGTCGTCGATGATTGTCGGAAAGAACAAAGACTTTTCTGGAGTTGCTCCAGAGGCCGAAGTCTTCATGTACAAGGTCTTCGGCTGTGAATCCAGCACTTCCAACGACATCATCCTCAAAGCTCTCCTGGCAGCAGACGCCGACGACTGCGATATTGTGTCCCTATCCCTTGGTGGCGACAACGGATACCATGGTTCTCTCATGTCGCGAGTCGCAAGCCAGGTTGCCGAAGATCGACTGGTCATCATCGCGGCCGGAAACGCTGGCGAGATGGGACCCTTCTATGCCAGTTCCCCAGCCTCGGGTCGAGGTGTTGTCGCTGTTGCTTCAGTCAACTCCAAGCAAATCCTTGGTTGGCCGGCTGTGATCCTCTCCTCCAGTGGAGAGAGCTTCAACCTGAGCTATGTCACTCCAGATGGGTCGAAGCTCAATGAGTCAATCAGTGTCCCCCTTACTTTTGACACAGGCGACTCCTGCAACGCAAAGGAATATGGAGAAGAGAGCGAGGCTGTTGTCATCAAGCGGGGTATCTGCTTTGGCAATGGGCAATTCAACACCATGTCCTTCACCGGCTTTGGATATATCCTCATTTTCGACTCCTACAACCAAGGCGTCTCCTACATGTCAGAAGCCAGCAACACAAGCCCTTCCGTGCACTTGTTTGCCGTTACCCAGGCCGCTGTGGGTGATTGGGTCAAGGAGCAGACTTCTGGCAGCCATACCTTGACCTTTGTCGTCGAGGCCGACGCTGATACGGCTGCAGAAATGACAGACTTCCCAGCCAGTGGGCAGATGTCATCCTTCTCTTCTTGGGGACCAACTTTTGAGAACGACTTTATCCCGACTATTGCGGCTCCTGGTGGTGCTGTATATGGTGCATTCCCCGATAACACCTTTGCCATTGCGTCGGGTACATCGTTTGCCACCCCGTACATGGCGGGCATCGCGGCCCTTTTCTTTGCCCACGTCAAGAAGGATGCCGCAGAATTTGCTCGACGAATTTCATCCACTGCCGCGTTACTTCCCTCTTATTCCGCATCTGAAGCGAGTGTTATCAGCGACATTGCTCCTCTGGCCCAGCAGGGTGCCGGTCTGGTGGATGCTGTCAAGGTCTTTGACTACGAGACTGTTTTGTTGTCCGAGTCGCACATCTCGCTCAACGATACGGACAACCGCGTTAGCACACACACCATTCAGTTGAAGAACACCGGCTCATCTCAGGTCACATTCCAAATTTCTCATGTGGCCGCTTCATCCGTTCAGGGTCGGGATGAATACTGGTATCCCTACTTGTACTACCCACCACTCCTTGACGCGGCGGGTTCTATCGATGCCCCAGAAAGCGTTAGCATCGCTGCTGGTGCAACCCAGGAGGTCCAAGTGACCATCAACGCCCCTGCGGATCTGGCTCCCAACAGTGGTGTGATATGGAGTGGAAAGATTGTCTTTGAGGGCAGCAACGGCGAGTTTCTTACGGTCCCATACATGGGTGTCGAGGCGTCAACATACAACTGGACACCACTCGAGGGTTCCCCTCTTGTCTTCCGTTATGACTCCGACTCCGGCTATCTCTATCCTGTCGATTGGCAGGGCAAAGCCTATAAACCTGCGGAACTGGACTCGCCGGAAATCTACTTCGCGCTTAGATACGGTACCTACGAGTTCTCTCTTGACTTGGTCGGCGAGGACTGGACGAAGGAAGACTTTTCCTATCCCCTCTCAGCTGGATCCGGATCAAAGCAGTGGCGTGGCTCTGTGCGATCACAGCCTGACGCGTTCGGCTCTTACTCCAATTTCCCATTGCAGCACCCATTGCGCTTTAACAATGTGGGCTTCAATAGGTTCCAATGCTTTGCGAATGGCACCGACATTCCAACCGGAAAATACAGAGTCTTGAGTAGGGCTCTTCGCATGTTTGGAAATCCAACAGAACCCAGCGATTGGCAGCTTTTCTTGTCAGATGCTTTCACTATTCAACTTGGTGACGATGCTCTCACTAGCTCGACAAGCACTGTCACTTCAACGACTGAGATGTCGACACCTACGATTGCCAGTGTCTCCACGACAACAAACGATCCTACAACAACAGACGAGGCTACAACGACAGACGCTCCAACATCCACAACTGAAACTGCTCTGGCAACGTCCACAGCTGTGCCTGGAATCACCACTACCCTGCGTGCCAAGTCCAGCCCAACTGGTATTGCCAATGCCTTTGCCGACATTTCCATCCAACGACAAGGCACCACTTCCAATGACATGTACGATCCGAGCGAGTGGATGCAGCTTCACGTTCAGATGAAAATCCCAACCCGGCTGGTAGCCGGGTCTGTCGCAAGCTTTGCACTTCCACCACAGATTGTTGACGTGGCTCAGAATAACTACGTCTCAGCTAGTGGAAGTTATGTTGGCGCCGCAGCATTTGACAATGTCACCAGTATCTACACCATCACCTTTGGTGATTGGGTCGACTGGCACAGCGACATAACGGGGGACTTCTATCTCTATTGCCGATTGGACCCGGAATTCCAAGTTGGTCTTGAAGCCGGAACCTATTTCATGGAGATTGAGACTGTGGGAAAGACATTCTACCCGCCTGTCTATTATCGTGCCGTGGACAGGTCAAGAGTGTATGAGCGAAAGCATGTGGAGATGCTGGATGACCAACAGGTCTTCTACTTCAACATCGAGGTTCCTGGTCAATTGGGACCCTGGAAATCAGTCACTTTTGTTAGCAGCCAAGCGTCGGGGGATGACGGATACTTGTGCGCCAAGACGACTGTGGAGATTGGGACTGAATTCGACACTGGAAACCAGATCACTGAATCCCGGGATGTTAGCACAGATGCCATCCAACGTTGCGAGGTCAAAACATTCAAGGCAGTCTACTCCAGCGAGATTGCGGAAGACGAAGTTTTGGCATTCAATGTTGCCAACATTCTCGGCAACTGGGACTCTTGGACAATCACCTTTGCTTACAGCCTGGCAATCGAGCTCACGAATGGAACCACGGTTGGCTACGATCTTCGGACTTTGTCATATGACAGGTACGCTCGAAGCACCCCCGATAACTGGTTCGAAGGTGTCCGCGACACGACAGGTCCGATTATTGGTGGCCCTACCAGCACTACATCAACTGCGCTGCCTTCATCCACTTTGACGCTGTCCACAAGTATCCTGACTACTCCCATTGCCAACACCACAGTAGTCACGACGAGCGCAACCACTTCTTTGATTTCGGATTCAACCACGGATACCTTGACTCCTACTCAATACAGCACAACAACCACGCCCCAGACCTATGCGACGTCGACTGTCCTATCTTCATCAAGCACTTCATCCACGTCAGTTGACTCGACGACCACGGAGGTGTCGTCGGAAACGACTCTTTCTACTTCTACAACCTCGTCCTCGGCATTCTCAACCTCAGTCACCACCTCTGCTGGCTCCTCAACCGACCTGGCCACTAGTCTCACCAGAGAATCCACTGTTACGAGCACTACCTCGACGCACATTTCAGACTGCTCGACTTGCACAAAGCCGACTAGCTCATCAGCTTCTGGGTCAAACTCTGTGACAGCAAGCCTGACTTCAACTTCCACTCCTGGAGGAGTTGACACAAAGACGGATTCGCTGCCAGTGACTTCCACTACCGGAAAAGTTAACACAGAGACGTACTTGCCGCCAGGGACCTCCACTCCCGGAGGCGTTAACACGGAGACGTACCTGCTGCCAGAGACTTCCACCGCCGTGTCAACCACTGAACTGTCACAAGAAACCCAACTTTCTACCGCTGAGACCGAAATCTCCGGTTCAAGCTCCGCTGTTGTGTCCAGTGTGACGAAACATTCTAGTGGTACCACGATTACTCAAAGCGTAACGATCATTACTTCGGTCTGTTCCGAGCCTGGATGGACAGCGCCGGTAACTGTCACTGTCACCGTCCCATGTGCCTCTTCTGCCGAGACAGATTTCACGACAGTCACTTCGGTGTGCACGCGTTGTGCGGCACACCCAGTCACCATCACGTACACGCAACCTGTCCAGACATACACACAGCCCGTCCAAACATATACACAACCCGCCCAAGCATACACGCAACCTGCCCTGACCGCTTCGCCCTCCAACGATATCGTCATCTCAAGTGGCCGCTTCTCTGTCGGAAGTACCCGCCCTACTACGGTGTCCCAAGTGCCAAACCAAGTGCCCTCTGTGACTATCCCCTCTGTGGATAATTACGGGGCACCGACGATCAGCACTCGACGACAAGAAGAGAACACCACACTCATTTCTCATACGCTGAGTAGGCCTACCACTGTGGTGGAGGAACCAGTTGTCAGTGAAGGTAACAGTGCAACCGCTGTCGGTGAAGCAACCACTGCAACCGGCGAGAATAATGAAGGTGTGATCCCCACGTCGGAGGCTGTGGATACTCTGGCACCCTCAACCACTGTGGTAACGGGACTTGGCACGCAACAGTCGTTCGACCGGATCACATATATTTCGTTAGCTGCTATTGCAGCTCTTATTTTGACTTTGTAATATGTTGTTGTATTTATTCTAAGAAGGGTGGGGACCAGTCTGTTAGTTATGTAGAACTGAGCGTATCTTAATTTTTATCTTGCCATGCCCTATGTTCGTGTTCATTGAAAGACCAACGGGTTTTTTAACGATCGACATGCTTCATCATGGCAGAATTAGCTTCCTAGTCAGTGATACATTGTTGGTGCAGCCAAACCCTTGATTTAGATAATCAAATACCCAAGAAACAAGCTTAAGTCAATCACCCATAGACCACCTTATCAAACAACCAACTCTCGCTACAAACACCCGCTATCCAGCTAGCACACCTATTGCAATTTTCAGTAAAGAATTTCGAGCAATTTCTGTGGCCCAATCTTTCTCATCGAGAGAGTTACGGGAGATGGCATAGTCAACCTTATCTCGAGCTTGCACTCATAAACGCATTCCACTCATATGCCACGCCATTGGCAACAGCGTGCCAGTTGATTGCACCTGATTCGCCATCCGTGATCATGTGAACCATGGTCAGATCAAACTTCCCAGGTTGGACTCGCCCGTACTGGAACTCCATGCTCCATATAACGATCCAAAAGAGCTCGCTCGTGCTGATTTGACGCAAATTGCTCCAGAAATTCCTCAACCCCTCCACCCAGAGTCAGAATGAATCGTCTCATTGCTGAGCGAATACCCTCCTTTTCTGGGCCATAATTGCTGATTTGATGATGAAGGGGGTTCTGATCTCCAGGGTCACAGAAAGCGGTGCCACCCGGTATCCGAATCTGAGGGTATCTCCTAGACCAATGCTCGTCCCACTGGTAAGGCAGAAAGAGTTCCAACGTGATCAACCAAGCAATCCAGAATACTTCGAAATCACCCGAGTAAGTGTCGAGAATGTCCAAGTACAACTCTAAGTATGCATCAAGGATGGTTTTTAGTTCGCTATCCTCGTCTTGAAGTTCCTGTCGTTCTTCTGAGTCTGATGAGCGGTATTGAAAACAATCGTAGTCTTGCTCATATTTGCCACAGGTATGAGCCATTCCCAGCCGATCAAATATTTCCAGTCTGCAAATGTCTTCGAAAATCTGTTGTGTGAGTTGCAGCCGCATAGAGCTATACCGGGGTAGATAGAAAAGCAATCGCCGGCGTCGCATCAGATTGTTTGTGGATGAAGCGTCAGTGCCGATGCGGCAACCTTTAAGAACGAGGGCGACTGGGGTGCAACCTGTAGAGCTGCACCAACATGAGCACTCGTCTGTACCCTGGAGACAACTGACATCGTAAAGCTTTCCAAAGACGCCAATTGCGTTGCAGCCGCCCCAAGCATCACGATCCCAAACTTCCAGTGTCAAGAAGTTTGTTGCGAAACACGAAAAGAAATGAAGAAGGTTGGGCCCTTCTGGTATTTTTCGGCACGGATCAGCTCCTTTTCTCAGATACCAGAGCAACAGGCGAAACCCATCACGGTGTAAACCATCGCTGATTCGTTTCGTCATTGGTGTTCGTCCCGTTTCGTCAGGTATGTCGATATCATGAAACCCAGCCTGGTAAAACGTACACGCTGTAGAATGTGTCATCCCGTGGCTGTGATAGACTGTGACTTCGGTGCCGGGATATAAGTTCTGAATTCTGTCCATGCCAATCTGATGCAACTGCTGGAATATCATATCCGCCCGATAATCCAGCAGAGAACCTATACTTTCTCGTTTTCCAATTATACTTTGCAGCCAAGCTTCAGGCAAGTTCTCTAACGCCACCCTGAAGAGCTCTCGTCTTCTTTCTGCCATGCTTTCAGTAAGAATCGAAATTATAGGAACTGAGCTCCCCGTATCCATCGCATATTCGATGAGGCTATAGGGCTCGTCATCGCTCTGTCCCTGAAAAAAGATTGGGCATCCATAATCTAGAAGTAGCTCCACGCTTTGAACGTCTTCTTGAGTTATTGCCGCTTCAATGGCTGCTGATGGTTGTATCCCGGATTCAAGTAGAATCGCAAGTCCAGCAGGCCAACCGATAGCAAGGGCGAGTGGATGAGGGGTGACAGTTTCCAAATCTTCCGCGCTGGCGGGAATTAGGATGCGAAGGTCGTCTTCGGACCTCCTAGCCACAGCCGATAGAATACGACTGTTTCCAACATCTACATTCTGTTAGTTCAAAGTATTGAATTTGTAAAACTTATTTCCGAACTCACCCAGGATGAGGTCCTCATTGCGAAGGAAAAATCCTGCTGCCTCGGGTTCCTTCGCCAAACGGAATTCTTCGGAAATAGTGCCGTTGTACTTCTTAAGAATCTCGTCAAGTCTAAGTTGCTTCAGAGCGGTTGGCGAATAGAAAATGCATGAAAGACGATCGAAAACAAGGCAAAATGGGGATATGCTGTAAAGGTTAGGCCATCGGCCATCAATGTCAGAATATATACCATCGTAGAACCAAATATCTGTCAACAAGATCGTCATACCCATTTATAGAGGCATTTGGGTCCGCACCACCATTAATTAGAAGTCCGATGATTTTATCGAGAACAAAATATAGGTCTTCTTGCATAGCAAGAGCAGTCATGCTAAGTGCGATGACCTCCTAAGTAATCATTAGCAACTGTGTCGGCGGTAAAGATATTTATCTGGGCTGGATGTTTTATTTACGTGAAGGATAGTAGCTCCATCCTTAGTTTGGTCCCTTGGAGAGCTTTTCCCGGACTCAAATGCAATAGCCAGTCTCTCATAGAGAAGCTCGAAAACCTTCTTTATGTCTTCCTGGAGGTCTGGGTTGGCCTGTAAACAGACTGTCACTATCTCAAACATGCCACCGCACTTGGTAACTGATGGTCTGCTATAGCGAATCCAACCCTGGTTTGAAAACATAGAATGAGAGGTTCCGATTTCCAGTTCTGGTCGATAAGAAGAATCCCCGATGAATATCCCAGGCAGGAGACACTGAATGTTCTGGCGTGCCTTCCAAACAGCACGAAAAGCTGGTGATTCAGGCTCATTGACAATATTATGAGGGGAAATCCTTGCGCTCAGGGAGAAGGTTGCCACACCTAGGGCCATGTTGAAAATGATCTGAATCCTTGGTGCGAGGGCGCGTACACCGAGTCCCCACGATGTAGAAGATGCTTCTTCTCCTGGACAATGCTGTGAATGTCGCCGTTTGGAAAGGAAAAACTGAAGAGGGTAAAATGAAACCGATGTCACATTACTTGTAGGCAGGCAGCGACAAATTGGCCTCGGTCTCCGTTGCCTATGTTGCTCGAGTGCGGGTGGGAGTCCTTGAAGCTCGGGGCTCCGTAGCTGTGCTGAAATGTCTCTATTTGAGATGAATTTTGTGTTGCACTAATGAAAATTGAGGGTCAGATAATGTCAGGGAACGAATCTTGTGTCCATATTACCTGAGACTCGAGCGAACGCACAACCGATGTCAGGAGTTGTTGGGAGTTCGCAAGTTGTGCCCTAATATTTTTAGCTAGTTGTTCCGTTAAATATTCAGAAAACGAACATTTGAGCTTCCAGTCTCAGTTGGTTATGATGCTGATACCAGATTTGCAACGAGGATTTAAGCGACTCGATGCGCTGAGATCTCTCTGCGATTTCCGTTTGCTTCTTCACACTCACTACTGCCGCCCATGCACGCTTTACCGCATTTGATTTCGGTATCGACAGAGATTCTAACAAGAAAGCTAGATCTCTGGATTCTGCGATGGCATCGAGGATAATACATGCCGGTTGCGTCGTTGTTGAGGTGGGTGGCAATCCATTCGAAGCGTACACAGCGACGCTGATCGTGTGAAGTAAGTCGATGAACTGCTGCGTGTTTCTTCTCACGGTTTCGATTTCTCCAGGCACATTCTTCAACTTTTCATAGAGGCGAGATGACGAGAGCAGGACGCGACTACTGAGGTCGAGCAGTTGCACGATGCCAGCAGCGATCCCAAGAGCTTCGGCCATGGTCAATTTGCGGGAGCAGGGGAGAAAAGAACGTGTAGAATGGAGGAAAAATCAAATGGAGGCAGACATGGGCTGGGTGAGACTTTTGTGCTGGCACAGCCAGACGGCTTGCGCCTTGATATGCAGTGTGATTCGTCGCCGACTTCAGGGCCTGCACATTCTTTTATGTAGACCAGTTGAATTCTGTGATCGTAGTCCGCCTTATGCAGCCCGTCAGCCCAAACATGCAAATATGTGGTCCGCATTAGGCCGCAATTGCGCGTCCAGATTGTCGACATTTTCACTTGGGCTACATGTACACTCATAACTTATCACGATAATCAAGTGGTAAATTCTCATACTCTTCACGTTTCGGTTTACTGAGGCGCCCCCATGCTCAAAACATCCAGTCCTTGCTGGAACTGGCTCTTGGATGGCATCTTGCCCAAGCGCATGAGTTCTGCGCTCTGCGCCATAACGGGATCCATTCCCATGCTGGCCGTTGCTACCACTGTGTCTCCCTTGCAGTAATAAGCAGCAAACTTGCTCGCCGCCGGGTCGCCCTGTACGACAATATCATCCCATCCATTGGCAGTATTGCCACAGTATCGTAGCTGAGCTCCGAGGGCCGACCAGAAGACCGGGACAAAGTGTTCAGGGTCCACTGAGGGATTCACAATGTGGCTCGCGACAACACGTCCTGACTGTTGAGCCACGTTCCAGTGCTCGATGCGAACGAACTTGCCTTCGCCGCCGGGCCCGTGGTAGGGAAACGTGGCAATATCGCCAATTGCGTAAACACCCTTGAGACCGACGACGTTGTAGCTCTCGTCTGTCTTGATGGAGCCATCTCTTTCGAGTTGAATGGTCTTGTTGTCTCTCAAATATTCGGTCGCGGGCGCCACGCCAACACCGAGGATGACAAGATCGGCAGGGAGCTTGGTGCCATCTTTGAGGAAGACGGCGCCCACCTTCGAAGGGTCTGATTCAGAGGGCTCTGCCTTGTCGACGCTGGCGCCCATGTAGAATTTGATGCCTTTGCCCTCCAGCGACTTCTGAATGCCTGCGCCGACCTTTTCACTCAGAACTCGCTCGAGAGGAGCCTGTTCCATACCCACAACGGTAACAGAGTTGCCGGCGAGGGCCGCATTGGCGACTTCCATGCCGATGAAGGACGAGCCGATAATGACAATGTTCTTTCCCTTGTCGCCAATAGCTTCAACAATCTTCTTCGTGTCGTGGACGTTGCGCAGAGTGAAGATGTTGTCGAGGACCTTGAAGCCTTCCAATGGCAGCCGCCTTGGTGTTCCTCCGGTTGCGAGGACAAGTTTAGTATACGCGATCTTTTTCCCGGCCTTTGTCGAGACGGTGCGGTCTGAGAAGTTGACGTCATTGACCTCGTCTTCGACCCATTCTACAGAACCGCTGTCGAACCAAGCCTTGTCGCGCCAAGCAACCTTGCTGGGATCCGTCAACAGCGCCTTGCTCAGCTTGGGACGATCAATGGGGAGGTATCCCTCGTTGGATATCACCGTCAGCGGACCAGCGTAACCCTTCTCGCGCAGGCCCTCGATGACGCCCATGGCGCCGGAACCACCACCAATGACGACAATCTTGTCTTCCTGAGCACCTGCGGCGACTGCGCACTTGAAGTTGGGCTTTCTGCGAGACCCTTTGATGGCAGATTCTTCGCCGGTCAGGTAGACGGCTCCGTCTCGCTCGGCGACATTGAAGATGGGGATTGAATCGAGGGCTGGAGCGTCTTCGACATCGCCCGTCTTCGCGTTGAAGCAAGCTATTGTACGGATTAGCGATTGATCTTGACCGAAAGACAAAACTGAAGCCAACCTCCATGCCACGGGCAGGTAAGACGCCCAGCTGCGGTCAAGACGCCCTTGGCAAGAGGAGCGCCGTAGTGGGTGCACTTGGCGCCGACGGCTTGGATCGTACCACCGGCATTGACCAGCAAGACCTTTCCGCCGTCGATGCCTTCGACCTCGACCTCGTGTTTATCGCCGGGGGCGAGGGCCAGGGAGGAGACGCCCTTGAGTTTGTATTCCTGGGCCATTCGAGCGGTGACGAGATGGATTTGACGAGTGCGGGGGAGCTTCTGGAGGAGAGCTCTTGAGGACCGAGGGGTGCTTTGGGTGATGACGAGTGCAGCAGGTTGTCGTAAAAGGTGCATGTATGGACGGGCAGGATGCTGGATTTAAATGAACCACAATACCAGCAGGACAGCTGATGAAGACGTTGGGCAGGAGGATTACAAAACCACGAAGAGCAGCTATCTTACGAGGCGGGGAGAAAACACCAGCACGCTGCAGCCTCAATCAGCATAGCAGCGGTCATCCGCAACAAGTGCCGACGCACCCATGGCCTCAATGGAAGCACGGTGAGACGCGGGTGTAAGTGGGGGATGACAATATGCGCACGCTTACTGGTGGAGCGCAGCAGGGAGCCAGAGCTAATGACGGCATGCAGAAGATACGAGCTCCGAAGCTTAATGGCGTGGGATTGCACCAGCAGGCCGGCTGTGCTGCAGCCGGCTGTGGCTTATGGTCCAGAACACGCTGGCCGCGTCACGGTTGGTTGGTAAGCATCGTGGCTCTCGTAGTGGGATGCGGAGGGATGAGGAGGGATGAGGCTATCTACAACTTGAGCCGAGAGCGGATTCCGAATAGTCTCTGAGGGTTAACTCTATCAATCCAACAAGGTCGCATGTTTTACCAGTAAAATTCAATCACAGTCACACCGTAAAAGCTAATTTAATGTGCTTGAACAATGGCCATGGCATAATAACAGACGTAGAGCCAGTCCTTCTTACAGCATCTATCTTCTCGTTGCATACTACCTAAGCATTCATCTACCCATCATGGCCGCATACATGAACAAGGAAATCCTCGCACGCTGCCCCCTTCCCCGCCACGAGATCCTCCACTAACTTCGCACCGAGATAGAATCGGCGCAACGCGACCAGGAATGGAACAGTGCCGGCTTTCGCATGTACGAACCTTGCACGCGACTGCTCTAGGACCCTCAGGCGGAAGACACCTGCCACAACGGACGGCGGTGTAGCAACAACAGGATATCCGAAATGAACCTGGGCATGGCAAATCGGCTTTGCAATAAAATGGTGCCCCTCTACCTCATAGATCTGCCTGGCGCGTTGCTATCTCCACCAATGGTGCTCCGCGCCGCGCTAAACCGGTGGCTGTATCGCACTTGGTTCCAGTCCTACAAGAGCGAGGTCGAATACGGACGGTTCATAGCCAGTGTCATAGCACCTGCACATATCCCGCAAGATATCGACTTTAGCGGGCTCGTCAAGGTTCTGAGTTCGCTGAGTGCAGCGCTCTGCGCTCAGATCGAACAGGTGCACCAAAAGAAGAAAGACTTCAAACAGGCTCAAAGGCGATACGGACCCGAAACCTTTGACGAGGCCACGAGGAGAATCAAGACAACTACATAATACAGCCTCTTTTTCGCGCCATGGCCATCGTTTTGCTTACTGGGAATTTCGACATGGAAGTCTCCGACATGGGTCAGGTCCCAGTTCTTGTCGTCCTGACGGGCGTCGAGGATGGCTTGAGCGCCCCGATCTCGTTTGAACAAATAGCGCACCAGGCCGAGGCCTACATCTACAACAGCGCGATCCAAGTCTCGCTAGAAACGGCGGTTACTTTTGTCATGGATCTCAAAAATCGCGAAATCGCTGCTTTTGGTCGCCGTCCAGACCCTGTCGAATCGACCTCCGGCAATCAGGCCTTCGCATGTCATATGAGGTTTCCATTCCCGGGGCTCCTGGCAATGCTAGGCTGGGGCTACGAGCCTCCCAATGGCCCTAGTTCGAGCTGGGTTGACTTGGAAAAGCATCCTGAGTGGGTGGTCGACAGCGCCTCATACGATACGGGTTTGGACTACACTTATCGGTGGGAATCAACGATGCGCAGGAGCCATTATAGACTCGCTTCAGGACTTGACTTGTGCATGCCCACCCCTAGTCCACTTGTGCTCCCTTCTCCAAGGCATAGCCCAATGTGGAGGGTAGACAACTAGATGTGGACTACCCGGGTTTGGAAGACTCCTTGAAAGTCTTTGGTCTAAGGATATAGCTCTGGATTTACACATTGATTCTTTTCATTATCCTCATATTTCGTATATTTTATTACTCTATATCGGCCAGTACAGGTTATTAAACCTGTCTTCAATTTCGCATTCCGTATTTCCCCCATACGATAGTGTCCTCTCGGCTACTACGGGCTCCACGTCCACATTGGTGAATCCAGTATGGGTCAACATAACCTTGGCTTTGCAGCAGATAGGAGTTCTCCCACAATCTGACCTTCTCAGGGGTCAGCCTAAGGTTCGAGAAACCAGGGGTCGATTCGTATCATGGAGTTACAGGACGACTTGGTTCCTAGTGGCTAGGGCCGGCAGAGCATCCTGCCCAAGACGTGGCACTTAAGAAAACAAGATGCTCAGATCGGTGAAGTGGTTGCGATTATTAGGGACAAGTCACTATATCGGCGGACGAGCGGCTTGAAGGCAGAAGTATGTTTCTCAGGGTTGTGCCTGGACCACTGGGCGGCTGTCTTCTCGGATGTAGAGTCACCCATGCCGATTTGGGTGTTTTCTTCCCCAGGTCATTATAATTACACCAGTCCTGTGCCGGGGGGCTGGTGAGAATCTTAACGACGGTCCAAGTCGCAAGGCGAGTCGGCGGTCGGCTCGGCAGTCAGCCTACGGTAATTGCCTTCTGGCCAAACATTCTAGGGTTCACTACTAGCATCCTGGCCGGTCCTGAACCCTTGAAGAGTCCCAAGAAGAGCATAAGCCTGGGTCTTAGTATCTTATTTATAATTATCCTCTTGTTTTGTTCTCTGTGTGTTTATTTGTTTCCCTCACAGTTTATCCTCTTTTGCCATAATTGCAAGTCAATCCAGCCCTCTGCAGTTTCTCCCCTCGCAGTCCCGGCTTTGCAACCAGGCCTGGCGGGAGAGATGACAACGACTTTGAGGATTTCCGAGATGGTTCCATCTATCCCACGACTGATTTTGCACGACTCAGACTCTCCATCCAAAGAGGATATTCAGGGGTCAATCCACATTCAAGACACGGGTGTCAAATGCAAGGGACCCGCGACAAGAACTAGCCAAGTAAGAGCACACATGCTAGTTGTCGCATTGTGGTTGGTTATTGGTTAAATTATGTCTCAAAATCCCGAAGCAAAAAGAAACGGCCCGAGATGAGATCTCACAGATCCAAGACACAACAAGCGAGCGGTAGGCGAGACTAATGGCCAAATGCGAGGCGACCTACCCTACACTCCGGTGGCGATTTCGCAAGGCGCACTTGTTGGAGGGTTTGCACGGGGTGGCTCTTAACTTGTTTATGGCTGGGCGATGTAACAGTGTTTTCGTGCTCATCTTAAAATGATAACGCCATTCCAAGGTTGGACCCCTGCGGAGAGGAGAAGATGGTGTGCATCTACTGTACCTCAAACGACGGAGGAGATTTTCGCCAGTGGGATGAACCATCCGCGAGTTTAGGTGAACAACGAGATGGAAATTACACGAAAACTCCTGCATTAGTTCGGGTCCATTGTCTTCATTACAAAGCATCTCGGATTTGGCGAATTTCACGCGTCGTCTGCATCTGCATCGTCATGACCGCCTCTGGCACACGCATCCATCTGGACATGGGCAGCATCTTGGCGGACCCCAAACTGGGCGAAATGGGGAGGTTGGCCCGAGGCGGTGTCGTCATGTTCCCAATCGGGCGACAGATAAGCAGCGGCCCAGGCACCGCCAGCCAATCAGCCGCCGTCAGCACCGCGACACTGCGACCCAGGCTGCGGTGTGCTGGCCGCTGGTGCGCTGGCCCAGGCGCTGGAACACTGCGAGCCCACAACGGCACAAACCCACTGATGCGGCCATGCCCAAGCGCCCCGCGCCCAGCGGATGAACCACTGAGGGTGCGCCGTTCGGGGGGGGCCTAGGCCGCTGTGGGATCCCTGGCAAACGCCACGCTGCAGCCGGGGCGCGCCACGAACCCAACCGGACCCGTACACATGACACGGCGGTCGAGATGAACTGTTTGTTAGCCCATGCCTGCTTTTTCTCATCTGCTCCTAATCCTGCGAGGGCTTTTTCTTTTTAAACCGCCGTCCCTCACTTCCTCCGTTTGCCAGCTGTGAAGAACAATCCTCCTCCGAGGTCGAGGGACCTGACTCCCTTCGTCACCGTCCGGGCCGCCTGGACCGCAGCTAATCAGCCGGAACCCCACCACTCAATTACGCTCCGGTAGACGCGCGCCACAGGCATTCCAAGCCACACGCTTCCGGGGGCCGGCCTGGTGCCCTCAACACCAGACCCGGGCCATTCCAGGCGCGTTGCTGCGTTTCCCTCCATCAACGACTCCGTCTCGTTTGCCACTCATGGACGACGCACCGCTTTCCTAGATATCCTCGGCGCCCTCTCTCTCTCGCAGTCTCCTCCTTTGGCCGCCTGTTCTATCATGTTTCCCGCCGTCTCCCGCCGACTCTCCGCCCCGCTTCGATAAGCTCCCGTGCGGCCTCTCCCACTCCGCCGTGTTGCAGCCGCCGCCATGGAGAGGCCTGATGTCGCTTGTCCCGACCACCACTCGTCCCAGCTGCAGTGCTGCTGCGGCCGCGTCGATTGCCCCCTGCTCAGGAGGAACTCGACCGTCCTCGAATCCGTCGAGAAGGATGTCCACACAGCTGCTCAGCTGGGCCAGGTACGTTACGCGCTCGTCTCATGCATTCCTTGCTTTGTCTCTCCGCTTCCTCGCCTTCAATGTCTCTCCACCTCCTCCACCCTCACTGGAGCCGCATGCCACACAAAGCCACCGCGTATTGCTTTTGACGCAAAGCACGCGACTCACAACATGGACCCCTCACTGACTTTTTTTTCCTCCTGATCTAGGCCCTTCTGGCAAGACACGAAGCATACATGGCCGATGCCGAACGGGATCGCCTCGACTTGACCACCCGCATAGAACGCCTTGAGATGGACAAGCAAGAACTCGAGGCCGAGAATGCCGTCCAGATCGAGGAGAACCGGGTCTTGCTCGACCAGCTCGAGGCCCTCAACAATACCGTCTGCGAGTCCGACACCAGGATCAAGGCCCTCGAAGCCAGTCTTTTGTCCTCCCAGCAGGCCGTACGCCGCCTCGAGACCACCGCATTCCGTGCCTCCGACACCGAGCGATACCTCGCCGTCCTCGAGCAGGAGCAGGAGGAACTCCACCAGCAGCTGCAGTCCACCGAGGAAGATGCCCGCTCCCACGCCCAGCGCTTCAAGGAAGCCCAGCGGGGCATCATGGACATGCAGGACCAGCTGGAGAGGATGGAGGCCGAGGCCCGTCAAGAGCGTGAGCGCCATGCCGAAGTCGTCGGGAGGATGGAACGCCAACGCGAGGTCGAGAAGCATCTCGACACGGCTGCCGGCCGTCTCAAAGGTGCTGCGGCGTCCAAGTCGATGCAAAACGCCAAGAACGGGAACACGGTGGTTAACCATTTCGTGCGAGACCTGCTTCAGGACAACGCCAACCTGCAACTGGGCATGGCCGAGCTCCGCGAGTTACTGCTCAACTCCAACGACGAGATCCAGTCCCTGCGCGACCAGATGCTCCACCACCAACCCATCGAGTACGACGCTGCCGCCTCGACGCTCAAGGCCGAGCTCGAGGGCCCCGACATCGACGGCCCGGCCACTCCTCGCGTCTCGCAGGAGTTGCACATCCACCATCACTACCACGTCGCCTCAAAGGTCACGCCAAAGCCGGACAACCGCAAGCTGAGGCGCAAGCGTCACGGCCTCATCCCCGGCACCTTTACTCCGCCGACCTACTCGGGCCACTCGACGCCCAACACCTCTGGGCAATGGCGCCTCACTCCTTCGACCGGAGCCCCCGCGCTGCTCTCCCTCACCACCAAGGAACCCAGTTCGGTCGTGGGCATGCCGCGTCAACGGTGGTCCGCAGACCAGTTCTCCGAGTTTGCGTCGTCGGTTCCCAGCTCTCCGCAATCCAACCAGCGCAACTCCATGTTCGACCCCAACATGACCGACAGCGACTATCCCATGTCGCCCGCCACCAGCTTCGGTACCATGTCTCCCACCTGGAGGGCCTCACATCGCAAGGGGCCCTCTGAAATCTCAACCCTCAGTTTCCAGGCCCCTCCGCCTCCCCTGCACGTCGATCCTGGAACTCCCCCCACTCCCCAGGCAAATCGCCAGCACCATGTCATCCACGAAGAGGACGAGGAGGACGAAGAACAGGACAACGACATTCTTCGCCTGGAGACGCCAGACTTGGTCGGAACTGCGCCATCCATCGATGAAAATTCGACCATTGGGGACTCTGACGTCTCCAAGGATGAGTTTGTGCCTCGTCCTCGCATCCACCGCGCACTCTCGCACGAGTCCATCATGTCGCTTGCCGGCGGACTCGACATTCATACCCTCAAGGCCCGGCCCAGCCAGCTGACTCTGCGTCCCCTGGGTGGCGCGGAAGCCGTCGTGACGGATATCACGGCTCAGCCCACCCTCTCTCGAGGCATGCCCAGGCGAAGTGCCGTGGCTCTCCGAGACAGCTTCATGGGCCTGCCCGCTCCAAGATCAGTGTCCGGGCCTATGAGCCGGTCCGTCCGGTCACTTTCTCCAAACCCCGAGACGCCTCATGGAAGTCCCGGAGGCGGAGCGTTGGGCAAGTGGGTTGGCTGGCGGCCGTGGGGAAGCTCAACCCCCAACACGGCGGTCAAGGTTCCCAGACCCATCATGGAGATCGAGTCGGACCTGAATCGAGCACCCGGCATCAACCAGCCTGGTGCCATCCCCGGCTTCCAGAAGTACTGGGCAGCTCAGCGACGAAAGGGCGCGCCGTCAAAGGTGCTGCCCGAGACGGTCGACAGCGATGCTCTGCAGGAAGGGTTGCAGGAGGGATGAGTCCTGCGGCATCGGGAGCGTCGACACTTTATCATGCAGCGTCCTGCCCCTGACACAATCATTCATCGGAACCCCGGAGTTTTGTTTCACGGATTGTTTTACTGGAGTTTGTTGGTTCAAGCATCATCCACACACGCTTGGAGACGGAAATACCCTGGCCGTGCAAGGCCCCCTGTTCATTTATTCCTGTTAACTATGCGAGACCCAGTCCGCACATATGCATTCGTTATCGGTGTTGCATGGAGGTTTCTTTATTATATACAGTTTAACGTGGCTATACGTCCAATATTCCTAATCTACATCAAATTATATATCACCACCTTGTCCTGTTATGTTGCTGTTCAGCATGGACCAATACGTCGTGTCCACTCCTTGAAGCGCCCAGTCCTCTAGATCTGCGGTGAAGCACGGCCACTCGGTGAAGTTTGCGGCTGCGTTTGCGGGACACTCGGTGCCCACGCCGCTGTCCATGGATATATACGGGCACGGCTGGTCGAAGGGCAGGCAGGACTGCAAGATGCCACCCCCGTCTGCGGATGGATGCCCGGCCGGAGTTGAGCCCGTCGACGGCAGCAGAGTCGCAGGAGGACTCGGGCCAGGGTGGATGTTGACCGTCCCTAGGAACGGGATGTTCAAGTGCACAGTTCGGTCATCGCCGCTGCCTCCGAGCGCCGGTGTCTGCACGATGGGGAGCAGTTGGCGGATGGTGTCGGCCGACTCGAGACACAGCCGGTCGTTGTTCAGCGAGCCCATCTCGTGCATCTTCTGCTGCACCGTCTCGGCCGTGGCGCGGTCCTGCGCGCGCTGGGCCTCGTAGCCGGGCATCGACGACGCGGCCGGCCCCAGATATCCCAGCAGCAGCGTCATGGCCCCGATCAGCGCCGAGTAGTCGACGTGGCGCCCCGACACGGCCTGCGTGTACGTGCCGCGGAACTCGAGGAAGCGCGCCAGCACGTCGCGGCTGGCCTGCATGCACGTCGCGCGGTTGTACTCGTAGCGGCGCTGGCCCGGCGGCTGGACGAGGTACGGCAGATGCAGCAGGATGAGGAGGGAGAAGTGGCGGACTTGGATCTTGACGACCGACATTTCGTCGATGAATGTGTCGGACGAGCTGCAGCAGATGGCCATGTCCGGCAGCTTCCACCACATGGAGTCCATCATCTTGGCCGCCTTCTCGATGTCCATGTCGATGGCCTGCGTCATGACGTACGCCTCGCTGCCCGTGAGGTGGTTGCGGTCCGCGATCTTGCCGGCGATGATTGAGTACAGTTTGCCGAGCTTGTCGCTGGGCGGCTCGGGCAGCGCGCTCTCGCCGAAGAGCAGCTCGTCGTCGCGCGAGCCGATGGCCAGGCCCAGGACCAGCGAGAGGTAGCGGTCGGAGCAGTTGATGCGGAACCACAGCACCGGCGGCGAGGGCTGGCGCTTGGGATCGAAGGCTGGGTCGCACGAGCGGATCGACTTGGTCGTCTTGCGGTCGATGGCCATGAGCTGCGCCATGTTGAGCGCGCGACGCGAGGTCATCCACGCCTTGCGCAGGTGCCCGGCGTCGCTCTGGAAGAAGCTCTGCAGGATGAGACACTCGAGGCCTTCGAGGGAGCCGACGAGGTCGTCGTCCGACGTCACCAGCCTGCCGACCATGGCCACCCATTCCTCCATCGTCTCCGCGGGCGACTTGCCCAGCCTCAGCCCGCTGCTGTCAAAGTACGGCGGCAGCTGCTGCAGACATATCGCCAGCTGCAGCAGGCGCTTGGCCAGGATGGCGGGATGGCTGGTCACGTCGGGCACCTGCGCCAGCGACGAGATGGGCTCGGGCTTGCCGTCGATCTGGTCCTGCTGCGAGTAGAAGGCCGCCAGGACGTACTTGGCGCCGGGGCTCTGCTGCGAGATGGCGTAGAGGGTTTGTTGCGGCGGAAACAGGGCGTGGAGCTGCTTCGAGATGCTCTGGTACCGAGCTGCGCGCGCGGTGCCTCGCACGCAGAAGGCCCGGGGACTCGGGAGGCTGACGCTGCTCAGGGGTGTTTCTCCCGCGGTGAAGGAGGCGATTTGATGGGCGTTTCCTACGGCTGAGTTGTTGAATATGTCCCCAGAGTCCTCGGTGAGACCGGTGTAGGGACCTGTAGCTGGCGACTCCGAGGGAGAGGGTATGCGTTGCGGTGCTGGATCCTCGGCTGCTGTATTATTGACCAACTTCTCCATAAGCTCTTCCAGCCGGCCGAGACGCTGAGCCAGTCGTCGGTCCGGAGCGGGAACAGGCTCCGTGGCCTCTTCTTGGGACACGCATCTCGACTCCCTCGCGATGCAGCCCACGCAGACCGGGTCTTCATCGCTGGCGAACTCGCACTTGATCTTGCGGCGACGGCCTGACACAATGAGCGAAAGAGCCGATATATGAAAAGGGCGACTTACACTCCCAGCAACTGCGGGTTCCCTTGCGGACCTTGCGCCGCTTCGACGCCGGCTCGCTCATGGTTGTAAGTCTGGGGTTGGCGGATCCCGTCACTCAAGAGCCGCAAGTGGCTTCGGCCGAGTCATGGACGATGCTGCGCATTGGCAGCGACGGAGGCGCGGGGAGAGATGGATTCCCGACAGAAAGGGCTCTGCACATGTACGACGGGCGAGTAATTTCTGGCTCTGGGTGCTTTGTGAGCGTGTCTGGGATGCGGACGAAACACGGACGAAGAGATATGGGATGTGGTGGAGATGCTTCGATTGAGACGGAACCAGCGCTTCTTACTGGCTGTTTCGTCCGTTTCGGCCGCCGAGCGGACAAGTGACTCAGCTTCTCCGCTGCTTGCATTACAAATGCGCTCCCTCCGCCCTGGAGCGCCGTGGAGTTCCACGGCGTGTTCCCAAAGGGGTAATGGCCAGGGCATCGGGGAGGATTCGCAGGGGTAGGGGTATTTTGGGACGTGGATCGCGCCATCTCGACCGCCATGGAGATGGCGAGGAACCTGGCGATGGATCCTGTTCGCGTCGCGGAGTGGGTTTGTAAGGGACGCGTTTGCTCCACGGGGATGGCTTCGGGGTTGGGAGGGTATAAGTAATGGAGGAGAGAGATGGGAATTGGACAAGACAGAATACAGCATTCAGAGCATTTACAGCAAACACGGCACATCAGAGAACATCTTCTATTTCTTTCAGCAACTACAACCTTACAATGTCTTCGCAACGCTACACCTCCGATCCCGTGAGTACTGAGCCTCTAGCCCAGCCGCTTCAGTTCCAGCCCTCGGGGCGAATTGCCAAGAACCGCTTCCTCAAGAGCCCCATGGCCGAAGCACTCGCAACCTGGAGCCCCAGGGTCCCCTCCGAGAGAGGCATTCCCACGGATGAGCTTGCCGAGCTCTACGGCCAGTGAGTTGATTGCGAAAATGTGAGAGATGGATCCTAATATCTGGTAGTTGGGGCAAGGGCAAGAACAGCTGGGGTGTCATCATCACTGGAAACGTCGACATTGAGTTTGACTCTCTAGATGGCCTCGCCGACATGGTCATCACTCCTGAATGCCCTCCGAAAGGCGAGCGCTTCGAAGCATTCAAGAAGGTTGCCGCCGCAGCCAAGGTCGACGGTAGCCTCATCCTCGCCCAGGTCACTCACCCCGGCCGCCAAGTGCAGGCCCGCGTCAACCCAATTGCCATTTCAGCGTCTGATGTGCAGCTCGGTATGTCTATTGACACTAATATATCCACTGCCAAGACTGACGCTGCGTCCCAGAACCCAAGATGGGAATGACCTTTGGCAAACCCCATGCCGCGACCAAAGACGAACTCGCCAGGGTCGTCGAGGGCTTCGCGCACGCCGCCGAGTACCTGTCCAAGGCCGGATTCGACGGCATCGAGCTGCACGCCGCCCACGGCTACCTGCTCTCGCAGTTCCTCTCGCGCACCACCAACAAGCGCACCGACGAGTACGGCCCGCAGACGATCGAGTCGCGGCTGCGCCTCATTTCAGAAATCGCCACGGCCATCAAGGCGCGCGTGCCGGCCGACTTCGTCGTCGCCGCCAAGCTCAACAGCGTCGAGTTCCAGGACGGCGGCGTCACGCCCGCCGACGCCAAGGAGCTGTGCGAGACGCTCGAGGCCCACGGGTTTGACTTTGTCGAGCTCAGCGGGGGCACGTATGAGCAGCTGGGCTTGAGCTACGAGAAGGCGTCGACCAAGAAGCGAGAGGGTTTCTTCATCGAGTGGGCTGAGACTGTTACCAAGTCGCTGGCGGCCGATCACAAGATGAAGACTTACATCGTGGGCGGCCTGCGATCTGTCGGAGCCATGGTCAAGGCTCTCGATGTAGTCGACGGCATCGCCATGGGCCGACCAGCCGCTGCTGAGCCGCGTCTCCCCATTGACATCATCGAGGGCCGCGTGCAGGGCGCACTGAAGCCGCTGGACGCCGTCGAGGAGGACTTTGGCATGGGAATGGGCGTGGCGCTGGCGCAGATTTCGCAAAGCGCCAAGGGCAAGGAACCATTGAAGCACAGTGATCCGGAGGTCATCCAGACGTTTGGGCAGGATATGGGTGCGTGGTACCAGAAGGTTGTTCAAGACGGAGACAAGATGGAGTATATCCGCGCCATTGAGTACTCTGGACCTCTGGCGGAGTATGGCACTGTTTCGACTAAGTGAGCGAGATAGATTCGGCATGATTTGGTAGATGGTGGATAGAACATTTTAGACATAGTATAAACTGGAATAGACCATTGCGATTCCTTCTACAACTACCTCTACGCCTATGGCATTGCATGGTGATTTCTACTGGGTAGAGTGTTTAGACATGGCATGAACGGGATAGACAAGTGTGAGTCTTTTTACCACTAAGCTCATGGCTTCTGCACGGCGATTACTGTTTCTGGTCTCTCATTTTTACTAACAGTCCCTCGTGCCATGTGCATCGCAAAATTGACGTCAAAGTATCTTTATCCTTGGTGGTCAATTCGTCAGTGGAGGCGTCTCACATCAGAACGCGTCCTACAGCCCTATCTCGTTGTGGCTAGAGTGGGATTTGTAATCATTCATTTGGTGGTAAGCCTCGACGTCTTGGCGTCTTCAACTCCATTTGGCTTCTACATTACAATTGACTTGATGCGACCGCCTGCTTCTCATCTAGGAATATTCCAATAGCGTCGAAGATACCATATCTCTTCATAATGACGACGATGTATACTCCACCTGAGGAGGCAGAGGCAGCCCGATCTAACCGCCGCAAAGGTACATCCCCTTGACCCAGCACACAAACACACTGACACTCGATAGTCTGCGACTTGTGCTTTACGAAAAAGATCAAATGTGACATGCTCAAGCCCGTGTGTTCCAACTGTATCCTCTACAAGGCAGACTGCAAGACCAGTATTATCCGGCGGAAAGCAAACCCACCCAAGGCCAAACCAGCACCTCCCGGCCAAGCTGATGGGCGTGTTGAAACTCTCGAGGCTCGCTTGGCCAGGATTGAAAACCAGCTTCAGCAAGTTCTCGATGCGGCGCGAGATGTCCACAGACCTGCGGGCAACACAGACTCGTTGCCGCAGAGGGATCCTGGAAGACGGGATGAGGTTGATCAAGTCGACCTGTTGGCGGATCCAATCATCCAAGACACGATTCCAGAAGAGACGGGAGGCCAAAATCCGTGGAGATTCGATCCCATTGAGCCGCGGCTCTACCAAGGCCCCGAACCAGATGTCTTTGTCCTGCCGCCGTTGGACGAGATCCTCCCCACCATCGACCACTACTTTGCAGCCTTTAACCAGATCATTCCTCTCTTCCACCAAAACACCTTCATGAAGATGTTGCATTCCTGGTACAACGACCCCACGCCTCGCGACAGAGGCGCCTGGGCGGCCGTGCAAATCGTCATGGCCCTCGGGTACCGCATGCCCCGACTCACAGCGACGGACACCGTCTCGGTGCAAATCGACAAGGCCGACCGCTGTCTCAAGAGTGCGCAGGCTGTCATATCGGAGCTGGTGACCAGAGACGAAGATTTGCTGGGAGTCCAGATCTTGCTTGGCATAGTCATGCTGTTCCAGAACAGTCGCGATCCGAAACCCGCCAGCGTCATTATCGGCACGGCGGTGAGGCTCGCCCACAAGCTGGGACTGCACTCTGCAGAGGCGTCGAAACTATTCAGCGTTGAGGAAGCTGAGCAGAGATCTCGCGTGTTATGGATCGCGTACTCCCTCGACAAGGTAAGTGCACGCGTTAAGGGTCATCTCGTGCATGAACTCACCGTAGTAGGATATATCTCTCAGAGCCTACACTCCGTCAATAATGTCTGACGATGACATCGACGTTCCACTTCCCGTAATGGCACCCGCCGATAGTTCTGGATTCATCTGGACGCAAAACGGCCAGGCTCACTTCAACTACCACAGACGACGTGTTGAGCTTGCCCACATCGAAGGCAAAGTGTACGACCTGCTCTACTCCAACAGAGCTGCCAAGGTCAAGGGCGCGCTACGCCACCAGCGCGTTGCGAGGTTGCAAGCAATGCTCGACCAGTGGTATGAGCGCGTCCCCTCCGTCTTCCACATCGAGAACGTCGCAGCAAACGTCGGACCAGGCCAGCTTGTCCAGTTGACCAAAATGCACCACGCATATCTCATGGCCGAGGTTATGACGCATGGCATCTATAGCCACAATGCCGATTGGGTAAAGAGGATCAGCTCTTTTAGTCGGTCGGCCATATATAACATGCAGAGCATTCCTAATAAGTTTAGAAATCTCAACTGCATGAGCAACAAGGAGCAAGCAGCTCCGTTGCCCGAAGGGTGGAGCAAGTGCGTTGAGGTCAGCCGAGGGTGTATGGATCTGTTCCAAGGAGCAACGCCGACGGAATGTCTCATTTGGTAGGTCGCCTCCGTTGTCTGGTAACTCGACTGACACGAAAAAGGCAATGCAGTTGTGCCCACTTCTCTGGGCTTATCATTCTCCTTGCAAACATGTCTCTGGACCCAGGACATGAACTAGTTGCTTTCGACCAACACCTGGCTCTTCGCGCCATTAACCTATTCGACAAGCTCCTAGATATCATCGACGACGAAGGCTTCAAGGCCCTGCGCCTGGTAATAGGCGAGCTGAGCCAGAAGGCAAATTTAGCCGTCGAGACGCACCGACTAGAAAATGCTCAGTCAGGCAACGCCGTGTTCGAAAGCCTGTGCCCAGATGCAGGCGCGCTTCAACCTATAGAACTCGAGTACCTGCCACAGGACACGGAATTTGGAGAGGTTAATGGTTCTTTTGCGGAATTCGACGTGAATGAGTTTCAAGACTCTGTTTTTGGGCAAACATATAACGCTACGGATTTGAGAGGGATTCCAGCAATCGCAGATCTGGAAGACTTTTTGAGATGATTTTACTCTGTGGTTAGGCGGGGGATTATTTGGCGTGACTAAGTGGTTAATAGCGCTCTACGGGTATAGAAGTCTGAGAAATTAAGTGTTGGTATGAAATCTAGACGGCGAGGGGGTTCTGCAAGCCATGTATGAAATGCACGAAATCATCTTTCAGTGCAATGCACTGCGGCTCTGCCAAGCGACCACATTTTAATCTGCCACTCCAGGGACTTGCTTCCACAGAACAAGACATTCGTAAACGCCTCGGTCAGAAACGGGTCTAAGTCTTTCTGTGACATTCTTCCCAGGCAAAACTCAAGTGGTCCTGGGAACTGTTGTCGCAGGCTCCCGAAATGCGCTTGCCACCAATGTGCAGGTTTCCCAGCAGTCAACCCATCAACATCGTCTCCAGACGTTATGAACAGTCGGACGCAAGACCAATCGTGGGGGTTCAGAATCTGCTTCTCAAGGAAGAAGTCGATAATTTGGAAGTCGTCGCCGCGGATACTGCAGATGAGCGTGGACTTCATCCCTTGACTTGTATCTTGCCGGCTGCGTCCAGACACGAGAGATAAGAAGCAAGCAATACCGGTACCACCAGCAACGTACACCTTTACATCGTTCAACGCCAGAACGTCATCAGGAAACCCATTGCCGACATCAACAAGGCGCGCGGTAAGCTGTCCTTGCGGCCGGGGAAGACCTATCAACCCGGCGACCCTGCCATTGCTCGCCAGAAAAGCAAAAGAGCACAAGTTTCCAGATGCGTCGTGCTCAAAGCGGCACGGAGTAAAGTCCAAGCGACGGTCCTCTTCACCGAGACTATGGGAGCCTGCAATGGGGTCGAGATCCGGGGGGAACTGCAGGGAGACCTTTCCCGAAGGGCGAATGTTGGTGTTGCGTCCCAGCTGGCCGGACCTTGCAAAGGTGTGGAGGCTAACGCGTGGGGTCAAGCGGTGTGATGATTGCAGAGTCCAGATGAACTCGTAGTCGTGCGGAGCTGCCATGGAAATGGCCTTTGGAGTTGTATCACGCCACTTTCTCAGTCTCGTCCATCTGCCTACCTTGTCTCTCAATATATGCCGGAACAGCCTACACGACTAGACAGCTCAGACGGCCGTGTGACGAGGTTTATACCGACACGGAACCTCCGCAATTGGGAATCCGTTTAGCTACGGCGGTTCCGCGTCCAGGATTCTTCCCCACAACCCCATGTCGTGCGCACCATTCCCCGTTGAACGGTAGTTCGCCAACCCCACAGCGCGGAATTCTTCCACTCGACGAGGAACCGGGGCAAGCAGTCGATGCAGGTTTAGGGACTCAAACAATGCAGACGGCGGCGTCGTATTAATATTCGACTCCTGCCCCGGATCTTTGCGACTGTGGGGTTAACAGTCAGTTCTCAATCTTACACTCACCTTATCTCAGAGACTTGAATCCAGAGTGAAATATGGCCGCGACATCAGGCCAGGGAAAATTCGGGATGACTCCGTGGCTGCTCTTCAGCTGCTCGGTCATCTCGATGGGGGCCATCTTCTGGGGGTAAGCTCTATCGCGCTGGTTATCGACTTCAACTAATGTATTGCAGATATGACATTGGCATCCTGAGCACAATCTACGTTTCCCCAGGGTTCAAAAAGGCGCTTGACAATCCCTCCTCGAGCGACAAGGGCCTCATCACTGCCATCTTCTACGCCGGACAATTCATTGGATTTGCATTTCTCGCCGGGCCGACCAACAATCGGTTTGGACGCCGCTGGGCTGGATTCATCGGCGTCGTTGTTCTCTGCATCGGAGCCGTGTTCCAAACCGCAGCAACCCACCTTGCGATGATGGTCGTTGGCCGGATCATTGCAGGTCTGGGAACCGGTGTCGTTTCTACCTCTGTGCCTTTGTATCTCAGTGAAGTCGCCCCGGCGCAGCACAGAGGTCTGTACGTTGCCGGTAATCAGGTCGGCATCGTCTTTGGGTGGGTTCTGATAAAAGTTGATGTGCGAGTATCTTGGCTGACGAAGCTTAGCATTTCAATGGCTTTCTGGGTCGGATATGGATATTCTTTCTGGGATTATGGCAATGGCATCAACCTAGAGTGGCGTCTTTCAGTGGCTATGCAATACGTTCCCGCCTTGCTATTCCTCGCCGGAGTGCCGTTGTTGCCCGAAAGGTATGTATCCCATTGCATTTGCAGGGAAGCTTGGTTCTGACACACCCAGCCCTCGATGGCTTCTGGAGCATGATCGCACAGAAGATGCCGCAGTCTCCCTGGCCAAACTGCGAGGAGCGTCCAACATTGCTGACATACAGGTCGAGCTGGACGAAATCCACGCCAACATTCTCTGGCACAAAAAGAACTCAATCACCTCTGCCATGGTTTTCATCAAGGAAAAGCCTCTGTGGTCCCGCCTCTGGCGAGCCTGGGCCCTGTCGTTCCTCCAGCAGATGAGCGGCGCCGCTGGAATCAGATACTATCTTCCCACCAACTTCATCGCTGCGGGCACGTCGGAGAGCTTGAGCTTGCTGGCGTCGGGAATTGACGGCACGGTCCAGGTTGGGTGCACTATCGCTGCCATGTTCTTCATCGATAAGCTTGGACGCAGACATTCGCTGGGTATTGGTGCTATCATCATGGCATTCTGTCTGATGGTGAGTTGTAAGCCGATGAACGGGATCGAAAGTCTTACTAACTTGGTCAGATCAACGGCGCTTTGCAACTCGCGTACCCCAATCAGACCAACAGTCACGCAAACTACTGCAACATATTTTTCATATTCTTCTTCACAGTCGGATGTAAGACGAACACCGGACCAAATTTTGCACTTGTGCTAATACGTTATAATAGACAGCATGGGATTTGGCCCTTGTGCCTGGATTTACTCTTCTGAGATTTTTCCAGCAAACTGCCGTTCCAAGGGGCTTGGCCTTTCTGCCTCCGGTGCTTCTCTTGGTTCCATCATCGTTGGCCAGGTCTGGCCTATCGCTGTAGCTAATATCGGGCCACGCGTTTACTTCATCTTCATGTCGTTCAATGTCTTTGCCGCTATCTTGGTGTACTCCTGCTACCCAGAGACCAAGAGAAAGACTCTCGAGGAGCTTGACTCGCACTTTGGGAAGCTTAATGTTCACTCGGAGACTGAAGCTACCCCGAAGCAGATGTTGGGTGAGGGCCATGAGCATCTTGAGGAGACTGGCTCGAAGGCATAATTGTATACATTCATCCTGTAGCCATAGGCTATACCTTTAGTAAATGATATAGCAGCTGCTGTATTTTTAGCAGGCTCAATCAACCAATGAGTGTTGTATTTAGGACACCTCGTAACTTAATCGACAGGTCCAGCGAAGACTTAAGCTGATTGATCTCCTCACGTTTACTGTGATCTGCTCTCCTTGACAAAACGTTTCAGGCTACCGATCGTCTCATTTGACGTCCGTGCTCCTCGAGACAAGTGCCTCGAAAACTTCAGCATGCCTCGCTTGAGAACCAATTACTTAATGGTGGAGATTTGGTACTAGAAGCAGCTGTATCAGGACCCATATTTCCTGTTTGAGCCCAGTCTCGTATGTCTCGAACAGAGACACGGGCGTTATATTCTTCAGAAGGACGAGGATGATTGCGCAGGACTGATTGCGTGTTCTTACTAGCCACATAGGTATAATGGGTCTAAGGCGGTCTGATGAGACTTAATTTAATTACTCGCCGATTATTATGATCGGATGATAAAGTTGGTCTAAAAGGTCGGAGACCTGTAAACAATACCACTCATCTGCTACCAACTTCCCTCGACAGTCTGGCAGTCCGCATACCAGGACAGTTTTCACTTCCATATTTTTTAGGACACATCTTAAAATTACTGAAATGCTAGGCCCGATTTTCTTCATGTCATTTACTGAGAAATCAAGGCACCTAGGCTTTGCCATGTCACAAATCCACATATTTAACCCCGTGGACTGCCACACTGCGCTAAATGGCCCCTGTCGTCTGTTTATTACCCCGCATTCCGCGGTCCCATGGGCGTCTGGTCACTGGGCTGCTTAAAAGCTCGCGTTGCCCGCAGACATTCTGAGTGTCCAACGGCGCCACCGAAATGTTGGCCGGATCCCCCGATGACGGACTTCAGGCATGGAACCGCCTTTTTTCGTGAGTAAAAATGCTGTTGATACGATAGTGTGTTGATAGGCACTAACAATTCAAGACAATCAATGCTTGCAACCGCTGCAGGAAACGCAAGGCGCGATGTGACACAGGTACGACGCCCCGGAGCGAGGTGTGCGTAATGCAACCAGCTCCTCCATGCAGGACGCTGTAAGTAACACTCGTCAAGGCATCCCGGCTTGTGGTCCATGTCGGAATTCTGGCTCGACTTGCGAGTACACAGACGCACGCTCGAAGAAGACGTATCCGCGAGAATTCATCCAAGTTCTCGAGGATCAGTTGGCAAGCCTCGAGAGAGAGGTTGCAGAAGCGAAATCCCAGGATTCTATCAAGGGCGACCATTCAGACCATGGCCAGAAACTGCCCGCGGTTGCTGCGAGTGGCAGCAAGGACAGTCAGGCTCATCCAGACTTGATCCGCCTTGAAGCAGGAGGCGATGCTCATTTTCTCGGTGTTTCTAGTGGTGGGTACCATGTCCATATCCGATATTAATGTTGGTACTAATTGAACCAGGCATGCACATGGCTCGCTCAGTCCTGGAGTCTGCCCAGCGGAACAACGCCAATCTCGAATCACAGCCGAAGGACGATTCCTTTTCGTCTCCATCTCACTCATCCCAGAGCCATACTCATCACCGATCGCCACACCCGGCGCTCCCCTCCCACGAGACCGCAATGAATCTCCTCGATGTATTTTTCAGCCAATATCAAATCCAGTATCCCATCCTAGTCGAGGACGATTTTACGACTCTGATCTCCTCATACTATTCAGAGATTGAGATGGGCACGCACCGTAAAGATCCATGGCTAAAGTTTATGCTCAACATGTCGTTTGCTAGTGCGCTGGTATTTCTTTCTCAAGAGAACAGAGACGCATTGACGCTCGCACAGGAGTTTAGCTCAAATGCCATGGCTGAATTCAGCAGCATAATGCAGATCAAAAGCCTCCACACATTGCAATGCTTGCTTTTGCTATTGCTGTATTCAGTTCTCAGTTCTTCGTCAGCGCCTATCTGGTACATATCTGGGCTGTGTTCTAGAATGTGCGTGGATCTGGGACTCCATTCCGAGAGAACAATCGCGGTATCTGGGAAGGGGGAAGCGACTGAAGATGAGATCGACACCAAGAGGCGTCTATTTTGGGTCACCTATACCTTTGAAAGGACACTCAGCATAATGCTAGGCCGACCATTCACCCTCGAAGATTCCACAATTGACGTCAAATTCCCCACGACGTCTCTACCAACCAGCAAGCGAAGCCAGATACTCCACTGGCTGAAACTCCAACGACTGCAGAGCGAGATTGTCTCTCGGCTATACATCAGCCGAGACGAAGCGTCCCGGACCCAAGAGGACGTTTCAAAATGGGTCACGGAGATGAATCAGCAATTGGCGACTTGGAATGACCAAGCTCTTTTGCTGTCAGATTCGACAAGCTTCAACACAGATTGGTGGAGGTACTGGTACCAAAATGCCTTGCTAATCCTTCATCGGCCGTCACCTACCATTTCTCGGCCTGACCCTCAGACACTGCATACGTGTTACAACGCCGCGAAGAGTCTTATCCAACTCTCCTTCATCCGTGTCAACAAAGGGCTGACAGATTTTACCTGGCTAGAATTGCACTACCAGGTCATGAGCGGCATCACGCTGTTGTTCCTGGTATGGAATAGCCCCGACACAAGAACAGCAGCAAAGAACGAATGGATCACGTTTAAAAGTTGCCTGTCCCAGTGGGGATTCGTCTTGGATCGCCTGACGGAGCGCTGGGACCGAATGGCGAGACCTAAGCAAGTTCTTGTCAAGTTGGCAGATGCCACAGTGGAAGCTGTGGAGCGAGACTTTGTCAACTCTTCATCAAGAAGTGACGAGGGGCAAAGACAAAAGAGAGTGCAGGATCAAGATCGCAGACGCTCAATAATGGAGCAACTGGGGTCTCCAGGAGTGCTGCTGGGAGATTCGGGCACCAACAGGAGAGGTTTTGACTTTTCACAAATCACAAGGGCGGAAGATGCATTTGGCATAGGAAATTCGGTCCAAGGGGTTTCTCCAACCTCCAGCAATAGCGGGCTGGTGCAAAACTCGACGTTCCAAGCGTTCAATATTTCCAACACCGTCCACCAGCCGACTGAAGGAGTACCGGAACTATCATGGACAGTCCCGCACCCATCCAACGAGTCGACTCAACACCAGCAGCCATTTGATGTAGTTGACCCGTCGATGACGGCTGATGTATCCGCGATGCTTGCCGATGAGATATGGCCCTGTCTTGGGCCCTACGATAATACTGGCATGCTTGGGGGTTTCGGGCTCTTTGAGTATTTCCCAATGCCAATGGCGGGAGTGGAAGACACCGAAATGCAAGGACAAGGCATGTCTTCGAGAATCGAGGGAGTCGTTACGGATAGCGTTCTCAACTTTCGTGAAAGCTGGGAGGAGGGGGAAGGTACGGGTAATAGTGCCTAATAACTATAAGTACTCTTTCACTCACAGGCTCATTGTGTACTGAGGTAGCTACTGTGTAATTATGTTATTCTTGGTACATGGAGGTGAATCCACGTGTGGTTGTCTATAGTGCCGTGGTAGTAATGGGTCAATGATGGTCTTGTTATTTTATTTCGGCATATCTATTCTATTCCATTGAACGATACTATTATAAATATGTCTACTCACTCACGCTACACTATCCACGCGCTGCTGTTGTTTGCGTAACCTCTTTGCTATGGAGCTGGAGATGCACGCACAAAGCATCAATACTCCAAGTCTAGAAGTAAGTCAGTACTGAGTATTCACTGCAACAAATATCATTTTAGGAAAGGGGCATCGCACATTCCGAAGACTCTGTACACCCCAATTGCTCGGATGAGGCCATCGCCGACCCGGCACTGGGCGCTTCCAGAACCGCTTTTGCAGGGAGATGAATCCACTGCAGCCCAAACACAACTGCCTGTAATTATCGGATCCAAAATGAGAAAGTAGATCCATATATTAAATATTTTCTTGCCGATTTCCCTGGTTCGTGCGCTGGGGTGGAAGCATGGGGAGTCGGTCTCTGAAGTGGCGTGAACAATTGGTAGGAGGATCATGCTGCCAATCTCGACGGTGCTCGCGATGATGCTTATCATGCTAAATGAGGATAAGTAGTGTATCAAGGAAGCGGGAATCCGTACTCACACTTCAGTGGTGGCCTCGTGCAGGCTAATCTTCGTGATGGGCATCCATGATAGTATCAGACTAATGGTCCACGGCGTGAAGAATACCACGATCCAGCAAATAGATTCAACGTCCTTCCGCCAGCCTTTGAGCTGTATATTCGCAGGCGGATCGTTCTGCTCTGGAGGAGCGGGGATTGTTACGACGTTCTCGTTCTCGTTCTCGTTCTGGGGGATCGAAGCACGACGAGGAGTAGGGTCTGCAACGTTGGTGATGGTGGCATTGCGAATAGGCTCTTCGCGCGGGTATGGTGCATCGGCGAAGCCTATCACGTCGCTATCGTCGTCGGCATCGTCGCTATGTGGCGGCGGCTTTGGTGTCTCGGTGCTCATGGTAGCTGGATCTATGGATGGCGACAATAGCAAGAATATTCTTCACGCGGAGATGTACCAAGAGGAAAATAATCGAGCCATCTCGGCCAGAAGATGCCTGCAAAAGCATGTCAGCCTTACATTCCAGTCGGGCGTAGGCAGAATGCGTGTGCCTCACGTTGCGTGCCGAAGGAGCTGATGCATTGCCCCGCTACCAAATGGACGGGATCAATTGGGTGTAGACGACGCCAATGTCTTTCAGCTGGTCGTGTTATGAATCTGGTGATTGGACAAAGGTTCTAGGCATCCCCCGCCCAAAAACGCCTCACCATCCGTGCAAGGCATATTTCATTCTAGATACGTATAATCGAGCAACAAGACTGATGTCCTAAGACGATCCCTTGATTTAATTTAATTAAAAAGTGAGCTTCGAGATACATTGTTCGCATATTCTATCTTTTAAACATGCCTGATCAATCGCATACAGAATGTGGTCCCATGTATAAATTGCCCCATCAGACTTGGCTATCCCTCTGCTGTCGTCGGAACTGCAAGACCCGCGTTACAAAGTCATTGACAGCCCAAGAAAAGCCGAGGACTACGAATCTGAAGGCCGTTAGCGAAAGTTTCTTAATGTAGAGTTTCACAGGGTGGAAGAATCTCACGTCCCAAGGGCTCTGTATATCCCAATCATTACAAAGAGGCCTTGCCCAACCTTGCAATCAGCACTTGTGGAGTCGCTTTCGCACTCAAGTGACATTCCGTGCGTAAATATATAGCAACCCATGGCTACCGGTTCTAGCGCGATAAGAATAAACCAAAATCCGAAGATTCCAGGCCTTGTGGCGGCCGCGAGTGGCGGATATAGGATGCTCAAATAACGGTAAGCGGCCCCAAGGAGCAAGATGCCGCCTAACTCGATAGAGCTGGGAATGAGGCTGGCTAGGCTATAGAAAGGGTAAGTAGTGTTCAGTAGATTGGATGTCGGGTATACTTGCACTGCGGCAGATGCCTCGTCGAGACTGATCTTGGTGAGAGGCAGCCACGAGAGAATCATTCCAATGATCCAAGGCAAGCAAACTAACACACCCTTGAAAGCGAACTCGGCGGATCCCATCAGCTTTTCAGAATTATCTTCTCGTAGCGTGCTAATTTGCACAGGAGGACGGTTTGCAGTCAATGCCGACGCATCGGCGAATCCCGTCGTGAGCCCATTGCCACAGTCGATAGTGTCACTTCGTGCTGGTAGTTTTGGTATCATGGTGTTCAGGATAACTGGTGTAATCGACTTTGTGTGTGAGTGAGGGTGTATACTAGAAACTACCCTTGAAACGGCGAACCGAGAAGGTATATATATAGCAAATTGGATTACAGGAAACCTCACAAGGTAACAAGGCGTCGTGCATAATGTGGATAGGCCCAGTAAGGTCAACGAGTAATACCTTGAGATACTAGTTCTATGAAGTTCTTGATTGGACACGGCATGATCCGATGGATTAATCTCTAGGTTTGTCCTGCCGGTGGCGCCTCACCTGACTATGATGGGCCATTCCTCACGCGTGACGCAATATAGTCATATCTATAATCAAGACTGTGTGGCTCACGGCGCTAACAGTGTTTACATAGCCTCAAATTACTCCGGGGCGATAGAACTTAATGGACGATTGCACATTGTTTATGAATTCCACTGATCTCACTAATGTTTAAGCTTCGTCTGTACGTATCTCTGAACCGCGTGATCACACTTAGGTTTTGCATCCCTACGATTTGCCCAGTGGCTTAGTAAAAGGTTTACAGCTGCACCCAGCCATTCTGGGGATGGGAGTTCAGACGGGTCGCAACACCGGTTGTACTTAAGTAGCTTGTACGTGACATGCCCAATATTGCTGCGATCTATCCAAGCATATTTAACGAGCAAGTTGACCTCTAACTAGCCTAAGCTGAGAAATTACATTGAATCTAACGCCAACGACCTAGAGAGTTCTCTTATTCATATGCACGAACCTCAAAGATACCTCCGAGTACATGCTCTCCTCCATTCAGCTCCAGAATCTCGACCCCGATCTTACTAACGAAGACATCAGATTCCAAGAGCGCTTCGCGTCGCGACAGGTAGTTGTTGTCCTCCAAGAAGAGCTCCGTCTCTGCGCCCTGGTGCGAGAGGTCAACGATTCGCCACTTTTTCACGCAGAAAGGGATATTTCGCTCCGGATGGCCACGTTGGACTGACTCTAGAGCATGGTCGTAGTCTGTATCGAAGTGCACCACAACCTTGCTCAATTTGACAGGCGAATCCCAAGAGACTGTTAGTATCGCTTTATCGCCTTGATCTGCTGGTACCCAGCAGTTGGTTCGCTTCGTTGGACGCGGCACTCCATTCCGGATATTCTCAGCCGACCAGGCTTGTAGTGGAGGCTCGACTGTCAACGCGAGGTTGTGACCCATGGGCCTGCGGACTGGTGTCCACCGCTCGAACAAATCCACCCCGACGTCTTCATCCATGTGTTGATCACACTCGTGTTCGACAGTCATAAGCGCCGAGACACGCTTTAGAGTAGTCGAGATAGCCACCAAGTCATTCTGCATAAAGCAGAGGAATACATATTGCGCCTGCGGGTTCGAGACATCCAGCTCGATAGAGATCTGATTTGATCCCGCTTTTAGATCAAATTGCTTCTCTGCGAGGATAACCTCCGGGGTGTAATTGTAGGGCTTCTGCGAGCCGCGAAGCTGGACTTCAAGAGTCGTGTCTTCCACTGCGAGGACCGTCACAGAGAACTTCGGCACAGGCCCCGCGGGTAACGGCAGCATCTGTGCCAAGCTTCGGACCAGAACCTTTGCGGGTCCATCTGCTGGGAGCGTGGAAAGCTCAAATGTAGACGAGCCTTGAATAGAGCTGGCCTGACGCACGAGGTCTTCAGGGTCGGTTAGTTTATATCCCGGAATAAACTGGCCAAATCTCATAAGCTCAAGCTGAAGATTCTTCATATTATCTTTGGCCAAGAGTTGAATGGGATCGACGGATAACTTCTTGCATAGGGATGCAGCGACACCCAGGGCATTGGAATTGGCACCACACGTCGCCATGACTCGAGTCGAGGCAAAAGCCACATGGCTCGCGGAGATGGTACGACCTCCGTACATTAAGTTCGGGATCTCGGAACAGACCATTGAGGAGAAGGGAATCTGGTAGACACCTGGAATAGGAAGTTAGAGACTTGGTTTGAAAGCACGAATCATAACGGACCCTTGGAGTGAAGCTGGGTACAGCCGTCAACTTCAGAAAAGACTCCATCAGCAGGATGTAAATCAAGCGACCAGCCTCCAAAGGAGACGGCATCGGAGTGGAAGCGTTGTTCCACAATATCATGTTGTTTCATGATAGTTGGACCGACTGGTCTCGTGTTAAACTTCTTCCCTTTCAGACATCTCGACAAACTCACTGAACCGCCGGCTTTCTCGCTTGCCTGGAATTGTCCCTACCCACTCAAGAGTGAGGTTTTCGGCCTCCGGAAAGCGCCCCGAGTTTTTAAAGTAGTCCCAGACGCCGTACACGACCTTCCAGAGCTCCCATTTGATTTCCTCAGTGTCATGCACGGTGTCCAATCTCCCACCGTACTCGATCCACCAGAGCCGGCATCCCATCTCTTTGGTGCTGAAGCTCTTGAATCTTGGGATTTCGGACTCGACATCCTTTAGGGCGTAAGACGGAGCAACGAATTTGGTGGGCCGCCCGGCATCCTTGGAGTAGAAGTAGATGGAATGCCCGAGCAAGTGGCCGTACTCGGAGGACGGGGCAAACTTCTCGCCGAATTCGTCGCGCTGCTCTGCGCCCACGCGGAAGGGGGCCCCGGCTAAGAATGACAACGCGCCATCGCCTGTACAGTCGATGTATTGAGGTGCCTTTACCGTGAACATCAACGACGTCTGGGATGAGAATGCCTTGATGGTGTCGATCCGGTCGTCGGCCTTGTCACATGCGACCAACGCCGTGTTCAGATACAGCTTAATGCCGGGCTCGCTGCGGACCTTGTCGAGAAGGACTGTATCAAGAAGAACGGGGTTTCCTTCAGGGTTGCGATGCAAGTTCTCGAGCAGGATCTCGTCAAGCAACCCGCCCTCTCGCGCATATCGATTGTTATTGAACATGTGTGACGTCGCGCCCAAGATCCACAAGCGGACTTCACTGGACGCATTTCCTCCCAGTACTGGCCTGTCTTGGATCAAGATCACCGAGAGGCCTTGGCGAGCGGCTGTGATGGCGGCGATGGTTCCGGATAGACCGCCGCCACAGACGCACAAGTCGGCCTGTACGTGGCGATCTTCATACTGGCGAGACGACGCGGCGGGTTCGCGGCGGAGGACGGGGTCATGGACGATGCGAGCGGGGGCCATGATAGAATGCAGTACAGAGAGGGAGTTGTAAATGAGGCTACGACAGACTCGGGATGCTAGGTCTAGGGAATGGCTATCTATGATATATGTTCGCAAATCACCCTCCGCAGCGTCCCACACATGGAGGCGTGGCAAATCATCAGAACCAGCTCGTCAAAGGGCCCGATTGCACAACACGAAGTGACGCGATGCACTCTCTAAGCAGCGAGAATCTTTCCGCCGTCATATCGCGGAACGCCCGACGGCCTCATGTTGACCCCGAGACCCATGCAACCGGCGGTTCCGTCTGTCCCCGCACGCTGCAGCGCCAACACCTCGACTAACTGCATCGTGACGACAGGGAATCGCGGGATAAAGCCGCTTGAGACCAGGATCAATCGATAGTGCAGTTGATCAGCTGCGGGGGTCTGCGGGGAAGCTCCACGTTCAGAACCTGCTTGTGGCCTCGGTTCTGAATCTCAGAGAAAGACACAATCTCGCAAGTAATTGCGGTTCTTTCTTCAGTTCGACAGATGAGACATTGATTACGGATACTCGAGATTGGGTCGTTTAATTACTCCCTGAGGTTTCACGTCATTGTACTCGACGAGGAAATCAATGCCTGAGGACAGGAAACCTGTTGGTACGGAACATTCCTTCTCAACACCAAGGTGATGACAGCGTCCACGAATGAAACCGGGCAGGATCTAAGTGGTTGTCTAACTCATAATAATTGATTCATTCTCCTAGAGTATCATATTAACCAGCCGGAATGAGTCAACCCCCCACTCCATTAGAAGGACGGCGGCGCCGTGATGTTCTATTGCGCATCTCGCAGGTCTTCTCCGCGTGCTCCTTTTGCAAGACGCGCAAGATAAAGGTAATCCCATTGCCCTTTACATCGCGCTACCAACTGACAATCTTTTGGCAGTGCGATGGCATAGCACCAATATGCGGCGGTTGCACCAAGTTCGGCCGAGGATCGACTTGCTCTCTGTCGAAATCATCGCATGGTCGTGATTATCCCACCCACCTACAGACCAAGATCCAACGTCTCCAAGCCGAGCTGCAACGCCGCCAAAATAATTCCTCACCTCCTCTTGATTTTGATGCGCCCGACGACCAAGGCCACCAAACGTCCATGATTGACAATTTGATTGCAGAAATCGGTGCCCTTCCCATCTTAGCCTCATCCTACGCTTCAACATTTGACGGGCCATCACTTTCCACAGTGGTGCTCGCAGCAGCAAGCAAAAGCCCCCTTTCGTCTCTATCCAGTCTGGAATTGTCTCAGAATCCCAGAGAATTTTTGCCCAAACAGAACACGGCGCTGAAACTGGTTCAACACTATATCACACACATATATCCCCGGCTGCCATTCTTTTCCATCCAGGGATTCTGGGCTCAGTTCAACCACGTCTACGCGACAACTTCTGTTCCCTTGGCCAGTGGCATGATTCAGTCGCCAACGTATGAGACGGCGAACGGATTACTGGACGAAACTCCGGAAATCAGAAGGGTCCGACTTAGCGAGGGCACCAGTTTCTTCACAGTCCTCCTCGTCCTCGCCATTTCCACCTCAAGCCTGTCTCGGAGCACTGCAGATCCAGCAAAGCGTCTTTTCCATGCGGCAATGATGTTTCGTGAGGCTGCAATACTGCCCAACACGATCGGAGGGGTCCAGTCCATCTTGTTTCTCATACAATTTGCCACCTTGAACCCTTCGATCCTTGATGCTTGGTATCTTATTGGCGTCGGAATGCGGAACTGTGTGGACCTGGGACTTCACCAAGATCCGTCGGAACCAATCAGTCCAAGCCTTCTCGAAACTCGCCGCCGACTTTGGTGGAGCATGTACTCGTTCGACCGCTCCATGAGTCTCGGTTGTGGGCGACCGACCGAGATTGCCGATGCCGTAATCAATGCTCACTTGCCAACATTCAAGATCGAGTCAAGCGCAACGGAGATTGAGGTGGAGGGATACCTACAGCGCTATCGGGTGCTTCAGATTCAGTCTCTCATCTACGATCGCCTAAACAGCATGCCTGACACAGAGAAAGACGGCAACATTGATATTGTGGCGGAATTAAGAACGAAATTAACCACATGGAGGCAGGATAACTCGCCATTACACAGCCAAACACTGGTTGACAGCGAATGGCTCATGGGAAAGATCTTGCTGCTTCGGCCATGCCGTCGAATCCCAGACCGAAGCTGCTGCGATTTGGCAGAGCTTTGGGAGTCAGCGCTTGGGTTTGTAGCCCTATACCGACAGCTGGTCGAGTCTAATTCAATATTTTACGTCCAAATCGCCTCGGAAAAGGTATACTGGATAGGATTAGCAATGCTGTACAGCTACTGGAGACTTCGCGAAGAGACAGCCGACGGCGAACCCAAGACCCCAGCGATTCGGCCGGTAGATCTGTGGATGGCAATCCAGGACGTGGCGTTCATCCTTCGGACATTGAGCGAGCGCTGGGAGGATGGGAAGACACTGGCAAGCGAGTTCGAGGCTACAAGTGGACGCGTGGTGGCAATTATGGAAGCGGGTGGCGATGCAGACAATCTGGCCACAAAGTTGCCCGTCGAGGTTGTCAACTTCCAGGACTATGCAAGCTTGACAAGCATTCGCATATCTGCAACAGGGGCGCGCATGTGCGGGATGGGGATGGCTGAAGCTGATGACGAGCTGCAGGGGCTGATATTAGAGATGATTTCTAGGTGACAGGATGTCGCTTTAGATTACTTGAAATGGTTGTCTTAATTGTTGGCATTGAATCACAATATCTTAAACTTTGTTTCTCGTCGACAGAGGGCGTGAGGATGGTGTCGTACCACCCCACAATCTGGTCAAACTTTGGCCGAAGCGGTGCGATGTTGTCCAGAGCATGGAGTTGGTCATGTCTATAAAGATTTTCCACCACGTCAGCTACGTGGTAGTTGAGTCCTTCCTGGCCACCAAGGTATTCGAGGCGGAACGCAGCTTGACCATCGCTGGACATGACGACATTTTCCACCATGGTTCAAAAGGGCAAGGAGCTCCGATAATGATTTCTTGCACAACGGGTATCCCGGGATACCAACGCTGCACTTGATCTGATAAAGGAGCAGATAATCAATTTTCGATGTCGCTGTGGGGCAATCTGATTACCGTAATCTGATGGAGACGATCAGGTGCCAGAAGATCAGGGCATATTTATTAGTTGCCTGTGGATACCCCTACCTTGTAAGAATGATGGACGCGAATACCACGGTCCCTTGCGCCGGATATTAAATCCCACTGGCCAAGAAAGCCAGCTGTCTCCCAAATCTCACCTCTCACCAGCACCGCAGAACCATGACGCAACTAACCATTGAGCTTGAGCAGGGCCACCTTCCAAACACGTGCCAGTACACGGCGCGTACGAGGAGAGGCGACTATCTGGTCCAGGTGGCGTGGCCTCAGTGCTGGAACGAGAACCGCGCGCAACCAGCAGACGACGCTCCCGTCTCCACCATGTGAGTAATAAAAGGCCTCATTCAACGCCCGTGGATCCGCATGATCTGACCGCGATGCCGCTTGTGCAGCTATCTTGTCGACGGAAATGCCTACTTCTTCACAGCTGTCGATTTTGCGCGACGCCTGGAGAGCGTGAGTGGCACCAGGACCGTCATTGTCGGGGTTGGCTATCCCGTAACGAATTCCGTCTTCGATCGCCGCAGAGGCTCAGATCTCACTCCGCCGTCTGAAGACGGAAAGTATGCAACTGTAATTGCCAAGGATGGAACTCCGATGACCGGAATCAATTACGGAGGCGCTTCCGATTTTCTAGACGTTATTCTCGGCGACATCATGCCATACGTTGAAGGAGCCTTGTTCCCAGATGCTCCACTACAGACGAGTCGCAAGGCCCTCTACGGCCACTCATACGGCGGCCTCTTCACCCTGAACGCGCTCTTCACCAAACCGACGCATTTCGATACCTTCATCGCTGCCAGTCCGTCCATTTGGTTCAACCACTGTTCCATTGTCAAAGGCCAGGAAACCCATTTCCGCGAGCGCAAGCATCCCGCCAACCCAGCGCCCCGGTTGCTTGTCACCTGGGGATCGGAGGAGCAGTTATTGGTGCAAAAGACTGGCGAGTCGGAGGCGCAGTTCGCAATGAGGCTGCGATACACAAGGCCCATGAAAATGAAGGACAATGCACTTGCCATGGTAGCGCGGTTGGAAGACTGCCCGAGCATTCGAGATATTTACAAGTGGGAATTTGCGGGCGAGGACCACGGGAGTGCCGCGGCAGTCGCCCTGCAAAGAGGAGTCATGAAGTTCTTGTTGGAGGATGTGTAGCTTGCATGGACAAGGCGAAAGAGTTGCAGATGTCAAGAGTGCACTGATCATGAGACACTTTGTGTCTTGGGCTAGGAGGGGAGAAAAGCGAACCCGCAAGTGGACCTAACTATTATACCGGAAATTGAGGGTTTTGACATGAAAAATAAGAGGATTGAATATATAAACTTGCATTGATTTCTTTTTGAGACGTCCCTGGGAAGATTTGCTCTCTTCCGCGACTCTAGTCGGCTTTCCAATGATACTGTGCTGCAGGGTGGTCAGCAGGTGGTCTTGCGACTCCCTCCTTCGCATAAAGGTTCTCTCGGTAAGTGCCTCCATCAACAGCGTAGTCATCCCAGAATAGACCACGAGCCTTCAGAACTGGAAGCAAGTCCGAGATGACTTCCTCGAACGAAGCAGGCATGAGTGCATATGCCAGGTTGAAGCCATCCACGTCAGCTTCAGCAACCCATCTCTCCATCTCATCTGCGATATGATCTGGTGTTCCCACAACGGTAGCTCCCAAACCACCCACTTTGATATGGTTTCCAACCGTGTGCTTGGTCCACTTCGGTACTCCTGGCAAGGACTTGGACCAGGCCTCCACGGCAGAGCGGATTGCGTTGGATTCGACATGGCGGAGCTCCTCATCGTCGCCATACTTGGCAAGGTCTATTCCGGTCCAGCCTCCGAACAATGCCAGAGCTCCATCCTCGGACCCGTAGCTGACAAGCTCTTCGTATTTAGCCTGCGCCTCTTCCTGCGTCTTTCCAATAATTGGGCACAGCAGGGCCAGGAATTTGATGCTGCTTGGGTCTCGGTTAAATTGCTCCTTGGCCAGGGCACGAATCTCGGCGACGTTCTTTGCAACGACCGCGGGGCTGTGCCCGGCGACAAAGATAGCTTCAGCATGCTTTGCGGCAAAGTTCTTGCCAGCTCTGGAGGTACCTGCTTGCAAGATGACCGGAGTGCGCTGGCGAGATGGTTGACAGATGTGTGGTCCCGGGACGTTGTAATACTTTCCTGTGTGGTTGATCAAACGCACAAGAGCAGGGTCAGTGTAGATGCCCTTCTCACGGTCCAGCTTCACAGCATCATCTCTCCAAGACGATTGCCTAAATTCAATTAGTCAAGAACGAACCATTCGATTACGAACAACACACCATAGCTTGTATGTAACATCAACATACTCCTCCGCAATGGCATATCTCTCATCGTGACTTGGCTGCTCCGTATGGCCTAGGTTTCTCGCAGCTGAGTCCAAGTAGCCAGTCACAATGTTCCAGCCAACTCTCCCGTCAGTAAGATGATCCACGGTGCTGAGACGACGGGCAAGGTGGTACGGCTGCTCGTAAGTTGTCGCCACTGTAACACCAAAGCCAATGTTTTTCGTCGCAGCTGCCATTGCAGGGACGACTGCGAGAGGCTCATTGACGGGCCATTGTGCACCGGACACGATCGCCGGATCTGGGTTTTGAGGTCCCTTGTAGACATCGTAGGAGCCCTTTCTTGTTAGAACATGGTAAAAAATCAAGTTGGCATGTTTACTTACAAGAACATCTGCAATGAAAATGCCATGGAATTTCCCCTTCTCGAGGAGCTGTGCAAGGTTCACCCAATGCTTGACATTGTTGAAATCCCAGGACCGATCCTGAGGGTGCCGCCACAGTCCGGGCGATTGATGCCCGCTGCAAGACTCTACAAAAGCATTGATAATAAGCTGTTTCTTGGGCTTTTCAGCCGTTTCCGGCGCGGTGGAGGCCATGGTGGTGTTGGAGTCTCGGCTTTGTTGAATGAGAGGGTGAACTGCCGAGAACTGCAGGGGCTCGGGCCAGCTTTACGCAAAATGACGGGACTTGGCTAAACCCATCAGGGTCGACTCGATATCTCATTAGGTCGTGTCTAGATGATGTGCAAGATTGCGCAATTCCTTGACTCTTGACGACATCATTTCGCGCATGTCCGGGTTGCACAATACAACCATCAGAATCGCGTGCTCGTGGGTGGGTCCCATATTTCCCCGCGTTCTTGATAGCTCGCTATCGTTCAGATAATGGGGAAGCCAATCAAGGGAAGTGCATGTGAGATGATTATTTTCAATACTGTCATGATCGTCTACGCCAGCGTAGTTTCTGCGATGGCGAGCTCCCTAGCAGTCACTGGTTTGATCTCCATGAACGGACACTGAGAAGCGAGCTACTGAGTATATCTAAAGACTCATAACGTCTTACTATGAAGTAAATTGAGAGTGTTAATACTGATTGGTTTTGAGAATAGACTTGGCCAACATGCGCAATTCCCCTCACGCTTCCTCATACAGGCATCATCTGTAGCATTGTATTGTACTATCGCCTTTTCGATTTCATAAGTCATCCGTTGAAACTACATCGCCTTTCTCGAGTGAGATGCCATAATTACAGTAAGAGTGAGTTGTGGCCCAACACCAAGTTGTATTGCTGCCATATGCATCACGCATCTACCAGTGACCTTTGTCCACTCTTCAAGGGCTAGGTCATTTGTGCATGTTCTCTTAATTTTACATGCCTCCACCAGTTGCACAACCGCCACAACGCCAATTCACAAAGCAAGGAAGGAAACGCGTGTGGTTCCAAAGTATGGAAAAATACAATGTCAAACCGGTCATCAGATTGCTAGTCTCTCAGTTGTTTAAACTGTGCAACCTATAGCACATCCTCGACAAGCCAGCTCCGACTTCTGGCACATTAGCCCTCGAGCCCTCTGTCCATAGGCCATTGCCCGTCAAAGAGTTATAGAAGAACATTCCACCCGTGTCCAGAGATACATTCATCAATTTTCCAGCGACAAGGCTGTTTTGTCAAATTTCTGCTGGCTTTTACAGAATCAATGACATCGCACTTTTACTTTCTCAAGCTCGCCTGCTCATATCTGATTTTCCCATGCGTTCATCGAGCTCGGCGCGTACTGGATTAGGATAAGTGCACCTCAATCCCTCCAATCGTCAGAAAACTGGCTTCTGGTTATCTTGAAACGAACTATCGTTGGAATGGCAAGGATGGAGCATAAAGCGTCAAAAACTGTCACATCAGTTCGCCGCGTCGACCATTTGTAGAAAGGGGAGAGGACTGGGACGTCGATTGTGTCGTTGATACCAAACACCAATCAGCTTAAAAGCGAATAGGCTGCTGTGCCGAGGATGCGTTTGGTGACGAAAACTCCGAGAGCGTCCTCAAACAGGTCTTGGCCCAGCTTAAGCAGGACATCGCTAATATTCTATAGGTAGCAGATGATAGATCAAGAGTATTACCTCCCAGCCGTTGGAAGAGTTGCTTGACTTTGTCCAAACTCTGCCGACACACAGCTAGGAGGACTTCGGGGTTAGTGTTGTCGTTTTTGGGGGCTTGCTCTTTTATCCGGGCGCTTCAGAGCGCGCTTTATCTTTGATTTCTTGAGTTACAGATCTATTGGCAATAAATAAGATACATTGAGTAGTCATGCGTCTGAGAATATTCTTGACGGCAAGGACATATCCCGAGTAAGATTAAGAAGCAATATCTCAAGTCTAGTAAATAATAATTTAAACTTTTATAGAGTCGTCAAGGGGCCAACTTCCCTTCCAACAATCATCCCACCTCAACATCTTTTATTATATCGACCACCATACGCAAAGCTCTTATCGAGAATAACCCTATATGTCAGGAATACAAAACCCGATTCCGCCACAACACTGGATTCCCTTGGAATCTAGAAGACGAAACAGAAAGAGGCAAGCTAAATGCTCATCTAAAATTCCTTTAGGAAAATAGCCTGTTCAGCCTCTGACCCTACCATCCAGAATGCCTGGATAAAAGCCAACGGATCGCGTTGGCTATTTTGGGATGCAGTTTATTTCTTAAAGGAATTTTAGAAAGGCATTTAGCTTGCGTCTTTCTGTTTCGTCTTTTAGATTCCAAAGGAATCCAATGTTGTGGCGGAATCGGGTTGTATATCCCTGATATATAGAGTTATTCTTGACAAGAGCTTTGCGAATGATAGTTAATATAAAAGTCATTAAGATGAAAGTTATTGGGATGATGATTGTTTGAAGGGAAGTTGGTCCCTTGACGATGTGGGAGAGATCAGTCTCTCTTATATCTTATTGCTCGGAATAAGGTTCCTATCTCAAGGTTCTTGGCGGCAGACAATAGGGTTGTTAACTGACCCTATTGTCTACAGACAGCAGGGTTGAAGTCAAAGGGGTTGAATTCAAGGCTTAGGCAGAGGCCGAATCTAACTTCTGTCTGCTCCCTCAAAGTGAGCAAGGTACCAGCACAAGGTCAAAAAACACAGTTTTATCCACAATTCAAGCATTTTCTACCCAATGCTACCGCAATAACCAAATATTTTAGGCAGAGACCAGTATGCAACAACCTTATTATTCAGCTACTGTTTCTTCCGGTGCTGGGTCTAGCACTTAAGTATTGTTTATCTCTACTGTTTGAGAATTCTGCCTGGCTTTGATCTATCTGATGATATTGAGTAGAGCTTAAAATAAAAACCAAATGCAGTCAAAAGAGCATGCCTATTGAACTCACTTCTATTACTCTAGACCCTATTTGTACGACGAAGACTCATCGCGAATCTAACAGCTGCCTTTGCTCGACGCCACGCTTTCTATGACGGGATGCAGATGTAACGTCGACGCTATGAAGACGTAACGTCGAAGTCATGACCCAATGCATACCTTGAATGGTCAAGAAGATGTCGTAGCCTCAATATGTGGGGAGGCAAATCTAGGTGATCCCGGATGATGGACCTGTTGAGCATTTACTTGGACCGGTAAAGAACAAACTCTGCAGGTAAATGCTAAAGATAAACTCCACGGGAAAATAACTCTCTCAAAACCGGGTTAAGAAAATCCTTGCATCCGGATCAGCTCTCAGTTCCAAGAGCTTCGCTACAAAGCGGAGTAGGCCAGTACGTGAATATTCTTCAAGGTGGCTTAATATTTCGTGGCCGAATTTAATCTCTATGTAATATGATCTCTCTTACATATTCGACCTAGGATCAACAAATCGAGGTGGATCTAGTACCTTGCAGCGCCAAACCCTCGGTAATCTTCGTCTTGCTCAACAAGTCTCGCACCATCGTGCCACGGCTCCGCGTTGCTCTGCCTTAGGTCCTGAACGTGAAGCGGCGCTCTTAATATGCCGGCTGCTGGCGCGCTGTGTTCACGAATATGTATCGGCTGCTTGCATATTCAGGAACTCGCTCCGTCATCTATGGCAGGCACTGCTTCTTGCCTGGGAAATTGTGCCAGCTTTGCGAACAACCAAACCGAAACGGTTTGCTACTATCTCTAGGTCAATGATATCCTAGATGTAGTAGCTCGTTCGGTTGGGATAAAACGGGTTTGAACCGCGCTAGATGTCGTTCTTTCGGGGAAAACAGCAGTCTTAGAGCTCGAATTTGAACCTTTCCATGCTTCTCAACTACTATCACGGGAATCCGATTTCCATGCCCTGATGGCTCAAGAACTCAAGCGCCGGGGCGACTTCCGCGATGTCGATAACCTCTCCGATTTTGAATTTAACTATGTATATCTGGATGTTATACCTGTATCACTCGACCGCGGGGACGACACGGCTCCCAAGATGTCCACAACACCGGCCTTTCGCCACCCAACAGCTCAGTCCTAACTTCCTTCGGCCACGAATTTATAGTTCACAGTCTGCAGCCTAGACACATTTCGTTCAGGAGATTGGACCACTTAGGCGAGCTCCTGTCCCTAAAATTGCAACCTGGAGTTTATGGCTCTCTCGTCTTGGAGCTGCAGATCGTGCCTCCGCCGCCCTTGCCCATTTAAGGAATATGTTTGGCGAAGAGCCTCATGAACTGGTGGTAATGTTTCAAGAACTCCGCCAAGAATCACTAGTAGCCGTCCTCGAAGACGGCTGGGCTCGGCAAAACTTTGTCCTCTCTGATACGGAGCTTCCAGCTTGGTTTGGTGGAGGCAACGAATCCCTTAGGTCTGGTAGATATTTCACTGCGATAATGGTTTCCAAGCCTTTGCCGATATCGAACTGCTTCCGCGACCCCTTCGTCTCTAAAATGCGGAGAGACGCCCTCGTGGTTGATACTCCCATATCTGGGGATCATGGACCCATTGAATCAAAAGAATTGTTTGGCCTATGCACAACGCACCTCGAATCACTTTACGCAGGAAAAGAGTTTCATTTTCGCCAACTTGCTGTAATCTCGGCGTTACTCAAAAGCGACATAGCGCAGGGACAGTGTGACAGGGCCAACAGTCCACCTGGAGTTTAATTACAGTAGAGGCCAGCAGCTAGCTTAGACTGGCCCTGCTTAAGGCATTAAGTCCGCTTGCAAATAAGACAGCATGCTGTTTCTCTTCTCTAGTTAACATGACACCATTAGTCTCAGTAAGCTCATAACACGAAAGTTGTTACAGCAGCTTTTGTCGATATTTCCCTTCTTTTCTTCTTAGAGGTATCCAAAAGCAATAGATCAACTGATCTCTGTATCTTCTGCCCTCAGGAGACTGTTTTCCTGATGTCTTCTCGTATCTCTTATCCCTCTCTAGCTCCTACCCTACGGACGGGTGTGGTCTGCACTAAACCCCCCCCCAACAAAACAGCGAATTTGTAGCAGGGTGGTTGACGGCGACATGAATTCAGTTAATACAATTGAGCATAGCAATCACTGAGCCCCCGAGGTGGATCTTAAGGACGTTTGGGAGCAAAAGCCGGTACTGACGCCGATGTTCATGTGGAAGCTACACATGACACGATGCGCATGCATGACCGCTAAAGAGATTTGGTGGCACCAGTTGGCTTTGCACTGGAGAGGAATCTGCGTTCCGCTCGAGTTTGCTGCTGCCTACACACATCTCAGTAGCTATACCACCTTTGGCGAAGAAATTTGATAAATATTGTCCTATAAGCACCGAACCATCACCTTCGCCACGAACTAATTTAACTTCTGTCTGCTCCCTCAAGGTGAGCAAGTTGCCGGCACAAGGTCCAAAAAACACAACTTTATCCACAATTCAAGCATTTTCTACCCAATGCTACCGCAATGACCAAATATCAAGCTTTTTTTGACTGCCGAATCGATCATACAACTTGGCCAGATTGTAACTGTAGTCGTAGACCAGATAGCGCTCCGCGTAGCGACTGGATCTCGGATTGATGCATCATTCGACACTTCAATGTCGTGATAGCAACTAACAATTTGTCCTAGTAGTCATCGAGGGGGGTCATTGGATCTGAGGTAGAAATGGAAGATTGGTGCCTTTTCTTGAGCATAGACGGTGGCTTCGTTTTCATCATCGTCAGCCCAGATGCAATCAGGCACAACACCGAGAGCTAGAAGAAGCTGTGCCCCACTCATGATGGGCGAAGACCGAGGTAGGCAGATATGGAGGACGGATAAAGATTTATACCGGCTAAGTTGAGTTTAGTGGAAGTTGGCACATTGCACGTTGGTTGAGTGTGGCAAGTCAAATGTAAGGCCACTCCTTAAGCCACAGAGGGGCTGATGAACAACCGAGCCGAAGCTGAACCCCAGGAATCACGCGATCTACAATAGAACCCCATGTTTTGTGACCCGCGGAGTCCCGTTGTGCGCTGGTAGGCGACCGTAAATTCAGTGGAGCGAGCTAGGCTCCCGTTTAATAAAGAGGCCTGACTGGCTGTGCCGGATGTAATGATGAGGCCTAGGGTAAAGAACTGGACCAGAAGGAAGCCTAACCCACTTCATTAGGCAAATCGAAATGTTGGCTAGATATTGATCGGCTGATGCCGTAATGGTTCCGAGAAGGAGCTCTTCCCACCGACAACGGCCGAGTGGGATGCCTCACTAGCTACGGTCCTGTGCGCATCGGCAACATGACCCGAAAATAGCTTCCAAATGCGGACTCGTTCAGCCAACAGCGGCCACAGCATGAACAAGGCTGGCGACCCTTGGCTGCCGAATTCCGAGCAAAAGGTGAGACCAAGATTTAAGGCTGCCGAATTCCGAACGAAAGAGAGTTCAAGATTTACGCTGCCGAATTCCGAACGAAGACGAGTTCAAGATTCAGGCTGCCGTTCGACTGTGAAAAAGCGCCTACGACCAGATGCATCCGAATATGGCAATCTCTCCATCAGTGCTTTAGCGACGGGGATCTGCCAAGGCCTCGGGGAGTCCAGACCCCATAGACCCCTTTGTACCCCCGTATCTTATGACTCGATACGGTAAACGAAAAACAGCATCTGTTTTTATCCGAGTGGCGCAGCGGATAGCGCATCCGGTAGCGTCGTTGGTGACATACATCCCTTTAAATGCACAGCAGCAGCAGCTGCTGCAGCCTGGTCCGGGGATGTTGGTTCCACCAGTTAAAGGAGAATGGCGGTAGCTGTCTGGGACACCAGCACGCGCAGATCCCATCAATCGCAGATCTTGAGAACACGGCGCGTCGAGTAGCTCATAGCCGCTGCCACACCCGCTCCTCTCCCCGAATCAAGGCGAGTCAGGGCTGTGTGGGGGACATTTCCGGCCTGGAGATGCCGCATATTTAGCGGGATACGAGAAATCCATTGAGGGGTACGACGGATCCAATAAGGAAAACCACACGCGACCCCGTCACAGAAAGACCAAGGTGCCTTGTGGAACTGCTAGCAACCCCCCTTATACCCATGCAACCAACCGACCCACTAGTCATCTCAACGACAGTACGAAGGGCCCTTTCAAAAGTCTTGTTCAAACACTAGCAGCGCCACATCCTGTTATCCCTGCCCGGCTACCTCACATACAGCACCGAGGAAATAAGGTCGCAACAGTCTCGGCAAGTCATCCGCTACGGCCTCGGTAACCTCAGGGGCAATGGGCGCAGCTGACCAGGGCCTAGCGGGTATTGGTGAGCGTTAGTCTGCCGCCTCTCAGCCCTCCTTACGGGGACCCTTCAGCCCATACGCCAGACGGGGGGGCACCTCTCAGCCCTCACGGGGAGCAGGACGTGCCTAGTGTATTTGCCCTCGCAATGATTGGGTGCCTCGGCAATGTTGCTTTTTCGTGTATGCTCTTGAAACAGCCCTGTGCTCGTAGTTGATGCTGGCAGGCCTTGCTAGCGTTGAGCTGCGCGCGAGAGGCGAAGAAAACTGTCAAGGAAATGCACTCTCCCCCCCCTAAACGCGCAGCCAGGCCTAGCTCATCAAGCCCAAAGTCCCCTCGTCAAGCCCAAAGTACCCCTAAGCGTTAGTCGATACCTCTTTCTATAAGGCCTAACGCGGGGCGGAGCATGCCGCATTTGGATTCGAGCCTTTCGTTGTGTACACGGGGCGTACCAGGCTCTGGGGGGGCAGCGTTATTTATCGCGAGCAAGTGCCCAGCATTTCTACTGCTTTACAGTCCTCGGAATCCGGCCAAAGTCTATTTCTCAAGCTCTAGTGCAATGGGGGAGTTTTGTTAGCAGCCGAGTATCTCAGTGCTCACGCGACCCGTCGCCTTCTTGCGAGGATAGTCGCAGCCAATCAGAACGAATTCGCAGCCTCCCAACATCTTCGACGGCCTCATCTAGCAAGATGAGCCGAAAACTCCCAGGGCTCGCGCTTGTTGGCTCACGCCTCGCCAACCGACGATTCATCTTCACTCTCATCGCCTTGGCAGTCTGCGGCGCCAAGGGTGCACACCTTCACAACCACCGATTTTCAGTAGCCCCGAAGCGAATGCTGCTATTCTTCTTTTCCTTCTTTACCCAGGACATACTGCTTCTCCTTTTCATCAGGCTTCTCCTGAGCCACTGGTTGCCCAGTGTCCCGGGCAAGCTACGCGCTCTCGTCACAACCATCACCGGCTGTTTAATATCCTACAATGTCGTTCTCGGTATTGTATCCGTTTCCTTCTACATCGTCGCCGGATCAGAGATCCATTGGCGGAACATAGGCTTTGTCGCCGACCCGACGTCGAGAGCCATTCTTCTCTCCGGGCTCATGACCTTTATCGTGGTCGTGTGCGTTGCTCTTTTTTTAAGCGGGCTACTCCAATGCGCCTGCTACGGGCTGTTTGGACTAGGTGCAGACATTGTCAATTGGCCCATCGCCTTTGTTGGACGTACACTGGATCCCTACGTAAGCTTTCGAAATAGCTACCGCGACATCCCCGAACGATACGTCAGGTACCAGTCAAGGTACCAGTTCGCCAAGGATGACGACGATCTGAGCTATGGAACCTACCTCGAATACGACGAGAAACCAAAATTCTCATCGCTCTCCTCGCCGCTTCTATCAAGTGAATATGATACACGCGAAACTCCAACGTGGCCATCAACCAAGCGAGCCCTGCACGCTTTGCCGCACGTCGTGGTCACCATTCTGCTCACTGCTCTCTTCATCCTGTCATTTTTACGGCCGAAGGACTCTTCCTTGATTTTTCTCTCGTGGACCAGCGGACTTTTGCCATTTATCGACTTTGCTTCGACATCACCATTTCTCGATGACTTGCCTTCTTACTTCGGAAACGGCATCCAGCGTGGTTGGGACGAGCGATCAGCCCTCACCCGACCGACGTCTTATAGCTGGATGCCAAGGGACACACCACTTGCAGGGTTTGAGGATTGGTATACGAATCAGACGCACTATGACGCCGCCGCGGACCCGATGAAGATTTCTAACCTCGATGAGCCCTTGCTGCAATCATTGCGCGGCAAGCTGAAAGACATTTCAGTCCGACACGTTGTCATCTTTCTGCTCGAAAGCACCAGAAACGACGTGTTCCCTATCAAAAAGGACAGCCTGATCTGGAACCGCTTCGCCGAGACATTTCCTAACCACCAACTTCCTCAGGAGGTCCAAGACAAGCTGGCCAATCTGACTCCGACCGCCAACTTCATTACGGGCGACTATGATGATGGATTTGAACATGACGAAAAGAAAAAGCGCGGTGGAGTCCGCTTCACCAACGCCCACAGCGCCGGAACGTATACACTCAAGAGCATGGTTGGCGCAGTCTGCGGCGTGGCGCCATTGGTTGGTGACTTCAACCTTGAACACAGTCATCACATCTACCAACCGTGTCTGCCCCACGTTCTCGAAGCCATGAACAATGTGGAAGGGGCCCAGACGGAGACAGCCGACCGGGAGTCAAATTGGAAGTCGTATTATTACCAGGCGGCGACGCTTGACTACGACAACCAGAACAACCTGATGGCGGCGATGGGCTTCCCGAAAGAAAACACAATCGGTCGAGAGTACCTTCGAAGCTCAGCCGCAAAACACGGCCCTGTCACGCTGGCAAACATTAACGAATTCGCCTTCGAGGAGGACCCGCTTGAAGACTACATCAATGATATTTTTGCTGATGCCAACGACAACAACGATCGAGTGTTCCTTACACATCTCACGAGCACCACGCACCACCGCTTTCACATGCCTGCAAAAGAGCCATACGTGCCAATGGCCAGGGGCCTTGATATGATGTCTCGTTATATCAACACGGAGGGTTACGGCGATAAATGGATTCGCAAGGTTCTCAACGTCCTAGACAAGCAAGGCGTCGCCAACGAGACCTTGGTCATCTTTCTCGGAGACCATGGCGTCTCCCTACCCGAAAACAACTTCGCCTCTCCATACTACAACCCTAGTATCGGCGTCGATCACGTCCCGCTGGTTCTTTCACACCCTCAACTACCGGCCTTTGACGCCCACGACGCTGTCCACTCTTCCCAAGTCCTGCCTACGATTCTTGACCTCCTTCTCGAGACCGGATCCTTGAGCAAGGCGAGCCGGCAAGCTGCGATTGATCTGATCCATACCTACGAAGGCCAATCTCTTCTGCGACCGCTGAATGTGGCCAATAACGAAACCGGCCAAGGACAATGGCAATTCACCGTTACAAACCCGGGCCGAGCTATGCTAACCGTCCGCGACGCCCGATATCCCGAACGACACCTTGTCGTCCCTGTTATCGAGAACGTCGACTGGCGGCTGAGCAATCTCACCGCCGACCCTCACGAACACCATTCAGTACAGAGCTTGGACTTTGTGACATTCTTGCAGGGCGTGGAGGAGCGGTACGGCCGCGAGGTGGCGGAGTGGGCCGAGGAGGGCGCGTTTATCACCCGTTGGTTTGTTAAGGAGAATAGCAAGCGCTGGCGTTTTGATCACAAGGGGTAATGCATCTAACAGCGGGCGACCTGGATTGTTTTTGGTTATAGATTTAATGCATCAACGAGTTCTTTTTTTCCTTTTCAAGCGCGCGGGAGAGGGCTGTATTATACATAAATTAGACACTGCTCTATAGAAATTTACGTATCATGGCATCAGCTTCATAATTGCGCAACGTCGAAGTAACTCATCATCTTTGCGTGGTGTTGTCGATTGGTGAGCCTCGAGAACTGGCGCCAGTAGTGACCAGTAGGCCTACATTTTGCCCAACGACACTTATCCTGCGACGTGGGTCGGACAAAAAAGGGACAGCAAAAACAGCGATTGTAAAGACCGACAAAGACCGCCGCTAGTTGTCGCATTTATTTTGACGTGGTGTCTCTACACAGCCGAACAATGCCGAAAAGCGCATCATCATGGTGCCAAAAGGCGTCACATCAATCGTGGACAGCTCGAAGCCAATCAGCATCGCCACACTCAAACACAGTTCAGCGAGCAATCAAGATGGCATCGCGTCGAATCATCGTCCGAATGCTGAAGTTGACCTGCATCCGACTAACTCGTGCTGTTCTCGATGACACCATCGGCTGAACAAGCTCGTCATGGATGCGCAACCTCACTGGATCCCCAATCCGAGCAAGCGCGTGCTGTCCAACATGTCGCAGGTCGATTTCATCCCCTCATCCGATAACGAGATTCTGGCGTTGATGAACGCAATAGATTGAGCGTATTAGCCTACTATCTCAGTTGGCAATAGTTCGTGATATAAAGCCTACCTGTTCTCCTCAACAGCGATATCCTGAATAATTTATTTTGACGACAGTCAATCACACAGCACCGTCAGATAGCGAAGCAGCGAGAACCTGCTCGTGTTCAATTGTCAATATTTACGTACTCGAGCTAAGCTGCAGCTGTCTTCCCCAATGGCTACAAGCGCCCACCCCAGCACCGACCCTGCGGTATACCAGGAGTATGAGGCAAAATGGTCAGCTCTACCCAAGGGCGAGAAGGAGTGGATCCAACGGGCCATCGACGTCGCCGAGGTGCTTGCCAAGGACGCTGCCGTTCGGGATAAAGAAAACAAATCTCCCAAGGCGGAAATTGCTCTGCTGAAGCATTCGGGGCTGCTGAAGATTCTCGGCCCGGCCAAGTACGGTGGCGGTGCGGAGCCGTGGACTGTTGGGTTCAGGACGATCAGAGAGGTCGCCAAAGGGGATGGGTAAGTCTCTTCAATTTTTGACGTCGCGAGTAGCTCCAGTGCTGATGACGTTTCAAGATCCATCGGAATGCTTCTCGCATACCATCTGATTTGGTCGACCATTGCGAACGTGGTCGGTTCTGCAGAGCAAGCCGACCGCGTCCAGAAAGAGATCATCTCGAACAACTACTTCGTGGGAGGCGCCGTCAACCCCCGTGACAACGACCTTACCATCAAGTCCGACGACAAGGGCCTTATCTTCAACGGCTTCAAGAACTTTAGCACCGGCGGCGTGATTTCAGATCTTACCGTCCTCGAGGGCGTCTACGAGGAAACCGGCGAGCACATCTTCGCCGTCGCGCCCACGCAGCAGGCCGGCATCCAGTTCAAGCACAACTGGGATAACGTTGGCTTGCGTCTGACGGAGTCTGGAGGCGTCAAAATCGAAAACGTATCGCTCCCGTGGGCGGATGCGCTGGGCTGGGACCCGGAGACAAAGAGGCCTGATCCTGCTATCCTGGGAGTTCCATTCGGAAGCATCTTTCTCCCGACGTAAGCAAAAGCCCTAGCATTTTTCAAAGACGACAATAAAGCTGACCGCTTAATAGTATCCAGCTTGCGTTTAGCAACTTCTATATTGGCATTGCCTGGGGTGCTCTCCACTTTGCCTCAGATTACACTCGCAAGAACACAAGGGCCTGGCCATATGGCGGTGATGTACGCTCCCATTCATTATCCCTTCAACATCTCGTCGCTAACCAGTCAAAAGAACAAAGAGGCTGCCTCAGACGAGTTCTACGTCCTGTCCACGTACGGAAACCTCTTCGCCCACCTCCGCGCAGCTACAGCATTGGCTGAAAAGGCCAACGCAGAAGCCACGGCCCTCTACGAGAAGTACTCGAACAACCGAGCAGAGTTTACGGCCAAGGAACGTGGTGAATTTGCCGAGTGGGTTGCAAGCACCAAAGTGGTGGCTACAGATACCAGCTTGCGGGTAACAGCCGGTGTCTTTGAGGTGACGGGTTCTCGATCTACAGCCAGCAAGGTTGGCCTGGATCGGTTCTGGAGGGATGTTAGGACCCATACTCTGCATGATCCAGTCGCATATAAGAATCGCGAGCAGGGTAGCTACTATCTCTTGGGCGAAGCCCCGGAGCCTACTTGGTACACCTAGGGCGGAGCGGTTAGGAGAGCATAGTATCTAATTTCAGACACCCCCAAGCGACGCTCAATTTTAACACTTGAATAACATGTCTCATTATACGTAAACTTCTATTATTATCGTATTGAAGTCGGCTCACTGAATCGCGCACTCATTACTGGATAAATCCACGTCCTCCACCTTCCGATCCCAGTCAAAGTCTGGTGGTACGCTGGCTTCATGTTCTAAGATCCGCAGGTGAGCCTCCTTGAACTTGGCCTTCCACCAATTCGCTGTCTCGACCCAGTCCGTTGTTACAAAGTCCTGCTGATACTCCAGAAGCATAGTCATTGTCGAGGTCCGCAGCTCGGCGACGTCGGTTGCCGCCCATGCAATCGAGAGGCCAATCGGGATGTATCTGGATCCTAATGGTCTAAGGCAAACGGATTCCTCCGCTATATGGAGCAGCTCGTTGATGCATGAAACAGACTCCCTGACCAGAGTGCTGTCGAGAGGGTCAAAACCTTGGAGAATCATGTTGAGCATCAGTGCCAGAGAGGCTGCCATTGCGTAGGCTACTCGGTAGCCGTGATTCAGTCGCATTGCCGAAATTGCTTCCTCGGGTGTCATGTCCCCGACGGGAGCCTTCGACCTCAGATGCAGCTTCCGGCAGTCAAACCGTAGCATGTGGTAGGTGGATAGAATATCCAGGTGATGCAGCTCGGGCTCTCGCAAGAAGTCTGGGAATCTAGCGAGGTTTCGCAGCCTGAGGCTGGGGAACACGTTGGCATTTTCCCGCTCCTTCTTCGCCTGGTCCGGGGGCTCAGGGCCAAAAGGTTCGGGGATTCTGAAATTGTCCATGAGATGGCTAAGCCAGGGTTGGAGCTTTATTCTAGGGTTCACCATACCCTCGATGATCTACACGGAGGGGTTAGTCGTGCGTGTGAGTGTTACAGGGAAGACGGTCATACTACGGGGACACACATGGTGACGATGATCTCGGTTTCGAATGCGCCTCGCCAGTTCCGAGTGGATGCCGCCTGGAGCAAATGCGACAGCCCTTCAGCGTGGGTGCTCGTGTTTGGATCTGTTTTGGCTATCCAACCCTGCAGACAGTGTCAGTTGTTTTCTCCCTGGTGGGTGCTAGCCGACGTACTTGAACAACCATGATCAGGTAGATTGCGCACATGGTATCTATCGTCGTCGACTGCACGGGGTCGTTGAGAGAGTTTTGAAGGGCATTCAAAGCACTTCCGTATTTGGACAGCGCCCATAGCTCATTCCCATCCGTGTGGAGGGTTGTGAGGGCGGTAGAGAAGGCATCGACCGACGCATCGAGGGCCTTGTTCTTCCCGAGGCGTTCTGGGAGGCGTTGGAGGAAGGTTCCGTAGCAGTTGATATCATAGCGCACGTCGGTGACCTGCAGCTTGGAAATAAAGACGGCAGCTATCGTACTGGTCCGGTTTCTCGGGACCAGAGCGAGCGGGTTCACCTGGACGCAGGTCTCTTTGGCTACAAGCGCCGTGGAACCCTGCTGCTCCAAGACCTGGACCTTGAACTTGTATCGCTGCTTGCCACCACCTACGCAGGGAATGCTCAAGCGCGTACATCTCGCGCAGGATGGCTTGGCCTGGTCGCACTGTGGCGGCGTTAGAGTGAGAGCGGGCGGGTGGATGGGTGAGGGTGAAGGTGAGGGATTGAGGTCTAACCTTCTTCTTCTGCTTACGACAGCCGTCACAACCTCGACCTGATGGCACTCCAGGCATCGTGGAAGCGCTCGATTTTACCTAAAGCAGTCAACTCACGTGCTCTGGCCGAAGTTGGATCACGGAGGGTTGTCTGATGCAGTGATGCGATGCCAACGCGGCCGGCTTTACAGCGTGGGGGCCCCGCAGCCTTTATTGAAACTCGCGAGGCTTCATTCCGCACCCCTGCTGACGCTCGGCCGACGTAGAGGGCTGAGCATGAGAGGGAATTGATTGGTGAACTCGCTGCGTATGACCCACTGGGGATAGCATCACAGCGGCACATCGAGCCTCCTTCGGCCTAGTGCGTGACGCCCGGTGTGGCCGATGAGGATGAGCACAAGGCTGGATCGATATCTAAGCCTTGCTTGTGCGACACGCTGATTGCTTCATCCAAACACTCGACGATCAATAAGCAAACCCGACGCTTATAATATCTTCGCTCGTCCAACGACATCCAAAAAGCACTCCTCGATGTTGCACATGCCGCCAAGCATGAGGCGGGGGCTGTGTAAATTGCGCTGTGTCAACGCCACCTGTCGCGACAATGCTCCCTAAACGGGAAAAATAAGTGCACGTCACCTCATAAGCAATCAGCCTCACATATTTTCTCACGCAACATGGCATCACTTGTCGAAGAAAAATACGCAGTACATAGGAGTATTTAATCGTGGCTTCGGGCCAGTTTTCGCAATCGTCTGAACTCATCTTTTTTTGTAAATTACGGCATCCCATCGCACCAAGACCAGCGCCTCACGCAAGCACCTCCTATCTCTCACAACCGAAATGTCTACCCCAGGGTCTCAAGTCTTTCTCCTCCGCAAATCACCAAATGACCCCAAACTCCTCGTCATACATCCCGACGGGTATCCCATGAGCGCGCCACCTCTCTATTCCGTCAGGGTCACGTCTAAAAAGCCCAACGTCACGCTCTCCAGGGGGTACATGAGTCCGGAGAACATCATCGGCTATGCAACTGTTCACGCCTTTTCAAGCACCAACGAGTTATCTCTTCGCGGCCAACCCATGTCCATGAAACAATCCATGTTTGGGGATAAATACTCCTTCACCGTACCGCATATGGGAAACTTCAAATGGAAACCGAGCATGTTTTCAGGATCCCACGAGCTGTATGATGGCTCGGGACAGAAACTGGCGAAATTGGGCTCCGGAGGCTTATTTTCATCTGAGAAGAAGCTGGAGCTTATGGTTCCAGGCGACGATTTTTTTATGGATCTTGTGGTTCTCACAGCCATCGCCGCCAAGGAGATAACGAAATTGGGAGAAAAGGTTGGAGAAGCCGGTGCAGAAGTTGCCGGAGCAGTGGTAGCTGCGACTTAGAGGGAGACGCGACGTCTGAGGAATGACCATAACTCGCAAAATAATTCAATGTCTTGCTATAGTGTACAGCTATTGGGCCCAAACTTATATAGAATTAGTGTTCCATGGGGTTTCGATACTGAATTTGGTGATTGTATTGATATAAGATGCCTCTATCACCCCCCTCTTTTCTTAAGAGGAGTTCTACGCAGTTTCCTGTTGCTGGCAATCTTGATAAGATCATCTGCGATAATTTCCGTTGTTGGCTTGTAGTCCACGCAGGTTCTATTGCATTGAGTTTCCTACATCGGCTAGTAGTCAAGATAACATAGCTTAGTCTGCAGCGATGAAATTCCGTGTGGAGGAGCCGCATAGACTGCTGGCTGTCAGTGAATCTGATCCTCTTCCAGCTTGACCACCAGCTCTGTGATCAATCGGGTGAATCGGAGATTAATGTAACGATCGCGTCCATTGCACAGCCTATGTAGCTTATTGTTGCCAAAGTATATTCCATTAAAAGGTTAATAAATTCCATTATTGAGAATTTTCAACGTGTTGATAAGACTTGTACTGAATACATTGAGGTTCTGTTTCTCTACATGACTAAACCAAAGCTCTTATATAAGAGTTATATTAACATAGGTATCAATAAGTCCAACCAGCTAATTTCGGAGCCTCGAAAATTCCGTCTTACTATCAATTACGTATATTAGCAATTGCTTTATAAATCAGATGTATATCAGAACGCCGCATAGACTTAGCTGTAACACGACCTTTGCTACAATAAGAGCAATACTGGCATAGTGATAAGTCTGACTAGCTAATCTATAGGCAGCGAAAAGTCTGGCTTGATGGGGATCACCGGCGTCGGTGGTTGTCTTACAAATTAGATGTAGATCAGGACGCTAGTTGAACTCGGCGGTGCCATCGGTCAGGTCACACCTTCTAACATCCTTCAATAGTTACTCCCTAGGTGGAGTGATCCAAGGTCACACCGCTTATTTGATTTTAGCCTATATAGTTACCATGCGGGGTATTGCGGTTCTTACTAAATTTCTAGTTAGAACATGAGTGAGTTTTAGTGTCTGTTCCTGGGTGCCTCGGTCCTCGGCTTGCATTAAGTATTTCTTATGTGTCAAGGAGCGAGATACATAAAGGCAATATTAGATGCTAGAATTTTACGACCTTTCAAGAACAACAGAGAGTAACCTAGCATCTGACCACTCCGCCAAAGAAGTCTTCTTCTTTAAGATATTATCTGCTCTCGATGGAGAAATTAAATCAAATTCTGAATAACTTCATGGCAGATGGAGACAGCACCAAGGACAAGGTTCTTGGCGCGTCGTTCATTGTAACCGATAAGAATAGTCTGCAAGCACATTTATGAAAACCTCGGAAGCCTCATTGCTGATATTAATTTAGAGATCTTGTATGAAGGAGTGGCTGGCCGAATAGGCAACGCTGTAGACTCGCCATCATTCAGTTCGGAATCTTCCGGCTGGATTGCCTCGATGACCAAAATCGTCACCGCTACGAGTCTGATGCAACTCTTTGAGAGGGGATTGATACATCTGGATGACGATGCCCGGTCGTTGGTTCCTGAGCTGGCCAACGTGCAGATTCTTCGAGGATTCAATGACGAAGACAAGCCCGTTCTGGAGAACAACACCGACCCGATCACACTTCGGTGAGCTACGCTGAACAAATCCCTTCCTTTCTGGTGCTGACAGAGGGGAATTCAAGGCAACTCCTATGCCACACGAGCGGAATGGGCTACGACGCCATTGACGCAGATCTTCAGAAATGGTCGTCCGCCACGGGACGGACTGCGGGTACACTGGACCAGACACGCGAGGGATGGAATACACCACTGAAATTCCGACCTGGTGAGTCTTGGCAATATGGCAGTAGCTTGGACTGGGCGGGTCAAGTGCTTGAGAAAATCACCGGCCAAAGCCTCGGGGAGTACATGTCGGAAAACATTTTCAAGCCGCTGGGCATGACCGATACAACTTTTCGTCGTCAAAAGATTGCAGAGAAAGTCTCCGGCCGCATCATTGAGAGTACCTACAGAATTCCAGACGGGACGCTCATTCCGGGCCCTCTTCCAGTGTCGGAGGATCCTCCACTTGACGGTGGTGGCGCGGGACTCTTCTCAACAGCCCAGGACTATATCAAATTCCTGCAGGCTGTTGTTGCAGCTGGCGAGGGCCAGGGTACTCTTCTGCGCAAGGAAACCGTCGATGAGATGTTTCGACCACAGCTCAGTAAAGCTCAACGGCAGAAACTGCAGACATTTCTGAAGGATGCCATGCCATTTCCTCCCGATACGCCAATGGACCACGGAATCAGCGGTGCCATCAACACGGCTGATCTGGAGGGGAAACGAAAAAAGGGGACATTGACTTGGGGTGGAATGAGCAACGGTCAATGGGTTAGTGACTCCGCCTGGCATGCCGTCTGCCGCCGCATAGATGCCTTTATTGACATTCTCCCAGTGGATCGATCGCGAAATTGGGATAGCTGCTGTGCTCTTCGTTAGCCTCCTTCCCCCGTATGACGAGTCTGTCAAGAGGTTGTATGATGAGCTAGAGAGGGTCGTGTATGGAGATCTACTTCCTCGCTCCTAAAATGCCGGCACGGATTTACCTTCCGAACCCGTCAATGATGACATTCTCTCCTGTTTTAGGTGCTACTATATTCAAGCTGGTCTGAAATCCCCATGCGTAAGACAATGTCTGGATATATCACTGACCTCTGGATTGGCTGAACTAACTGAAAGATTCTTTACTCTCTGTAATTCCTGCCCATTTGGTAAAGTTATACTAGTATTGCATCAATTGATTAAACCCTTCCCAATATTAATTCTTTCGTAAGGGAATTTATATTTTCTTTATATTTTAGTATTTGCTATTTTGTAACCATGCACACTGGAAGTTGAATAGCGCACGAAACGGAATTGCAACAAGCGCACAATTCCGGGCTGGGGAGGGGATTTGTATTTGGAAGGCAAAGGGAGCAAAAGGAGAGTTGACTAAGATAATAATGTTTCAATAGATGGCTTGAATTTTAATTAAAGATATATTTTACGAGTATAGTGGCTAAGCAAAATCCAACTCCTAGTTGTGCCAAATGTTTCCTGGTGAAGGCATCTGAAAACTGAACCGAAACACAACAACCTGCTCACTATTGCACCTGCTCATGAGCAATTCCTTCATTCACGCACACCGTACCTTCCGGCACGTCCTGAGGAAGAGCCCACCCACTATTGCAGATACCAAACTTCTTGGGCGTGAAGCAGATAAGCGCCCCGGAGGTCGGGCAGGGATCCATGCCTACAGCCCAGTAAGGCCTACCACTACTGGACGGCGCAGCGGAGGGTACCTGGTTGGAAGGAACAGCAGTAGTAGATGGCTTGCTTGACATCGGGGCAGAAGTCACCTTACTGGGGGGCTCGGCAGAGCACTCCTCGCTGGAGGGTGCGGCAGAAGTCACCTTGCTAGATGGGTCGGCGTGAGAGGTCTTTGTATATGCCGTGGTGTAGAATGTATCGGCAGCTGGGCACTTCGCCTGATCGCTGGCGGGAGGTTGCTGTCCCAGGGTCGCTGTTGGAGACGCGACAGCGGAAGTGATGAGGGTGCTGACTGACATAGAAGCAGCCGGTGAATTCACAGATGAAGGTACAGCAGAGGGTGTCCCGACCGATCCCGGCGTCGTGGGAGAGGGTGTAGAAGGGGAACCTGGCTGGGAAGCGCCGCCACCAGCAGGATCCTTAAAGACAGGCTCAACTCCAACCTCACACCCACCGTTGCTTCCTGGAGTGACCGCATCATGGACTACGCCATAGTCTCCGGGGTCTGGGAAGCCAAGGACACCATTATCCGTGGTGCACTGGCCGGCGATGTTGGCGCGGAAGATGGGGGGTAGCTTGTCCACGAACGATTGATCATCTGTGCCGCCAACGACCTTGATCGGGGCGCACACCATATACATCTCTCGGTTGCCGATCTTGTTGAACCAGGTCCAGGCGAAGATTGCATTGCCGTTCTTCATTTGCTTGGGGATCGGGATGTTGAACTGCCGGGTGCACTCCGTGCCTGAGTCGTTGCCGCATTGCGGGCCGTTCTCACGACCATGGGGATCCGTTTCCGTGGTGGGGATATTTCCCACGGCCTCCGCCGGGCATCCTCCTATCATGCTGTAGATGGTGTGCCAGGCGGTAGGCTCTGAAGGGGGAGTATCGCCGTAGGCAATGCTGAACTGGCAAGATCCACCGCCGTGGACGGCGCTGCCCCAGAACCGGACCAACTGAGTCGTCCCTGCGGTCACAGTCGTAACCTCCTCGATGCCGCTCATGCCTTGGCAAGGCCATGGAAACTGCGCAGTCAGAGGTCCGACTTGTGCGAGAGGCGGGGTGTCGAGGTTGTAGGGGTGAGGCTCGATCATAACGACATGGGCGCTTGTTTGTCCGACGAGGGCCAGAGCGGCCACCAAAGAAATTGAAGTCCGCATTTTCGTAGTTTGAGGGTTCGGAAAATCGATCCTTGATAGAATTCGTGTATTATATTCGACTGCTGATGATGGTTAACTTTGCTGGTTGTGTGAATTGTTGTGGTGGTTGTGGTTGCGTTGAGTTGATGGTGATACAGAAAAACTTGGCAGAGGCAGCCATGGCCAGATACTTATACCACGTCCCCGGCGTCAAATCAGGTAATCACCATGGTGCAAGGAGTTTGCTCTTTGTTTTACCACATTCATTATCCGGATACAGCATTGTGATGCTTTGTTCAATGGCTCATGAGAGAACAGGGTTGACTGAACAATCAAACAAACGACACAGCTCTAGGTAACAAGGAAAAGTGGGCGGGAACATCGTTTGCGCAAACAACATGTTTTTATGTGCCACCAGGTTCCTTCATTGGTTGTGATTGTTTGTATCACACCGGTAGTGACTTTGACGTTCCGTACGAAGCAGCAGTCCATCTTTGCTCACTAATCAATCAACCAACAAAGCCAAGCCTAGTCACTATTGTAGCAACATTCCACGCTGTTCCCCGTATCTTTCAAGCTCTTTTGGCAATTTACCAACTATTAATGATCTAAAATTCTATTCACGTGCGGAGAGATTTGACCGCATTGTATTGCTCGCCAAGTCCAGGTTTGATAGTGAGTCCCATCCCTTGATCCCATACCTCATCATATTCTACACTAACGGTGTATTCAAAGTTGCATCAACGCCGTACGTCCACGAGTATACTTGATTCTGTGTCCGCCCAACTCGGATGGTCCCGTTCTTCCCGCACCCGGAAAACGGTTTGAACCCAAATACGGAAAACAAGGTTGCTTCTCGAAGGTTCGTTGTTCCCTTCTCCTGCAGCTCGCTAACCCCCCGCATCACGTCGTGCCAGGTGTATTCATCCCGGTGCGGATGGATACTGCAATACTCGATCCGCAAAATCTCGAGCGTGGTGGCGTGGCGGCGGATGAAACTAGCCAACTTCTCCGGATCAATGTGGCCGCAGCTGAACTCGACGTGACGCAAGCGCACGAACCTCAAGTCGTCGGGAATAGCGGCTACAGTGGACATTCCGTGTGCCTCGAAAACAAGCTGCTCCAGCCGAGGCATGCTGGCGAGAACGAGGCCGAAGTGCCCTCCTTCGATCACATCGTCGCGCTCCCAGGGCATGCACTCGTCATTGATAGAGAGGTGTAAACGGGTCAGGTTGGAGGCGAGTCCTAGCTGGGCGGCGAGTGTGTCCGGAAAGGGAGAGACACTGTCGAACAATCTGATGGGCAGTCCGGGTTGGCAATTCTCTTGAATTATGTCCTGTGAAGCATCGACCCGGAATTCTCTGAGCTGGGACCGAATTCCTGGATTCTCAAGAGCTGCCAGGGCAACAAGAAGACCCCGGGCCTCACGCGCGATGGAGCGCACCTCAGGAAAATGAAGGTATTCCCCAGGGACCACTTCGCCATGACTGACCAAACCTTCCCAGTACTATGCGTCGATCAGACCTGGATTAGCCATCACTTCTCAAAGGTCGTGTGTAAGCCCTAGAATTGACTCACAAGTACCGGTTCATTCTCCTCCGTCCCAACTTCGTGCCCATAGGGAGGACCAGATTGCCGAATATTCCGCTCCAATTCATCGTCCAGCCAATCCAACGTCAACATGTTCTCATACGTACGGGGCATTGGGCTCCCCCATGCTGCCCACCAGTCGCATCGGGGAGGAAATGGCGGGCGCTCTTTGCGCTCGGTACCGAAGCGTCGCCACATGCGAACTGTCGGGCTGGACGAGTCCTGGCTCTGGGCACCAGACGCGGGGGCTTCGTCGGCGGTCCGGTTTGTGAGTACCAGGCTATGAAGCCCATTCATCCGCGGCAGCGCATTTTTGAGCGCTGTGAGGTCGGCGTGTGTCCTTCGGTTGTGGTGATGGAGCTTGAACACGGACATGAACAGCTCATGCAGCGCCGGGTCCGGAGCCGGGGCCCACCTGCGACCGGGAATATCGAACGGCGCTTCTCCGGGGAAGTACGGCTTTCGCCGGTCAGGCCAGAGCACTTCTTCCGTTGAGGCCGCGGCCTGGAAAACTTTCCATTCGGACAAGGATGGCGCCAGTGTTGTATCGTCAATGACCAGCTCGCGGACGCCGCCCAGGAGGAGTTGGTTTGCCGCGACAAGCTGGAAGACGTCCAAGTCGAGTGGATGGCAAGACAGATAGAGGACTGGGAAAAGCAACGGTGAAGCGGCTTGGTTGAGTCCCCTGCAGCTTGCTCGTAGCGATTGAAGGGCCTGGCCAGGCAGCATGGAGAGAATCCCGCCGAGGATCTCCGGCGGCAGGTCGAAAATATTTGCCATATTTGAACCTTTAGGGGGAAAACAGTCTTACGGTCCAGCAATCGACATACTTTCAACAGCGAAATCCAATCCGTTGATGCTTGAGAGAGGTAACCGGAGAGAGATGGCACGCAACGGCATTGCCAGAGATCCGAATGATGATATCTCGGAGTCGCCGTTAGGCATCGTCAGCTATGACGCCACAGTGGGGTGCGAAAAGGGGTGAACTAAAAACGATGGCAATAGACTTTCTCTACAAGAATGTAACCATTGTTAGCTATCATGAAAGGGACGGTGACCAAAATCACGATTATTTTGGAGAAAAGTGAGGCTATTCAGACAAGTGACACAGGGTGAGACAGGGAAGTGGTGGGTGGGGGTGTGCTATACTTATAATGGACATCACTGCCAAAGTGGGGAAAGCTTGTTTTCCATCTTTGGTTTCTTATCAGTCACTCTCCACATTTGTTACGGCCCATACAATTCATGAGGTGCCCTATACTTCCCTCGGCGAGATCAGCTGCTTCTGTAGCGTTTTATCGTACATTTCACCATTGACGAGAGTCTGGTACTAGAGCCCGAACATCCAGCAGAAGGGTTGTCGAGAGGGGTAGGAGCCAAGTTAAATGCGTCACAATTATGTCATGTTAGTTAGTGTGTTTCTAGGACAGGTGTGCCACTACATACACGATCCTGTTTCTTCTTATCTTGATTTATCAGGATATTGAGAGAGCTTATCCATGATGCCAACGAAAGCCGAAACCCAAAACGAGCAACTTTACCCTCCGTTCATCTCCAACATATGGTGAAATCCAGGATCCAAATTTAACCATATGTTGGACAAGCAGCCTGAGCTGAGAGTATAGGGTACCCCAAATATGATTGCAGCCAGGGTTAATTAGGTCCGTAATCCAACACCATACAAAATTCTTCGCCGCGGCTGCGGTTAGCGGTATGAGAGGGCCCACCTCCGGTTGGACAGACATAAGCTACCTGCATTAGCGTGTAAGCATCGTCAAAGTTTCTGCCCAGCAGTCTCATGTTATGGTTTAACTAATTCCTAAAGCCGAACAAGATTGAAACGATGTGGCAAGAGTATTATTACGTCATGAAAAAACATGGGAGTTAAACATATAAAGCCCGGCAGCTTTGCCAGTTTGCTTTAGCATGTCTTCTCGCAATCACACCTCTCCAGCACCGCGATCTTGAGTCTTCTTGGCTACTATCAATTCACTTTATACTAAAAAACACACTGCACAATATGGCTGATCGCTACGTTGCCGTCCACGAAACCGCCAGCGGGCCTGGTGATGCCCGCCCTACCGCCATCCAGATCATCAAGGATGAGAACCTCGAGGGCAAACTTGTTGGTCAAGTTGCCCTCATCACCGGCTGCTCCTCTGGCATCGGCACCGAAAGCGCCAAGGCTCTCTATCTCGCAGGAGCTACTCTCTATCTTACCGCTCGCAACCTCGCCAAGGCTCGAACTGCGCTTGGTGAGTTGGCCGATAGTGACCGCGTCCATCTCCTCCAACTTGATCTCGAATCCTTCGACAGCGTCCGCTCTTGCGCAGCCGAATTCCTGTCCAAGTCTTCTACGCTGAATATTGCAATCCTCAACGCGGGTGTAATGGCGACTCCCGAGGGACGTACAAAGGATGGCTTCGAGACGCAGTTCGGCACAAACCACTTGGCCCACTTCCTACTCTTCAACCTTCTCCAGCCCGCACTACTAGCTGGTGCTACCCCCCAGACACCCTCTCGTGTAGTCGTCCTGAGCTCCGTCGCACACCGTTTTGGCGAGGTTAACTTCGACGACGTCAACTTCGAGGGGCATTACGATGCGATGGCCACCTACGCGCAGAGCAAAACAGCAAATCTCTGGACTGCCAACGAGATTGAACGTCGTTACGGCGCCCAGGGCATTCACGCATGGAGCGTCCAGCCCGGCGCCGTGCAGACAGACTTGATGCGGCATACGTCCTCGGACGCGCAAAAGGGACTAGAAACCGACGACTATCTAAGCAAAATCATGAAGAACCCTCAGCAAGGCGCCGCCACAAGCATTTGGGCTGCTACTGCTGCGGCATTGGAGGGTAAGGGGGGAAAGTATCTGGAGAACTGCCAGATTGTGCCTGAATGGGAGCCATCGTTCGGTCAATGGGGTCCGGGATACGCACCACATGCGTATGACACGGACAAGGCGAAGAAATTGTGGGAGAAGTCTGTTGAGTGGGTGGGCTTGTAAATATTAGTCGGTTTCTCCATAAGACGTTATGTTCACCAAGTACCAAAATCAGCTATATGAAGCGTCGTTTTGTTTGTTCTGGCTCGTGACTTACTGTTCTGAACGTTAGATCGCCGTGGTGCTCATTGTCCGTTTGTGTAAGGCCTGGGGACCTGAGCTGAGACGCTACTGATTGGGTAACGATAAAACTTCTGTCCTTCCCATAGACGATGTGAGGAGTAAATATATCATAACCTCTATAAGTTTCATGCACGATTTACTCAACAGGTCATCTTCTAAACGTAGAACAAACTTCATTAATTAGTCATTCTGTAAACTCTGTCAACAGCCTGGTCTGGCCTCTTTTCAACCGCCAGTAGTTTGTAGCTACAAGAATCTCAGGGCATCCCCTAACGAGCCTTCCCCATTTTCGCAGAAATGCTTCGTTGATTTCCCAACCCCTCGGGTCCCATGCTTCCGTCCACACGATGAGAGAAGGTTGCTCGCCAGGGCCGGTGCTGTCAAATCCAAGAAGGTCATAACATAGATCATCGTCGTCAAACATGCCTTCTTGCATGCCTCGGAGGACGTTGTCTCGAAATATTGGAAAAGGGAAGAGATCAATCCATGGGTGATGTGGTACCGTCCTCTGCATGTGGGTAGGCCATAAGCTGCCTGGACAGTTATGTAAGGGCACAGGTAGGTTCCCTAGATTCGGACCGATCTGGCCGAAGGGCGAGATGAACTCATCGCGGCAGAAAGCTTCTTTCGGAAATCCAATCAAGGTGGCGTTGTCTGCTATTGCGTTGAGGACGTTGAGCCGAATGGTGATGTGTAAGCTCGAGGGGCGTGAGGAGTGAAGAGAATAATCCTCGAGGGCCTGTTTCATCAGATTCAGGATGCGCTCGGCTTCGCCGGGGTAGTGCAGAAGGAGGAGACCTCCATCGCCAAACACGGCCTGCCGGGCGAATAGGGCCCCTGGACCATTGAGATTTGGGCAAAGATTTGCCGGAGGGTTAGTTGAAGTGGAAGAAGCTAGGTTGCTCGACCCGGCTATGGCGGCGGCTTTCCTCCTGCCTATGGAGAACAAGTATGAGGAGTTAGCCTGTCTACGTTGGGTATAGAGCGTAAGCCAATTGCAGAGTACTTACGCCACGCTCTCTGGTTCAGACGATTTTGTCGTTTCTTTCTCTCTTGTGTGCCCGTAACCCCTGTCCAATCGTCGACTTCAGTCCTCAGCTCTGGCAAAGGGCGGACTCGCTGCACGCCGTCGAAAACGTTCACGGCAGTGGAATCCGACGCTTGATCTTGATCCATGGATAATTGGGCCACCGGCACAGAATAGCTGACGATCAGGAACGTGGGGAAATGAAGTCACAGACCCGGTGAAGTTGAAGGGCGATGATGTTGGATGGGAAACAATGGGGCGGAGTCGGTCGAGATGACGTCCCTTAAGTTATCCCATGCAAGGTAAAGTGGGCAGCCACTTAGCGGCCCTCTCAAAACGAGCTAATGCAACTGGATTATGCTTTAGACCCATTCGAGTAAGTCCAAGCTCGATCCCGAGGATGGCAGGACAGCTCAACAAATATACGTCGTACACGACACCTGAGTAAATACGATTTGTAGGTACGATGTGCATCACAGATCGTATTGTGGCTGGTTTTTCGGCTCCCGCGGATTCCGTGGATAGTTCCGGATCTAAACACTATTAGTAAAATCTCATGGGGAGGGAGTCAATCTGATGAGAATATGACATGACGTAAAACGGAGACAAATTGCGGTGTATGGATTGATCTTGATATATTCCCCTCCCTCTCAACACAGTACAAGACCCAGGTCGATATATGTAGTAAAACATATACCGTGCTCGGCAACGACGAAGCTCCGGCTCAGGACCGTTATAAGGCTTCGCAACGAACTCAAATGCTCTCTTGTAGTCCTGAAAGCCTTAGCCACACGGACGTCCAAATAAAGGAACTAAAGGAGAATTCAAGACCCAGATTTAAGCCTCCACCCAACGAGAAATTCTACGTGTCAAACGTATCATCGCTCGAGAGTCGCATCTTGACCTCCAATCGTGTCAATGACAGCGGTTTACTCATGTCTGTTACATTTTATTGCCTATCAGTATGGTGTAATCATTGTCCATTGGGGTCTCGGAGATGTTACCGTTGATTCTCTATCGATTGGTGCCTAGCCACCCTCGCGTCCGAGTCGCTTCCCGCATGTAGTCAACTCCACATTGTAGTCCGCATCTTTTATCCCGGTATCTTGAGTTAAGGTAGTGAAAGTGAAAGTGAAGTCTGCACACCTGCAAAGTCCGCTGAAACCTAATCTGTGGGATAATGTAAAGAGACAACTGCAGAAGAGCGCCCAGAAAATACACCAGAAATTATACAGTTTGGGACAGATCGATTCCCCAGTCCTCCCTCTCAATCTCTGTAATCAACTCCGCAAGCTCGGCGTTAAACCCTTCCCTTGGGCGGCCGCGTAAACGCTCCCAGTTCAGACTAGGACCTACAACCGGAATTCCTGTAGTGAGCATGGGCACCATTTCACCCATTCTGTCCGCTATTGACAACGTACAGACCTTCCAGCGGCCCAGGTCTATCATTGACCGGACACACTTGCTAACGTCGGCAAAACTTACTCCTGAGAATTCCGGGGAGTTTTCTCCTGGGTTATGGCGCGTCAGCCACCTATCGTTCTCCAATGCCAGGTATCCAAAAGAGAGAGAGGAGGTCATGATTTGTATCAAATATGGCCGAGATGGATAATAATCGGAGTCAAGTACTCGTGTGGTAGCCTCTAAGTAGTTCTGTCGATGCGACTCCATCTCGGAATTCATCGTATCCCAGACTCTTGACAAGACCGCCATACGCCTTTGATCAAGTAGATCTGCCCTAAGATTTAGCTTAAGTTGTGACTTCAGTCAGATTCAATAAGCATACCTAAGATTCGCTCTGGGAACTGAAGGTGATAGGTATTTCCAGGTCCGTCTTGCCAATATGAAATTGGAGTCCGTGTTTGGCGTTGGATGATCGATGATAGTTTCTTGAATTCCGATCTCATCTGCAATTTCCATAGGACCCAGAGCCATGGTATAGCATCTTCTTTGAAGGACTTGGGAGGCGCGAAGAATGATACCCAGACTTTTGCCTGCTCAATAGGTTTCTCTCCCAAATTCTGGCCGTATTGGTGAACCCAGACCAAGAACTGCACAAGCACACTCCATTCGACCTTGGACGGAATTTGGGATGTGTTGTCGAGCATTACATGCATCAACAAGCTCGATACGCCTTCATCATTTGGACTGGGATCAGTTGACAACCCGGAAGTTGACGTAGCTGGTTCCTGGTTTTGACCGTATTCAGTCTCATGGATGTCGTCTTCAGCTTCAGAAGTGCCACGTTCTCTGCTCGTGTCTGAGTCGTCCATTATAGATTGGATCGCGGAAGGCGAGGCGCGGAGTCTAGCCGGCAAAGCACACTGACCCCGGTTGTTGACAGCATCATCAACCACAGTGTGACGACAACGGCGCTGGCGACGGCATGCGGCGAACGATAAAAGCGCGGTGCTCTGCTGACCAGACGAGTGGTCTTGGTCATCACCATAGGAGTCCCTGCAATTGATTGAGGCTAGTCGTATTCCGTACGGCAATTGTGACAGGAAGACCGGTCCATCCGTAACCTCGACAGTGACATGCTTGCACGCAGGGCGGCCGTGTGGAGTAGAGCAAGGCTCAATCACACAGAGAGTCTGTCCATCATTTGTAACAGACACTCGGTAAACGCAAAACTTGAGACTCTCCGAGTCTGAGTCTCTACATGACGCCAAATTCACTGTCTCAGCGACGAACACACTTGTCTGGAGCTGAAAGTCGATCGTGATCGGCGAGTCGTCCGTCATCATTTCCACATCCGATGGGTAAGTGGAACAGTAAGCCGAGGTCAGGAACCCCATGAACTCTTCAGTCGGCAGTTGCGTTGCTGCGTCCCATTCCTCATCAGACATAGACTCAATGACCTCGATGGCTCGGATGATAGGTGAGGGATTCTGGGGGCGATCAGCGTTGTCGGGATTCATAGACACGCTTACTACCGGTCTATCATTCACAGAATCGGTGGGCTTGGGGACTTGGAGTAGCTGTCCGTTTTCGAAAATGAGATCGTATTCGCGCCCATGTGTGCTAGTGGTGCACAACTCCCGAGATTCAACGGTTTCGGTGGCTTGGAGTGATTGATCATCGTCGTCAGAGGAGTCAGTGTGCGCGTCATAATAGCCCTCAGATGAAGCGCAGGCCTGGCCTACACCAGCAGGCTCGAGCGAGTGGATAGCCTTTCTAGGGATCAGTCGACGAGTAGACTGCCACGCTCTCCTTAGAGTTGAGGGGCCATCTTGTCGACTATTGCAGTCCAAAACTGTGGGTTCGAAAGAGGTTTTGGAAGGTTCCCTTGATGTCAAAGCACTCTGACTCTTCTTTTCAACACTATGTCGCCCAATGCTTAGGATTGAACTCGTCTCAACCTCGAATGTGGCTTGTTGTAGCCTGCTGCCTTCTAGTCTCTCAAGGGTCTGGCCATGTTTCAACATGTCCTTCCTGATGAGGTCAAGAAGTTTGTGCGCTTCCGATTGCCTTTTGTGAGTTCGCATTAGTTCAGATGTGGCCATCTTTGGAAAATCGTGGAGGATAATTCTTGCCATGATTCAGACGTTTGTACGGATGCTAAAGTCAGTGCCAGATGAAGGTGGGCTTGAGCGTGTTCAACATCTTTGATCAAGCCTCCAATTTGCTCCTTGCTAAGGTAGAAGCCAAGAGAGTTCTTTGACCGTGAAAACAGTTTCCGAAGACGACTAGAACTCGTTTGACGTAACGCATCATGTCTGTCCAACAGGGTAGATGCATCATTTCTCACTCGAGACAGCTTGGTATTGATATACTCAACAAACGGGTACTCCTTATCATCGTCTTCAATGGGGATGCTATGGATGCGAGGGGACTGTTCCAGGGTATCGACGAGCACTTTCTGAAACTAAAATCACATATGAGCCAAATCTTCTGTTAGCTAAAGGGGACACATACGCAGGCCACTCCATGTAAACCGTCGCAATATCGCTGCCAGTCTTCTGGGGCATGTTTGACCGCATTGCGAAATCTGATAATTTTTTGTGTGAATTCCCATATTGTGAGGATACTGGCGGCTGCGCCAATTGCCTCGGCCATGGTGTTGATGATAGAGCCACGTGTGGGGCCCGTAAGTGAAGACTTCATCCTGAAGATAACACCCAATATATAGGCAGCAATGCCTTAACCCGACGAATCAATACCGAGACATTGGCAAGCTTCTGCGCCGTCTTATGAATGCCAGCGAATTTGCCTTCTAGTTCGCCTCACCACAACGTCATCCAAGCGGGCCATTCCGGGTTACAGATGTCACCCCCTCTCGGCTGCATGGCCACGTAAACAGCGTGACTAGTGGAAGTCGTGAGGTACCAACCTACAGTGGGTTGAAAAAGCCATGTTTTCTACCAACCATATCCTACATGCTCACAACAAATGGGATGACCCCGCTTCTATCGTGGCTCAGTTATCGTGGCTCAGTTGGCCAAAGCCGCATTCTGCCCTCAGTCGGGCGGAAACAGGAGACCGGCCCCCTTGCGGGACCGACGAGGCATTGAGGAACGGATTAGAGTTGGGCATGAGCCGGCGGGCAGCAGGTATCAACGATAAAATCCTGATGTAAGCCCTGTGTCACATCGTCACGCAGAAATCCCGTGTATAGAGGCCCCCCTCGTTCACAACGTGAAGACTTTCTGAACCTGTTCGTAAATTTACTTTAGTACAGCCACTTTACTAAACTCAAGAAGATTTGGCAAAATTGTATAGCTTCCATCGATTACTCGAAATGGAACAATATAGACACCGATTCCAGGCCAGAAAAATTGGCCCAGCCAGCGCTCACGCCCAAATGAACCCTGCCGCCCGCGCACGCCTCCGCACGGTCGACTGCATCTTGCAATATTCCTATCCATTTGAGTATAAATAGGGCTTCTATAACCCTGAATTAATGGATGAACAGCCTTCCCAATTCACATCATTTTGACCAGTAACTCCTGCTATTGAATATAGCAAATTGCGCATCCGAAGAGGTCACTTAAAGTTTTCGGATAGGAGTTTAGATCTGACTGCGAAAATCAAACACAGTTTAGTTTTGACCGATAAATTCTGTTCAAATACAGCGATGACAGTGTACGAAAAGTAGTTAATGATCAATGGGATGGGTTAAAAGGCTCTGATATGTAATTTGAGCTTGTTTAAAATAATCTTCATTTGTTTTGGTTCTCACGGACTGTCGGGACTTTTCCGTGTGCGTATCCAGATTTTTCAACTTTACTATAAGACGATATCGCCAATTGAAGCCCAATAAATAAAATAAGTATATTACTATGAAGCTATGCATCTAATCAAATTAAGGTTTGAACCTGCAAGGTGTGGTCCGAGTTGATGAAAGGAAATAGGCCAGAGCCCCCTTCGTTCCTCAAGGCTTCTTTGCGCAAACCGCGACCAGTTTGCCTCTCTTGTTAGATGTAAGCCTAGAATAGACGGTCGGCTAACTCCGTCGTATTATAAAGTATGTTAACGACATCCTAGAAGTAGTCGGCTGAAGGCGAGGCTCGGCTTGGCTGAGGGTAGTGCCAGCTATGATCAGCGGATGCAGCTGCAATTCAGCATTGGCCTTTTCATACTCTACACTTCCTTCGATGGGAGCCTGATACTACTTATCGTGTTTGATTGTTTATTTCACTATTAGCAAGCGTCTCAATCAGGACCAGAATGGTCGAACACACAGGGGCTGAAGGGGGGATGAGTGAGGGTAAAGCTTAGGAGAGTTGACGTTCCATTCTCACATGACTTTTGTTTTAAAATGTTTATATGGGATTTCTACTCGAAACAGTTTCGGTACACTGTGCAAAGACATCCATTACCATTCCCCAACAAGCTGGCCGCTTTTTCAATTGGAGACCAATCTTTCGAGTCGAGAAAATATTATCCCTACGACGACTGAATAGTAGCAGAAAATCAAATCAAAGTAGCGTCACGTTGATATGACTAACCAAGAGGCTTTCCGACGTTTCGCACGTTCAGTCAGCCAAGCGCGGCTCTTAACCCAGCCCAGTTGAGTATTGAGTACCCGGGCCAGTCAGTGAGAATGGACGCTCTATTCAGATTCGTCTGTTGTTTGCAGTGTTATTGGTGTCACGAGCGGTCTGTCGAAGCAGAGACGCCTATCCGGGAGTGGACTTTCCATCATCTCTCATATTGAAAAGTCATCATGCCAGCAACAAGAACTATCGTCGGCTCGATTGACGCTACGAGCCCGGCAGCAATCCCATACGCAACCCAATATCCGATCTCAACCGCATCGGATTATTGCCTCAGCCTTAAGTGCTGATAGGAGACTCTGAGGAAGGCTGAGGCAATAATCCGGTGTGGTTGAAATCGGATATTGGGTGGCGTATGAGATTACTGTCGGGCTTGTAGCATCAATCGGGTCGAGGACAATTCTTGTTGCTGGCATGATGACCTTTCAATATGAGAGATAAATAAGAAGATGATGTGTAAAGGAGGAAAAAGAGTCAGGGCTCAGCTTCTTGAGCCAACTGCTTATATATTCATACGAGGTTTAACTTTTTCAAGTAGAAAAGCCTGATATTTGGTCATTGAGGTAGAAATACTTGAATTGTGGATAAAACTGTATTTTTTGAACCTTATGCCGGCAACTTGCTCACCTTGAGGGAGCAGACAGAAGTTAGATTAATTGGTGGGAATGAACAGATTCTTTTGGGACACATCCCTCCTGAATAGGAAGACGAGAGAGCAAACAGATTCACGTGTGTTGCTATGAGTGGACTATGATCGGTGTGCCACGGACTGATTGGGCGTGTGTCAAAGCTCGGGGGACCTTGTCTTGTGGTGACTGCCTTGACAGGTTGACATGACCACTCACGGTGGAGTGGAGGCCGCCAAATCTGATCTGCAATTGAATTGTAGTTAATCTTAAGCAAGCAGAGAACCCAATTGCTGGGTGGGAGGGGTAAGATGTCTCCGGGACATTCTGGGTTGGAAGTGCCTGTCCTAGGTCGGGCACGTGGACGGATTGAAGACGCCCCGCGGCACTCTCTACGGACACTGTTCTATAACGAGTAAACGGGCACGATGATCTTGAGGGTTGCTCTTGACCGTAGAGAGTGGCCCGGATCTCTCCCCGGCTTGGCCCTTGATGTGGTTCGTCAAATCATCGGCATACGACACAATCACGGCCGAAGACACTGGGATACCTGGGTCGCCCGCTCTTCACACTTCGTGCAATGCAGCCAAGCAAATCTCGGTATACAAGAGAAGCTAAAAATTGAGACGTGGCGGTGATTCTCAACCTTGATTGGTGTGTGTCGCTGGAGGTGGCCTGTACCGCCAAGAACAACGGCCTTGGCCGCGAGGACATCGGTGGCGAAGCTGGCGTGGGTCGGGATGCATGTGCATTTAAGAATGCCTTGGTCCTTTCAGGTTGAGCGAAAGCTGCTCGGCTCTATCCAGATTGGTCTGTTGTTTCCAGTGTTGTTGGTGTCACGAGTGGTCTCGAAGCAGAGACGCCTTATCCGGGAGTGGGTGACGGAACGGGGCTGAGAGCTGCATACCTTAGGTGAGAGCTGCATGCCCGAAATACGCCTGGTTCCGTCCATTTTCTAGAAGTGCAGACGGATCCACTCAGCCACGGACGGGGAAGCATGATATCGATGCCGGAAAGCATGATGGCAAAGAGGCAAAGGGTCATGCGCGATGCCACAACTGCCAGTCGGAATCTTAACCACCATCACCGTCGACTCACAGCACATACGACCATAGCTCTTAGAAAATACGGGATCCCGTCCGCTCTCCCCTAGTCAAACTGAGAAGCGGCGAATTAGTACTCGGGTCGGTGACGACCGGGGAATCCTCGCTGTTGTATGTTTTTGCCCATTTGGATTTATCTTTTTGGTGTTTCTGTGTGGTTAGTGGAAGCAATGAGTAATGCCGAGAATGAGAGTGAGAAGCTAGAACGGGAGGCCCAACCGGCCAGTGAAATCATACCATGTAATTGGTGCACATAGCAGAGTACGCTACGGCTGGCCTGGCCTGAACTACTGACCCTGGACTCGCGTCGCTGTTTCGGGCGACCGAGATCGACGGCGAAAAGCTGATGGTCGCAACTGGTATTTCTTGCACTCTCGAAAGCGTCAACTCATCTGCAGCCGCACAACAGCGCCGCCAACGTGGGCTGAGCGACGCCTCGGGCTGGCTTGCGGCTGGTCGGGGAGGCAGACTTGGCAAAGATGGCCAAGAGAATAACGACAATGCCAAGAGCGGTGGGAGGAGACGGTGCTGAGTATGCCGGACAGGACTGAATTCGACTCCATTCGACGCACCACGTCGGGCCAATGCCTCAGAAAACGGCGACCCGGAGGATGAGCGATTGCCTCCAGGGAGAGAAGCGAGGGTCACTCCCAGGCGAGAGCCAAGATGCCAAGGCCTTATTTATCAAGCTGGGCTGGCCCGCGGGAGCAAATGAGTATCTTTGGCGGCCTGATGTCGCGAATTATCTGATATCTGACCGGGGTCGTTTGTAAGGGGTTGAGGACGAACCGACAACTCCACGTGGGGCCATGGCCGATCTCATTGGTCTACTCTACCCCGGTCGTCCACGGCTCCGGAGGCTCTCCGTGCGACATCTCGACGACATGTCATCGACCCCGGCGAGCTCACTGAAGACTCGACCTTGGCAAGGCAAAATCAACGCGCACGTGCGTAGGCTTTAGCATACAACACGGCCGAGAGAACACTGTCTTTCTTCCATGGTGCGTTTTTCGTACCCCGTACACGTACAAGCTGCTCCGCATGGAGAAGCCTCGCCGGAATTGGCATCCAGCATGCCCGTGCCGTTGCTACCACCTTTTGTGTTGCACCGGGCTTGATCCACCTTGGTTCGTCGTTGGACTCGTTCGTTAATCTTACTCTGACTGCACGCGGCCGGCGGCCACCGTGGTGTTGACGACGCCGGGACACGCGTTGTTGGCTGTGAGTCTGAGGCCCAGGCCTGCCCCGGATCATCACACTCCCCTTTTCCCCCGCTGAAACAAATTCAACCACTGCTATCTCTCATGTCCTCGAATGGCGCAATTAGTATCCCTCCCGGTGGCATCCTCGGGTCATCTCATCCACGCCCAACCCGTAGTCTACACGCGCATCCAACACACCTCCGCGCACAGCCCAGTCGCTGTCGTGTGAGCACTGTCGATCTCCACGCCAAGGCGCCTTTCAACCTGCCTGCTCCCGAGACTCTACTGCTTCTAGAGACAATATGTCAGGCTTCCGTCGTCCACTGGACCCCTTCCTGTTGGGTGGGAACTGGCGCCCCGTCCAACAGGCTTGCGCCATGCGAGCACGAGCGATGCCCTGTGTGCCGCAAGAGGTGCCAAGGGGTCGATCTTGGCGATCCATCTCTGTGCCCTCTATTCCCTATGTCGTCCGAATGGGTTCACCGAGCCCGAACGCCTCTTCCTCAAGGCTCCTTGGCTCTGGGCTTACGCCTACTAGGATGGACTGGGAACGATCCCAGCAGGTGCGCCAAGCCCGTCTGCTACCAATGACATCCCCTGGGTCATCTACACTTCGGGATGCAGCCACAAAGTGACCCCAGAAGCATAATGATAAGCTTGTTTGCCAAGACTCTATTCTCCACCTGCAACGCCGCTCTGTGGCCGCCCGTTCATATAAGGTCCTGGCTTCATCGTGCCGTTGCAACAGCTTCTCCTTTCGAAAGCAAGCACTCCCCCTTCCCTTCATTACCTTCCTTTCCAGAAGCCTCTGGTTTCCATCCGAGGACCACGTATAATAATCTCTGCTGGGACGCCCTGCAGCACCCGCTATAATGGTCGTCCTCCACCAGTACGACTACATCTTTGCCATCGGCACCATCTTCGCGTTCCTGGACGCGTGGAACATTGGTACGTACCCACATAGAACGCCTGCATCCCGCTGCCGGACGCCACACGCCGGCTTTCCTCAATGGTTATCTGCTATTCGCTCTACAACTGCTATATGCCACTTACATGCATCAACTTCGTGAGCCATCACCCGCTAACCACCAGTCTTGATCTACAGGTGCCAACGATGTCGCCAACTCCTGGTCCACGTCGGTCTCGTCCCGATCCCTGTCCTACATCCAGGCCATGACGCTCGGTTCGATTCTCGAATTCGCAGGATCCGTCGGTGTCGGTGCCCGAGTCGCCGACACCATCCGAACCAAGGTCGTCGACATCGACCAGTTCGAGTCCGATCCCGCTCTTCTCATGCTTGGCATGATGTGTGCCGTTGTTGCTTCCTCCATCTACCTCACCATCTGCACCCGAATTGGTCTTCCCGTCTCCACCACCCACTCCATCATGGGCGGTGTCATCGGCATGGGCATCGCTCTTGTTGGCGCTGACGGCATTCACTGGGCCGAGTTGGACAAGGGAATCAGCTCCGGTGTCGTCTCCGTATTCCTCGCCTGGATCATAGCACCCGGTCTGGCCGGTGCCTTCGCCGCCATCATCTTCCTCATCACCAAGTACGGCGTCATGCTCCGAAGCCAGCCCGTCTGGAAGGGTCTCTTCCTGGTCCCCATCTACTTCGGCATCACCGCCTCGCTCCTCACCATGCTTATCGTCTGGAAGGGTGGTTCCATCAAGATCAGCTTCACTGACGCCGAGACCGCTGGTATGATTGTTGGTGTCGGTGCCGCCTGGGCCTTGGTCATCGCCACCTTCCTCGTCCCCTGGCTATACCGCCTCGTCATCAAGGATGACTGGCAACTCCGCTGGTACCACATCCCCCTGGGACCCCTGCTGCTCAAGCGCCCCGAGCCCCCTGCCCAGCCTGAGGGCGCCGAGGGCGGTATCCAGAACTTCTACGAGGGCCACCTTACTCGCGAGGAGCTCAACGAGCTCCGACGTGCCGGCCGCAACGGCAGCGACGAGTTCGAGCGCGCCGACGACGAGAACAACACCAACACTGAGACCAAGCAGGCCTCTCGCGACGACTCTGCCGAGCACACTGATCCCGAGCCCGTCGAGCGCAAGGAGAAGAAGAGCATTGTCGGCCCCAAGCCCGACGGCCCCGTCTACAGCCCCGCCGTGCTCTTCTGGTACCTCAAGTTTGTCTTCCTCCAGGGTGTCGACCAGGACATTGTCCACCTGCAGAACTCCAAGGGTGTCCTGAGCGGCGATCTCGAGGAGATCCACGCCAACGTTCCCCACTACGACAACCGCACCGAGTACCTCTACACCTTCCTCCAAGTCATGACTGCTGCCACTGCCTCCTTCACCCATGGAGCCAACGATGTGTCCAACGCCATCGGCCCCTATGCCACCATCTTCCAGATCTGGCACACTGGTGTCCTCAAGGACAGCAAGTCTGATGTCCCTGTATGGATTCTGTAAGCAAGCCATAGCCTCTAACCAGCATCTCACGAGTCAATTGCTAACGTTCCGCCACAGCTGCTTCGGTGGTGCCGCTATCGCTCTTGGTATCTGGACTTATGGTTACAACATCATGCGCAACTTGGGTAACCGCCTGACTCTCCACTCTCCCTCTCGAGGTTTCTCTATGGAATTGGGATCCGCCGTCACTGTCATCCTCGCTACCCGTCTTAGTATGTCCCCCACAGCAATTCCAGTCAAAGCAAAACTTGCTAACACTCTCGCCCAGAGCTCCCCGTCTCCACCACCCAGTGTATCACCGGTGCTACCGTCGGTGTCGGTCTATGCTCCGGCACCTGGCGCGCTATCAACTGGCGCATGGTCGCTTGGATTTACATGGGCTGGTTCATCACCCTGCCCGTCGCCGGTATCATCTCCGGCTGCCTCTGCGGTATCATTGTCAACGCTCCCCGCTGGGGTTATGAGGGTTAAGCTTCTCCCTCGGAGTTTGAGCACTTGTATCGTGACTATAGTAGAGGGGACGGTAGGACCTAGATTGGTTACACAAACCTGAATATTTCATTTTTACTATTACGCAGAGATCATGGCTCACGAGCTAACTCATGTTTTTAAATGTCTCTAATGAGGCGCCTAATGAAAATTATACTAGTGCTCATGTCTCTGGTGCCATTCTCTCTCGTGTGACGCTATGTCGGAACTTTTGACATTGTAAAATATTATGTGGCTCTTTTTCTTTCATACATATACATTCTATTGTTGATACTATTGTTGGTGTTTTTCTTTGTTTAACTGTTGAGCTTCTAGTCCCCCCTCTGGGTATGTGTGTACTAGGACACCCTAACCTCTTGAAACACATACATTCATTGACTCGACATGTCACTCGGACTACTTGCATTGAATGTACAAGACACTGGGGCCAAACTCATCAGTCGCATAAGTTGACGTGGTGAAATCCCTTCACCCACCGTTGGCAGCCCCACCATTCCTCTATCGAAACCCGACGGTGTCAAACAAATTTGAAGATGTATCTGGAAAAACTTTCCCTCTTTTTTAATTTTCTGATGAATGCTTGTCGCAAGATGTGTCGGGTCATTACATAGGTCTTCTTGGATTTCTCTACAGCCTCATTCAATAACTACATTCCCCGTTGTCAAGGCCAGCCTCTCTTAGCTAATACATCAGTAGCCGTTGCATTGGAACTAGATTAAACCCTACACGTATGAGACTTGACGGAAGAGTGATCTTCATATGTAATTCCCATATCCTTGCGAATCTATTACATGCCATATTTGCCACTGTGTCATTCTCGTAGGTATCCTCCTCCTTCGTTTTAAGATAATCTAAACATCCTCATCAACCCAAGATCCCGGCATCCTCCTCACGAGCTTGAGATTCTTAACACCCTCGGCTTTGCAAAGCTTTTTCACAATCCGTCGCTCAAACCTACTCTCTATGAGATCGCATGCATACTGGAACGCTTTTGAACGTACCCGACAGCTCTCATGTTCCTCGGACCCCATCCATGGCCCCCCGAAGAGAGCACGTTCAACAACCAAATCCGAATGGTGTCGGCTCGGTACGAGAAGGAAAGGAAATTCAACCCCCAGACCAGCGGCCTTCCAGGTTTTATGACCTTCTGCTGGTTGTGCCTCGAAGCGGTATAGGTCTAACCAGTCGTCAGATGCGCTACCGTAGGTCAAATGAGGGAACTCGGCCATGAGGTCAGGAGTAGAGCATGACTGATCACACGTCATGACCCAACATGGGAGTTTCCGGCCCTGGAATTCTTGGACGGCAAACTGTGGTGTATATAAGCCGGAAGAGTTGAAGTCAACAACTTCGGCCCAAATCGAAGTGCAATGAGCTATCTCGATCGTGAGATATCGCTCAATGTTGACGCCGCACTGCTCCAGTAGATTTACCCAAGACTCAACCATCCACAGGCTATCGCATGGATTTTCTGGACACTTCATGATACCTTGAAGTGCCGTCAGTCCGTTCCAAGGATCATTTATTCCAGCCCATGCTTTGGAGTGAATATCAAATCCATGCCCAACAAGCTCTGTAACAAGGTACACAGATGTCTTTGTATCGAATTGTATTTCTTCGATGTCAACCGATGTGATGAAATGCATGACGACGTTGTTCCATACATCGTTTCCAAACAGTATCCAGTTGTCCGAGAAATATCTTTTATAAGCCTCGATACAGTGGTTTGTGTAATCTGGATGCTCATTGGTCTTTAATAAATAACGGAACTCTGAGGCCGTGAGGGAATCTTTCTGAAAGTCGATATAAACGGGTGCAGCGCACTTCCGCATAAAACCACCATATATACGAATGGAGGATATAGTTTCCGGGAGATGATTTCCATTTCTTATGCCTTATATCAGTTTAAGGAAGCGTTATGCAGGAGTAGAATATACGAACCTTTCGAGTACAACCGAATAATGCGGCATCAAGAAACCGGCAATATCGTAGGAATCAAGTACGATAGCAAGCTACCGCCATATTTAGTTCGGTTCGTACAAATCAATCATCTCAGTGCAACTAACTCCAAGTAGAGATATCCCATCCCCTGGGTAAAGGAGAGGAGATGCTAGCCTCGTAGCAGGGGTCAGCGGCCCTTCAGTTAGAAGGGCCTGGAATGCCACAAGATCGTTTCGATTCATGATCCGCTCAAGTTCCACCTTAAGGCCTCTGAAATCTTCAAGAAGCAGAACGTGGGGGAACTGAATAGAGAATGTTAGGGGGTTGAGAAATCCTCGTTGTATAGACAATTTGATGTAAAGGCGGAGTAAAGGCGAGCTAATTAGCAACGTCGATTCTTCCTGGACCGCATTGGTGGATTGATTCGACGATTTCTTCCGTTTGGTAACATGTTCGAGATAATATACGGAACCCCATGAGTGCCTCCAAGACTTAACTTCCATGTCTGAAATATTCCTAATTCTCCGAGGCTGTATTATTTGCGGGTCAGACGTACTCTCAATCGTATTCTCCTCGTTAGAAGCGTCGATGATGGGAGTGGGAGTGGAGTTCAGCTTCCGTTTCGGAGAAGTCATAAGCATGACACTTTGAATTATCAGGTTAATGTATTTCCTTACTGGGAGCCATACTTACAGAATATTCCCAGTCATATTGGAGTGTAGCGACGCGAGTGATTGGTCCAGTTCGTTACTACACTTGCGCAAAGCCCCTCTGTGCTGTAGGAAAAGGGCCCCCAGAGCACCAAAGGGTTTAATTCTTCTCGTTTGGCTAGCAAATATCATGTTGATCATACCGTGAAGACGCAAAACTTTATCGCTGCAGTCGCGCATGATTTTATACAACTGTCTGAGGAGAACAACATCCCACGGCCTGGACGATTCCTCGTAGCCATTGAAAGCGACCTCTAGAGAGTGAAATATCACTTCGATGTTCTCTAGCTTCTCGGAAAGACTGGATAGCTCTTGTGCTGCGGACTTGTAGGCGTTGATCTTCTCACGGATGCTTGTCGTCATCTGCACCAGCTGCAACCCCAGGCCGACAACGGCGAGGGCGAGTGAAGCGGGATCCATTTCGAGAAGGCGTTTGATAGAAGACTCACGTTAAAGAGATGGTGAGTGGAAAGAGCAGATGCAAACGGTAGATTGAGTCATATCTAAGAGGCTTTGAAGGCGCAGCCTGGTCGTCGATTTCCCCGCAGATTCAGAAGTCATACGTCAGTGTTATGTGAGGTCATCCAACTGTCTCATTTTGTGTCGAGGGTTTTTGGGAAACAGCCAATCGAGGCCTCTAGAACCTGCACTTTCAGCATGTACGGAGTGGCTTCGCGACGTGGCCCTCAAGCGTAGTTAGTAACTCAACGCCATTGGACACCAGTTGTTAGCCAGCCTCAATTGTTGACGAATAAACCGCGATTTTCAAGTACCTTCTGCAGGTGAGCGAGATAGATTGATTTTTGGAGTATCTCACTGGTGGCGGAAGGATATTGACAGCGTGGCCCATTATGCCTTGCAACCCAATGCTACACAACGCTGCGGGCTGCGCCCACAACTTCGCCTCACGTTGTTATGAGGCTGCCAGCAGAAAAGCCATTGGGCTACTTTGTAGATTATACTAGCTATTGGGTAAGGCTCTCAGAGGTAAGTACAGTAAGTATTCCTTCAGGTGTGGCAATTAAGCCTTTAGTACGGTTTCTTTGATTTCGCCGCTGTTAAAGAACTGGGAATTGGCCGAACTTCTGGAGTCACCTAATCTGGGTGGGCGGTAGTGCACCTCTCATCTGTTATTTCTTGGCTGAGGGAACATCCCACTGTGAGCGTACTGGAGGCCTATCATATTTGGGGGAACAAGTTTAGTCTCCGCTGGACCCCCCCTTTGAGTATTCGTCCTCGTAGCCAAACTATCGTGGCTCATGGTAGCTCTGAAGCGGGGACTGGTCAGGATTCCGCGGGGAATCTCATGGTTCCACAAGCATCGGGTTTGATGGCGTCATTGGACTGCGAGCTCGTTGATGCATGATCCCAGATGCTCCAAGACAGAATTCTCGGGATCCAATGGCGGAAGAAACACGGAGAAGAATCCGTGATAATATCCTCTAACGATCCCTCACGTAGATGTGCCCCCAATGCAGGCTTGTCTCCACCGAAGTCGGGGTCGAGACAGAACTGGATCTGCTTCTCCAACGCGATATCTCCACTATCCAACATCAAATGCCCCCCAATCTGCCTCCGTCCCTCCGCATTTTGCCCCCACGGTGGAGTCCTCCGGCGTCGGGCTGGTCATGAGTACAAAAAGCCTTGGGCGCAATTGGTCTCTTTGGGTCGCGGTCTTCTCTCCGGCGTTTGGCATCGGCAATGGCTTTCGTTTTCAATAGCCGATGGTTTGCAGCCCGGCGTCTTATATCCCGAGCGTGGCCCTCGTCGGATTGCGCCAAACCGCTGCCACGATCTCTCTCGACTCTCTCCCGGTATATTCACTCACCGTCCGCGACCATGAAGCTGCTCTACCCCACCTCGCTCAAGCTCGACGTCGCGAGCATCGACGGCTTCTCCGTCGCGCTGCAGCCCTACGACGTCAAGGCGCCGATCCCCGAGGAGCACATTGACGCCGAGGTGCTCGTGACGTGGACCAACAGCGCCGACAACCTCAAGGATGCCGCCGCGCGCATGACGAAGCTGCGCTGGATCCAGTCGCTGGCCGCCGGGCCCAACGACGTGCTCGCCGCGGGCTTCGACACGGCCAAGATCACAGTTACGACGGGCTCCGGCCTGCACGACCACACCGTCGCCGAGCACACGCTGGGCCTCCTGCTCACGGCCGCGCGCCGCTTCTACGAGATGCGCGATTATCAGCTGCAGGCCAAGTGGCCCGCCCACCTCGGCGGCCCGCAGCCCGACCGCCCGGCCGGCGCCTTCACCACGCTCCGCGACGCCCGCGTGCTCGTCTGGGGCTTCGGCAACATCGCAAAGGCCCTCACCCCGCACCTGATCGGGCTCGGCGCCGACGTCCGCGGCGTGGCTCGCGCGGCCGGCGTGCGCAACGGTATCCAGATCTACGGCGAGGACAGCCTCGCCGAGCTGCTCCCGCAGACCGACGCCCTCGTCATGATCCTGCCCGGCTCCGACGCGACGCGCCACGCCCTCAACGCCGAGCGCCTGAAGCAGCTGCCCAAGCACGCCTGGGTCGTCAACGTCGGCCGCGGGACCGCCATCGACGAGGCCGCCCTCACCAGCGCCCTGGAGAAGCGCGAGATTGGCGGCGCCGCCCTCGACGTCTTCGAGGTCGAGCCGCTGGCCGAGTCGAGCGGGCTCTGGAAGGCCCCCAACGTCGTCATTTCGCCCCACGCTGCGGGAGGTCGTCCCCAGGGCTCCGAGGCCTTGATTGCCGATAACCTGAGGCGGTTTATGTCTTCGCAACAATTGAAGAATGTAATCTAAATAAAAAATAATTAGATGAGCACCCAAAAAAAATAGACAAACATGCAACCCAAGTCGAGACTTGAAATATTCCCAACCTTTGTATCATCTGGAGCTTCCTGGTTGCGACTGAGCACTCTCATTCCCCGCCCCCACCTTGACGAACGGCTATTGAAGGCGGTCGTTGTGTGGGTGACACCCGAGCTAAGACACGCAGGATACAAATTCATGCAAAGAAATCGAAGAGGGAGGATGTCTGCTTGAAATGTTCAGTAATTGTAATATATACTCTATAAATCGTCCAATGACTTCGTGAATCATGCAAATCAGAGCTACATGATGGCAAACATGGCTGACACAACACCAACCACCACGGAAATGACACTCAGGCCAACCCGTCCGGCGCTATTCTCGCCGTCACCCTTATTCGCATCCGAGGAATCAGCGGAAGTGCCGTCGGCATTATTCCCCTTCCCATCAACGCCCTTTGCGTTCCTGACGTCGTCCCGGCTCTGGTTGAAGCACGGCGACCACACCTCCCACGCCTTGAGGAACAGTTCCACGCCCTGCTCGAGAGGCGTGACGTCCTCGATGCTGCCTCGCTGGAACGGCCGTATTGACAGATCCTCCACGTGTGCTGCGCCGGCGTACACAAGTCCGAAAACATCCGTTCCGTTGGTGAGCTGGTTGCACGCGGGAACCTTCTTGGTCACGGCTCGACTGGGCATTCCTGCTCCCTCCTCTTGGCTCGACACCGAGAACGACCGCCAGGGGTCGAACTCGCCGTTGGTGAACATGACGTTGCTAGCGTTCATGTCCCAGCCGCCCATCTCGAGTAAATAGCTGTTGTTGAGCCGCGACGGGAAGCTGGAGTCCTTGATGCCCGGGAAGGTCTCCTGCTCGAGCAGAATGTCCCGGAAGGCCGTCACGTTGTAGTAGTCGCTGATGACCTGGTACTCGTTGCTGGCGTTTGAGCCCTGGTAGTAGCCCATCTCGTTGAGCGTTTGCCACGACCAGCTGAGGCTGTCGACGGCGTCGGTAAAGGTTGAGCTGCTGCCCAGCGGCTGGTCGTTGATCCACGACATGAAGGACGCCTTGCCGTTGTAGATGCCGAAGAGCATTGCCGCAAACGCAAGCTGGCCGCCGTCGTTTCCGTTGGCCGCAGCAATTCCGTTCTTGGACGGAGGAGCATCTCCACTGTTATTGAAGAGCACCGACAGCAAGTCCGCAACAGTCTCGGCCGCGGATGCATCGTTGATGTACTCCTCGACGTCGAAACTCTCCATCCAGTCGCAAAAGTACTGCACAGTGTGCATGGCGCCGAAACTCTGGTAATAACCCGCGAATGAGAGGGCGTAGGTCAAGCTGGAGCCAATGTCAAAGGGCGTGTATGAAAAGGCATTATCGAGATTGTCAAAGGTCGCATCGTCGTCGGTGGCAAGATAGGTACCTGCGTAGATGATCTGAGAAGCACTGTCGTTGGAGCCGGAGCTGAAGGTTTCATCCACGTATTGGATGGCGGCCTCGAGGTCGTTGGTGCAGTTCTTGGAGATGGCCCGCACGATGGGGTTGTAGTAAATAGATCCATCGGCCTGCGTCTCGACCGGCGCGCTGGAAGACCAGGCGGCGTAGAAGATTTCCGGGTGCATCAGGCGAGCCCAGGCGGCGCGCATGCCGGGATAGGATCCGCCCATGAAGATCCACGGCGTGTGGTACGGGTCCAGCTTCTCGGTGCTTTTGACGACCTTGTTGAGAGACAGCTTGGTCTTGTTGAAGTTGTTGGCAAAGTACGCCACGTCCTCGATTGCTTGATCTGCAGTCAAGTACTGGTAGCCCGAGGCGCCGGAGAGCGGAAGGCCGGTCTCATCGTCCATGGGAACAGGCCTACTGTAGCCGTAGTAACGATGCTCCCAGCCAACGACCAACCCGTTGAGCTTCGCAGCGAGCCGCAACGGAGCGCTCACCATGTCGGACTCGGCGATGAAGCCCGCCGCCGAGTCGGGCGAAATGCCACCCTCGCCAAAGTCAAACAGGATGACGGGTCCGCCCGTCTGGTAGTAGGTGTCATTGACGAAAAATCGGTTGGGGTACGTTTCCTCGTTGGATTTGTCGAAGTGGTCGACGGGGATGCTGATGTTGTAGTTGGGCACCTCCGGCAGCGCGGCCGAGTCGCTCTGGCGCTTCCCCAGCGCTCGCCGCCAGTTGACGTTGATTCCCAGCGCCGTGTGCGCCAGGAACACTGTGGAGGCCCACGCCGAGAGCTTCATTGTTTCTGTCGCTGAAACACCAAACAAGGCAAGCCAAAGTCAATGTAAGTGATCCAAGAGACGATTGCCAAGGAATGCAACCAAAACAACGGCCGCTTTCACAAGAAGACAACGGGGACACGGAGGGCCAAGCCATTTAGCACCGGGGAGCACCAGGATTAATAAAGGGCTGGTGCTACGCGAGCGGTCAGCTCTCAGCCCCGGAGCACCCGCCGGCGTCCTCTTTAGGCTGGTCCATGGCCAGTTGTTGGTTGGTTGCTCGACGCCTGGACAGGGCTGATGGGCAGCGGAACGGGCAGGTTTCAAATTGGGTGCTAATTTTAAAATTGGGCTGAAAAGCCACATGGACGGACTGCTCGTGCAGGGAGCCATTATGCTTACATTGTATGGACGCGCTCCTGGATACACGCAGCCAGCGCTGAAGTTCCCTACCCACCTGAGAGTGCCTCGCAATTAGCTCTTTAGCAGCAGCATTAGGGGACGCCCTTGAAGCTTTAGTGCCGTAGATGGGATCGTCTCTCATCTAGCTCCCAATTAACCCCGGACGCGATGCACCGGAGGCCTTTGGCGGCGCCCGCGCACAGCCGCCTGAGATCGAGAACCAAAGATCATACTCCAGACCCTTCAAACAGCCTAGCAGCTCGCGGTACAACTTGGACGGTTGGCCATGGCTGCAACCTGGAGCCGTCAGCGCTAACGCGAGATTTCTTCCGCCGAGTCGCATGACCTGATTGTTAGTGTAGTGGCGGAGCATCGCGCGAGCCAATATTTCGCCTGTGGCCGGGCCAGCGCAGCAGAATCGCCTCACGACCCCTGCGCAGCGTCGATCCGTCGGGAACCGGCAGCCAAGACCGGCCTGCCTTAATTGCAGCCCTGGGGGGTCTAGTGTAGGCAGATTCGAGGCATTAGCGCAGGTCGTACAGCGCGCCTGGGTCCCGAAAACTTGATTGTGGCCAAGGCAGTGCTGCGTTGGGGAGAGAATGGAAGTGGCCGAGAGGCGGTAAAGTTCCCGGACTTTGGAGACGATTGGCCCTTATCCTGCCACTCATAATGATGCGCAATGTGCCCGAGCCTGGCATTTTTAGAGAGTCTACGACGGAGATGCATCCAATGATGTTGGTAGGGTCGGGCTTAGGAAGAATCCTGATCTGCGAGTGCCTTGCACATGAATCGACATTTTGCGAAGGATTCGACGGAGGATGCGTTGGTCAATGCGGACACTAATAACATCGCCATTTGTGGGGAAACGCCACAGCCGAGGTCTCACCTCTTTGCATGCGACTTGCAGGATCCTTCGGGATAATGTGTCAGATATACAATTGAGACAATATTTCTGACTTGGAAAATGCGTTAGAAAGTGATCCGAAAAAGAAAAATGCTGAGCCCACTTCAGGTGACGTAGTACTGGGTGATCAGTCACAAATCATATGCCGTTGCCGCGCTGTGTCTTGCAAGACCACATGGAAGACCGCGATGTTGCTACTCAGGTGCGGATTTTACAAATAAAGCAGACGAAAATATTGACCTTCAGCCTTATGCACGAGCGAGAAGGGATATAAGGACACTGCGCGGATGGTCAGGGTTAGGGTTAGGGTTAGTGGTGATCATCCTATTAGGGTTATCTTAACACATCGATGAAAGAAACCGATGCTGATAAGCTCAGCTGATAAGCTCATTTTCAATCCGCAACAAAATTCCGTCCAAGTTGAATCACCTCAATAGATTTGAGAGTTGTAGTGTGTAGGTTGAATGCGGAGACGAAAGTCTGACATCCACTGGTGGCCGCTGACGGTAGGGACGTTCGATTGAGTAGCCAATTTGTCTCGGAAGAGTTTAATACAGAGCGATATTGCGCAAACATTATCAATTTATCGTATTATACTCTAAGTAGCCTTTGGGGATTGTGGGTCAGATTCTGGCCTCTTGTGTTCACTCAAGCAGGCAGAGTCCACAGGCTTGATGGTGGTTACGAGCACGTAGTTTTCAGTCACATTGCGTACTACTACGGTTTCGATTTAATTTGAAATTCTGACTGTCCGGTTCATCTTGTCAACACTCGCCCTTGTGGGCTATGCCCCAGCACCATCGATTAACACCACTGTGGAAGGAGAGATCCCCGGAATTCAAGCAAAAGGTTGGGCCGGTACTACCTTCTCTTATTTCCCACTAATTAGAAATCCCCTTTCAACTACTTGGATGGCTCTTTCGATTTGTTTCATTAAAAACAAGATGCTTGCAGCCATTAGGGCTAGGATTGGTGGATTCCTTCAACAGGAAATGCCGTACCGGGCAGGACCAGTAGCCAGACCTATTGGGGCCATAAATTGGGAAGGTCCCGGACAGGACCTTCAGGACAGCATCATCCTTCTAGCATCTCATTCAATTGACAGTCTTTTGACCTATCCTTTGGAGACCTATCAGAGATCTATTTGATCAAACGGTATCAGCTGAAAAAGCTATCTATTTTACCCAGCTGTCCGACTTATCCGGACCCCAAAACCCGACCCTATCCGACCTTTCCGTCACAACACTATCGCGGTCATCACAGCTCTGCCTCTGGGTGGGTTGTGTGTTCTTAGTGTCCTCTGCTCACTCCCTCGCTCACTAGCGACTCCGCCTCTGCTTTCTGTGTACAGGCCAGATCAGGCCTCTCTCGGCGTTTGCTCAGCGGGGTGTGTAATGAGAGGAAAATGTGCCTAGATAATATAAATAAGACTCTAGCAAAGTTATCAAAAATTGGAAAATTGTACAAATATGTAGTGGAACGTTTGGGCGATTAGGAAGGTTCCTATACAACAAGATGAGGATACCTCATGAGCCTTCTTCATCAGACGCGTATTTAATCTATCTCTAATTTTCCGTTACAAATAATTCACATACGCCGCAAGGAATGTTCTATGTTTTAGCTGCAAGGCTCAATTCACTCGGTTCAGGTCAGCGCTACGGCCCAGCGATCTCCAGGAACAAAAGGCAGATACATGATGAATTGTTGATTGGTGCCGATCTCACCTCCACTCAACCGGCAGTATGTTGTGCAAGGGTTCGGGTAAAAAGAAATCCACAATGGTCGCACAGTGAGATGGGAGAGATCGGATCTCCGCATGAAGCCGATGGCTTGCAGTGGATTGGACATTGAGAGAGCCGATGTCACCCACCCAGCTCGTAACTAAAAATATACACATCATGTTGTGAAACCAACGACTGCATCGACACAACTGTGATGAAAATATTTCATGACAGTGAATGTCAACGGCGGGAGTTCAATCAACTTCATGCGCTCATCAGGCGTCGTCTTGAAGCGCTGTTCTATGCTAGTTCAATGCAGCCCACATGTAATCACTGGTTAAAACGCCTCAAATTTGACCCCAAACGAGGTATAATCCCAGGTGGTTGAGAGTTTCCCGATTCAGATCTTCAAATAAATACGGAGAAAATGGAGGCAGAGGAGAGTACTTTGAGAAAGTTGTTCAAGAATCTATCAACATCGGCTTCAACTACCGCCTCTATTTGGAAAAATCCCATTAATGCCTTAGAAGCCGTATGAGCTTGAAAAGACGCCAAACCCGCTGTCTAGAACCATGGGGTATAGTGCTGGTCTAATAATTCATCATCTAATGCGCCAAACCACGTCTATCGCCTTCATTCCTGCTCCTCTATTAAACGCAAGACTTGGAGTTCTTCTCTGAACCTCCTCATCGTCACCCTTTAAACATTTGTCGCCTTGGGCCTCCACATACACCAGGCAACCGCAATGCACGTCTTGAGAAACGTGGCGATCCACAGAGCACCGGCGAAGCCAACCCAGGACTTGGACAAGAAACCTCCACCGATGGCTCCCGCAAGCAACAGCACGGCGCCGACGGACCGTCGGCTTCGGTCGGCGTTCTCAGCAAGCGGGGCCGTGAATAGCTTGGCGTCGCTCATGAGGTCGCAGTAGAGACTGGTCAGCACAACCGTCGGCATGCTGTTGTACTTGAGGACTCTGCTGGCGACGATCTGGCCGGCGCTCTGGAATGCGAGGAGGGTGATGGGCGCGTAGTCGGACCAGGGGAACGCGTCCTCGACGGTCTCGATGATGAGGCCATCCCGGTGGATCGTGGTCCGCCCCGTCGGCGTGTTGTGGACAGCTCCCGTGGTGGCGAGGATAGCGACGATGCCCGTGATAAGCGCCTGCAGCAGGAAAGACGCCGCGAGGACCCAGCGCTTCTGGGGGCCGAAATAGCGGTGGAAGCTCGAGAAGAAGAGCGCTCCGATGGCGAAGCAGACAATGGCGAGAAGACAGCGGGACCACGCCTTGCCGGGCAGGTTCTCGGGCTGGCCGCTAACGCCCAAGCCGACGAAGATGGTGTTTCCTGGGATGCTTATCAGCGCGGAACGGCCAATGTCGATATCGCACAGATAGACTCACCGGTCTGCATACTGACGAAGCAGCCGTACATGTTGAAGGCGGCGCTGTCGACCAGGCCCGCGACGAGGAAACACACCAGGAGCAGCAGGTCGCCCCATCGCGTGTCGACGTCGCCGGTCCATCGTTGCGACGACCCGATGGCGCGGGCCTGTTCCTTGGCCGTAGCCTCGGGGCTTTCGCTGGGGGGGACAGAGGAGTCGGCCATGGTGGCGGTGAAGATATAGGTACCTAGGCAATGGAATTGCAGCTACGAGAACGGGTGAAGTTCAAAAAGCAGGGTGAGGTGAGCCAGCGCCACAGCAATATAATTTTCTCACCGGGCTCCTGGCACAGGGCACGGGCAAAATGACTCAATCTCTTTACTGATATTTTTCCCAAGGGACCGCCGAGCAAATGCGCAACGCGCCCTCGTGAGAGGAATTGCGTGCTCGGCGTGGCGGGCCAACTAGTGGCCCATACCCGGCTCACAGTGCCGTCTTATCCAGTTGTCATCAAAAAAGGACGTGTTCGGCGGTCTCCAGTGGCTTTCAGTGGCCTTCAGTGGTCTCGCCAAGGCTTAGCACGCTTGGCTCTGGCGTCCGAGAGACGGCTTTTGATGAGCAGGCCGCAAATGCAACATCGCACCACAGCAGTTTCACCTAGAGGTACGTAACATGTGCGACTCTACGGAGTACACAATACATTTATTCCTACACGCTGCTTCCCTCCCCAGGATCCAGTGCACGAGCCGTTCCAAATGACTCCATCGCCATAATTAAATCCACAGGCATTTTTTCGTAAAATCGTCTCTGCTCAGGTGACGGCAAAATGCCAAGGGTGACGCAATGCCAAGGCAGCCCGTGGCGTCGGGTATAACTCCTTCACAGCATCGCTCACCCCGAAAACGTTAAAAACCCTCATTGCTATACGTCACAAACCACTTAGCTTCAATGACGTGGGTGGACAACTCCGTATATCGGCGTCTCAAAGAAAACGGCCACCAAGGGCATTCTACAGCTTGAATCCGATAAGGACTTTCTAGCTACGGCAAATCACAAAGCCAGAGGGTTCATTGAATGGCAATCAAGAGGAAGTAAACGCGGAATCAGCAATGATTTAGCTCTTATCTATGGCTTCAATGCATAATCATTACGCGCCAGCAGCCTGCCGCCAACCAAGGGAGCCCCTCCCTGATCGGTCCTGACAAGGTGCCCTCCCGCTGCTTTGAAAAGAGCCCAGAATTGAATCTTCGACCTACACACGTTGGCTTCCATTGATAATTTTCTAATCTTCTTAAGCGAGACTATCGACCTTGTCACGCCGCTATCATCCGCGTCAAAGTCGTCAAAGTCGTCAAAGTCGTCAAAGTCGTCAAAGTCGTCAAAGTCGTCCGGGCTAACGTGTGCGTTCAAAGCCAGCGCGCTATCTGGGCTAGGAACCATTTTACGCCAACTCTCGGCCCAAAAACTCAGCCTAACCAAGGAAATTCGTGACCCTTGGAGGTCGATTCAAGATCGCCTAATCACACGATGCAGCCATTTACGACATACGCACAGATAATAAAGAAACATCGCCATTCAACTTGATTTAAAGGATATTTAACCCAAGACAAGAGAGATGTCTTCCTTCTGAAGCCCTTCCCATACACTCCTCTTGACTCTACCGACCCCTTTGCGGTATGCAATGCCGTCTTCCCACACGACCCAGAGGACATTATAAAACGACCAAGTTTCCCGCTCAACAGGCTGAGGATCCGGATAGTGCAGACCGCGGGAGACTGCCACGATGTCACACAAAACCCCACTTTGCTCAACCTCATAGATCTGTTCAAGGTCCTCTCTAGAATCAACACTCAACTCGCCAACCTCGTCCCCCTCTTCATTTCTGAACACGGCCGTGACGCCAAGGGAGATTCCAAACATGGGTACCACGAACATGTTGGGATATTGGTAGGAGAGTGCCCTGTCAAGAGTAGTGTTGTATCGAGGCTTGAAGCCCCACAATTTGGCCCGTTGTGTCTGGGTGCAGAGATATCTCCAGTACGAGGGGGGTCGTTTAGAGGTGTCTGTTGGCTTAGAGTCGATGCCAAGAGGCACTGGATGCCAGAATTTGATATTGGGGCAGGATGGGTGTTCATAGTAGTAGGTCGTCTGGAGTTGCTGGTACGAAACCTCACACTCTGGGTCGTCAACCCATCTGCGATAGCGGCCTCGAGTTTCCAATATCTCCGCAATTCTCTTGGCCTCCGCCTCGGCGTCTTCTCTTCTGAACACCCACCCATCTGGGAGGTCGACTTCTTTCCCCATGTACCGACGCTTGTAGTCATACCATTTATTCTGGAACGGAAGAGGGAGCTGCGGCCCGTCCTTTGAATTTCGTGTGTACCATGTGAGCATTGGAATCGCCTGGTACGGTTCCCAATGCGATGTGCTCCATTGAAAAGGCCCGTTCTTCATATAACACGCCGAGGTAAAAGCGTGCATTTCCAGATAGCCTTGCCAACCCGCCCACGTCCAACTCGGGGGACACAGGACACCCGCATTTGATGACACTCGCTGCACAAGGCGATTTCCACGGGAGCGCCATAGCAGCGCTGCATCGAAAAACGCGGCAGGCAGTCCGTATACAAAGCCGTGCGGAAAAGCGACGCTCATCGACGAGAATGTGCTGGCAAAGGCTGATATCACGTCTTCGTCAAAGGTAAGCTTGCGTTGGGTGTAGAGATATATGAGATTGCAGAAAACCGATAAATCTGGAACATCGAGAGAGAGGTCGAACGGGGATAAGCTGTGGAGGGCTTCACCGCCGTCGATTCGTACGAGTTTCGAATCAAGATCGTGCGGTGTGTCGATGTCTTCGTAATATGTATTCGACCGGCAGATCCACCGCACCGAGTTCTTAAAGAAGACGAGCTTTCTTCGCGAGAATATCTGTTCTTGCATTGTCCAACCCCGGGTTGTCAGGGGCCCTCTGCGGAGTTGATCCTCCATCCGAGCAGTGATGCTCAGATTCTCCGTCAATTTCAAGATGGGAGGCAGCGTCCTCGGTTTTGACACATTCCTCAAACCTGGCAGGCCAGCTGATGCGTCTTTCCCGTCTGCTGCAATAATTGCAAGTGATGCATACTCGTAAATCGATGCCATTTGGGTGATGTGTCGGCGTAAGGAGTCCTCGTCGTCTTGAACAATGCAGAGAGAATCCACCCAGAGGTAGCGTTCGCCCAGCATTGGAACCAGTCTCATGGCATCACGAATGGTGGCTGCAATTTCCCCCTCCAGGCGATTGAAAATGCCTTTTTCTTGCAACTTCTCCAGGTTGTCCCTCTTGGCCTTGAGCGTGGGCACTTGGCCCCAGACATAACTGAGGGCAACATAACTTGCGGCTTCTGGGGCTGGAACTAGACACATGTCCACACAGTCGATGAGGTATTTCAGGGAGCTTTGCATCTTGAGAAGTTTCGCCGAGCACTTGGTTCCATGGTGTTCTGCGCAATCCGCGATCCACTGCTGCACCAAACGCGGATCGATGTAGTCGCGATCCAAGCTCCTCCCCATGCTAATACCTTGGCGGCCTGAGTTTTCGAGTAGTAGAAATTGAGCCGGCTGGTTGACCCAGGGAGTATCGTCTTCAAGATACTCCATATCGAGGCTCAGCCTGCCTCGATATATGCTCAGATCCAGCCTAGAGAAGGTTTCCCTGGCTCCGTTGCGAACGCAGGCTGCAAGGAGAGGCTGGTGCTCTTTGCACTCGGACTCATTGAGAATCTGTGTTCGGGTTCCAAGTGGAAACTGCAAAGATTCGAAGGACGGAGACGTGACACCTTCGATAAGCTCGCCTTCATTATCGAAGATTTTCATGCGCGTCACAGCCTCGAGGAAGCTATTGCATACACTGCATGACAGTGCAGGGCTTCGAGGAGACATCATGGAGTCTTCCATTGCGGTGGATTTGGGTAATGCTCCCGTTCAAGTTGGTGTGGGTGTTCGCTGTGCTTACCTCGAATGATGGGTTTGGATATTGAGCGATTTAGGCACCCGTCTGACATTCAATCACGGTAAAGTCATGTGACTTGGGTTTACACATATTATCCTGAGTAGGGGGGGCTTCAGCCATATGTGTAAAGAATTGCTATTCGCGCAAATGCCATTTGTTAGTTGCGTGTAGGTACAAATCTTGGCATTTGAGCCCCAGCTGAATGAATGTGCCCAGCCCATGTCCTGTGAAAGTAAAGTAAAGTCATGAGAGAATGGCTTACCCAAACTAGTCAATGTAATGAATAAAGCGTAAAATTACCTATTTATTAGGTGGGATATTTGGTCTATCTACGCCTGAGTAAATGGTTACGAGGCGCGGTGTGCGGTGTAAGCAACCCCCAACCCCCCAAGATCACGTTCTATCTGCAGGCGCAATAGCAGGATACACATGTGCGAAGAGCATTATCCAGTACATGCTATTGAATACATGTGCTTAATTATCCAGGGACAGTCTCTGAACATGATTTCTTCCGTATCATGTCAGTTAATGGAGCTATTGAAAGACAGGCAGACCATACACATTATTACTCCTCCAACATCGGCCATTCAGACCTCAAGCATGGCTCGTCCGGATTTCGATCTGAACGTAGTACCGCTGAAAATAGTTCAATTGGCTTCAGTAGTAGAAACTCTCATCCAGAGCTCAGACTGTGAGAAGATGCCACAGTTGAACACCTTCCACGGGTTAGTAGGATCGCAAAGCGAGAAGTCAAATCTTCGAAGTAGCTATAGAATAAAAATCAGTGAAATTCCCATGTCCAAGGACATGAAGTCCCCCACGAACAACGCAGGACAGAAGCTCGACGTACCTCCACGTAGACCTTGTTCAGCTCCATGAGAGCAACAGGCCGTCCCAGGCATTGCCATTTGCCGTAGCTGAAGATCAGATCCAGAGCACTCTCCATCTCCTTGAGCTTATCGGGAGACGAATCAAGCCATCGCTCTGGGCGGAACTCGCCCGCGTCCTTACCCCAAAGGTCCTCACGGCGGAAGATGCCCCAAGCGTCGTAACCAATACGCGTGCCGCCGGGGATGACTACGCCCTTCCAAATGTCGCCCTGGGGTGGCGCCTCCTTTGCCATGAGGCCAGCAACCGGGGGGAAGATGCGGAGACCTTCCTTGATGACTGCTTGGAGATACGGCAAATCGCGGGCGATGGATTCGGGAATGATTTCACTGGAGTATTGCGTGGTTGCGGCTTCTGCCCGGAGTCTGTTGTAGGCCCGAGGATTTGCTACAACATGCAGCATGGTGGAACGAATAACTGTTGCTGTGGTGTCGGATCCAGCAACGCTGTGAACAAATGGTCAGAATGTTTGGTGTCTGGCCAATATGCCCCTACACCTCTGGGTTGGCAGATTGAGGTATCCGGGAACTTACATTTGCAAGAGAATTTCAGACCCGGCTTCTTTCTGAGTAAGCCCGTGGGCCACGAATGATCCGAGCATGTCCTTCTGGATCTTCTTGTCTGGGCCAAATCTCTCAGCGGCAACATCCTTGGCGATTCTGTGCAATGGGATAATTAGCAAGATATCTTTCGTGAAGCGCCGTGGTGACGATGGAGAATCTGAAACGCACCCCATAATTCTGCCAAAACCCAACCGATCCTTTTCCGACGGCAACAATCGCTTGAAGAGAGGATGGCTCAAAATCTTAACCAAAACGGGGACTACCGTCGTTACCATCACCATTGGCAGAGTTTCTTCCGTCGTTCCAATGTATTCGTAGACATCCGAATCCGTCTCAAGGAAGCCAAACGGCTTCCCGAAAGCCAGATCGGAAATGACATCGAGAGTAAAGAACTGGGCTTTGCGGCCAAAGTCGACAGCTTTCTTTTCTGTGGCGTAATTTTTCAGGAGGGCGATGAAGGCGAGAACATTTTTGTCAATCTTAGGCTCAAGATTTTCGACTTCTCGGCCCCCATACTAGAAATGCGAGAACCGGCATGTCAGCATTCAGGGGCTTCAAGAAACAGCCACAGTGTTCGAGATGGAACAGTTACGGCGCAGCGTGGCGAAGCTACGTACCCCGGCAGCCATCTTGGACCGTAGTTTGAAGTGCTCATCCTCGTCCCGCCATGACAGGATGTTGTTGTTGGCAGGATCAAACCGCATTCCATCGTACCAATCTGAACGGCGATACTCGGTCCTCACGCCAAGGATGTGCTTCATGAAATCGGGATCCGACGTAATCAGGTCATTGGGGCCAACACGGGCAATGGAGCCTATTGGCAGACAGTGTCAATTGACTCGTGCTTTGAAGCAAAACCCGGCACTTGCTCGGGGAAATGACTGGTCATATATGTATGAGGAGAGAGGGGATGTCTCGAACAGGGTTCAAACAGAGACACCGATGGAACCCGCCGAAAAAGAAAGGAAACTGAAGCTGGGGATGACACTGACCATACTTCTTGTTGATTTCCCAGAAGTCGAGATAAGCCCTGCCATTTCCCACCGTCTTGATGAGCCACCACTTGGACAGTGAGGCGAGCAACGGCCCCTTGAAGTGACTTAGGCGACTGTACTGTCTCCAGGTCGAGAATACGGTCCAGACAAAAAGGACACCCACCACGGCCACGGCAATTTTGACCGAGGGGCGACTGTCGGTGAAGACGCCAGAGACGCTGGCAAACGCTAAGCTCATTGTTCCCGCCGTGGAATTTCCTGCTGCGCTGACCATGGCGCTCTGCAGAGACGAGGATCACTGAAGATGACCTGCACCGTGGGCTGCTGCGTGTTGCTGCGAGGTGACGAACAGCCAGAAAGCTGGGGAAACAGCACGGCCCGATGGATTGTTTCAGCTCCCTGAGATAAGAACGCGAGGGGCATCCATTACGACCCGAGAGCGCGGATCGGCTGGGATAATCAATGATCCTCCGTCTCGCTTGGCCGCTGTCCATTGCTCTGCCTCTCGCTTCTAGCGTCCCATCCATTCGTCGCGCCCGAAGCGGATTCCTGGAATTCCACGACGCTGACTAGACGTCCTAGCGCGGGCTGGACGAGCCTGGCGAGCCTGGACATCATTCCATCGTCACCAGGCGGGCGGTCTTGGATCACTAACCCACGCCTCCCGATAGGTGGCTGGCAAAAGCAGCACTACTACAGGCTGTTCCGGATCGCAATGGGGCTCTTGGAGGCTGGACCGCTGGGAACTTGAGTCGAGGCCGTGAAGACGGAACTCACGGGGAGCCGGCGCGTGCCGCCCAGGGATTGTTAGCGTAACCACTAGAACGGGCTCACAGGGCCGGTTCACAAGTCGCCAATCCGACTGGTGGAGCAGACGTCTTTTCTCTTCTCTCGTCCGTTAGCCGCGGGGGGATTCTCCAAGAGTACATATGCACCGAGCATGGCACGTATGGCACTGGTTGGAGGCTGGATGCTTGCCTGCAGGAGACACTCGCAGGTGACAGAAGGGGGCCGCGACGTTGCAGGATGGAGGGAACAGTGGAAGATGGAGGGAACAGTGCAAGATGGAGGAAACAGTGCAAGATGGAGGGTGTAAGACAGGAGGAGTGCTAACTCACCATGGAAGGCAAGACGCCTTCTCAACACGCAACTGGTCCATCTCGAGCCCTGAATCAACTTCCAAGCCTCAACAAGCGCCCCGTTCCCACTGTCCTATGGCCCGTCCCCCACTCCGGTCCGCTCCCTGTCGCCCGTCCCCTGCAACTTCTCTCACGCTAGAGACCATTGTGGCAGCCAGTACGTGCCGCAAGTTCCCTGTCCCCTGCGTCTTCACACTCGCTCGCAGGGTCTCATCCATCACCTCATTCTGCAAGCGTGGCCTGGCTGGCCGTGGCAGGGCAGAGTCCTGCGGCCACGGTGGACACGTCACCAAGCCACTGGTCCATCGCGTGGTAATGGGGATTTATTGGGTACTCCGCAGCTGTACTGTCTTGGTCGTACGTTGGCCAGGGAGTGGACAGTGAGCAGTGGGTGGGCTTGTCACAGGCTTGTCGACAGGGAACAGATTCTCTCTGGAGCCACCTTATGACAATAGCGAGGTTTTGGCTGGCATCTCGGCCGAGCATTTTGCTTCGTATCATCTATCCGTTGCATACAGCGTCACCGCGCATGCCTTTTTCTGTGTAGGCCAATCCTTGAACCTTGGATTCTCGACTCTTGCGCCTTGAGATTGCCCTCCCGTCGAGTCAGCCTTTTGTCCTGGCTCCCGCTGTAGCAGCAACACTCACATCGCTATGGCCGATGACAAAGTAACAACCCCGGACGCTCCCGTATCTCCTCCGGTTGCGGTCGAGACGAAGGCATCCAGGAGTCCCAGCCCGGCCAAGAAGGCGTCCAGAAGCCCCAGTCCACTCGTGGCCCCGGAGTCGGAGCTACTCACCGCGGAGGTGAGGACAATCACGACGCGCAAACCCGCGAAACTACTCAATATTGACGCCCCATAGACCACGGAAGACGACGTTGCCGATGACGACTCGGCTATTGGAGTAAGTCGCGCTTTGTCTCTTGTTCTTTCAGCCCCTCAAACATCAAATCCAACGCCCGGCTAACGTGATGTGTGCCTTTTCCCCCACCCGCAGGACGATGCCGCAAGCTCCACAGCATCAATGCGCTCAAGCATCATGCAGTACCGTCAAGAGAACGGCCGAACTTATCACTCATACAAGGAGTCTAGTAAGTGCCTCTCAATTACCTCAATTGTCACAGTAAGAATCGCTCGAGTCTCAAATGTACTGATCCCGTTTAACCACAGTTGGATACGTGCTCCCGAATGATGCGGTAAGCCGCTTCCAGCTGTCACACCCATGTCACTCGAGGACTCCCCTGCGCAAATAGCGCTTGCTAACGTCTTGGCTCCCTTTTCCTAGTCTGAACAAGAACGCCTGGGTAAGTGAATCTTTTCGAGATATGCATACGCGTTTATGTCCAGGAGCACAACCTGCAGCGCATGCACACTCACGGAGAAAGCATTAGTAGCACAAACACACGCTAATCTGAATAGACCTACAACATCACTTGTTCGCTCTCACCTTTAATGGAAGTCTATTCCACTGCCCGGTTGGCAAGGATAAGCCCATCGGTCGCGTCCTCGACGTTGGCACTGGCACTGGTGTTTGGGCAATTGATTTTGGTATGCAAATATCCACCGGCTCCAGTCAATGTCATGATGCTAATATCTCGCAACAGCCGACGAACATCCCGAGGCAGAGGTATAATGACTACTGCCCAAACTGGTGCAAACCTGTCGCTAACCACTCATCAAAGGTCATTGGAATTGACATCAGCCCCATTCAACCGTCATTGTACGTTTCCCTGCATCTCGACACCACCTATCTAGTCACTCAACTTGACAAACCACCTCATCCAGCATGGCAAATACCAGCCAGTCCCAGGGCCCAAATACTAACATGTTGACAGCGTTCCCGCCAACTTGTCATTCCAGGTTGACGACCTCGAGGATGAGTGGACCTTCAGCTACAAGTTCGACATGGTTTTCGCCCGCATGATGACGGGCTCTGTAGGCGACTGGCCCAAGTTCTTCAACCAGAGTTTCGTAGGCCTAAATCCTGGAGGTTGGATTGAGTGCCAGGATATCTGCTTCCCTCTGAAGTGTGACGACGGCACCGTAAAGGACGACTCATATATCAAGCAGTGGTCCGACCTAATGATCAAGTCGACTACCATTTTCGGCAGGACAGGCGAGAGCGCGTCAATGTACAAGCAGCAGATGATCGACGCGGGCTTTGTGAACGTCACCGAAGTGATTTACAAGTGGCCCACAAACCGATGGCCCGTGGATCCCTACTACAAGGATCTTGGTATGTGTTTCTTGTGGACGAGCAGCCCTAGAGAATCAAATAAGTTGACATTAAAATAGGCTTCTGGTGCTTCCACAATATTGCAGGTGGCCTTTCCGGCCTAAGCATGGCCCTGTTCACCCGTGCCTTGGGATGGAGCTCTGAGGAGGTCGAGGTCTTCCTCGCCAATGTGCGAAAAGACATGAAGGATAAGTCAATCCACGCCTGGTGGCCCATGTAAGCTCGCGTTTGCATTCCAGATTGAGATCCCGCATGGAGACTCGTGCTGACTGAAGCCTGTTGCAGACATGTGGTGTATGGCCAGAAGCCAGAAGCCGGATGAACGATCACCTGAAGCCAACTGCATGATATTCTTTCCCTTCTCATTTCCTTCATGTTAATGGTTGGTATCTTGAATTTCTACATGCCAATTCATTTTGCGGTCGAGTCGAATGGTGGTACTATTGAATCTGCTTCGGGTCAAAATGACGCATCCAGCATACACGGAAGGTTTGTTCAGAACTTGGGGAAAGCCATTGGGCTGATGGCGTATTTCCATAGACTTAAATCAGCATTTTGAAAGTTCAAATATTCTATCCTCTTGTTTATCATCCCTTGCGGTCCCAAGCTAAACCTGAGATGAGTAGCATTTAACCAAAATTTATCAACGCCGATTTATGGAAGCGCCACACTTGACATCTTACGAGCATGAATCGTATCACATGCTGCCGGCCGATTGATAGAGTGCTGCCATGCTCATACAGGCCATACTCTCGTTAATTCCTGCCCTATCAGCTGCAACAGCACTGTCACGACCGCAGCAAAGGATGAAAGTCTGCCTTTAGGGTTAACCTTGTTCATCTCTCTGCAGCTACGATACGTCGACATCACAGTGGACTTCAACTTCTGCAGGCTACTCGGATACTTTTATGCTGTTCACATGATGAGGAGGACGCGAGGGAAATGAAGGGCTTCCTTGGTGGCAGTGGCGTTGATCTCCGTCTAGTAGCTTCGCCGAATACCTTCATTGATGTGGCGATAAACTCCACTAAAGCAGTGATTAAGTACAGCAACAAGCGCGAGAGATGTCGGAATCGAACGAGAAGGTAAATGTTTTTTTTATAGAATATATCAGCGATTCATACCAGTATGGTTCAAGTAGTAACGACGGGGATGTAGCTTCGAATGGTTTGGAAAGGACGCAAAGTCAGTGGAGGAGAATTCTCTTTGAATTGGATGAAGGATGAGAAGTGCTTAAACATATTACTCACCTTGCACGTATTATGGACTCCTCTAACAGAAGGCCGGGTGGCTAGAACGTGGTCATACAACTATAAAAGCATCTCGGTGGCTAAATATCTTGCAATAAAAATAAGCTCAGAGTCGAGGAGACCAAGATATGTCGTTGAGAGTAGGTTTGCTTGCTCCAATTTGAATGATTGACAGAGCACAAATAAGGAAACGAGGCCGTCATTCCACTTTTGGCGAAACTAGTTCGCGACATTCCTTTCTGGGACTCTGCCGCGGCATGTTTGTACAACCCTGGTCCCTCCGAGCGTTACAGCACATGCATGCGGCCATTCACGGGGGAATAATAGTTCTCCCCGGACCCCTGGCTTCTGCATCTCCGCTGAACCATAACCCCGCTTCAACGTGGTGTGAAGACGCTGGGTTTCTCCCGCGCGGCACACCGCAACGCAAATCTTTCAACCTTGTTTAGTCGAGACTTTGAGTTCTTCAATTGCCAGGATAAGCATATAATGACGGGTCCTACATCTCCAGAGGGCAGTGCCCCCCAGCCGACCGCTAAGCCTGTGGCACCACTTACAGGAACCGTGACGCCGCCTCTGGCACTCCCTAACCTCGGGGTTATCGAGGCCGACGACTTTCAAGTGGACAATACCGACTCTTTTCTCGGCGATGACGCTGCCAGTTCAACGGCCTCAATCGGTAGCAGTATTCTACGCTACCGTGAAGAAAACGGGCGCACTTATCACGCATACAAAGACGGGCAGTACTTGCTGCCAAATGATACCCGCGAGCAAGACCGTCTAGATCTACAGCACCATCTTTTCCTACTTACATTCGACAATAAAATGCACCTTTCGCCCGCCGGGAGTGACGGGAAGAAACTACGCAATGTACTAGATGTCGGCACCGGAACTGGCGCGTGGGCTCTCGACTTCGCCGATGAACATCCCGAGACGCAGGTGATTGGCGTTGATCTGAGCCCTATTCAGGGCGACTTCGCCCCGCCCAACTTGAACTTCCAAGTGGATGATCTGGAGGAACCGTGGACCTTCCACGTCAAATTCGACTTTATCTACAGCCGAATGATGACTGCAGGGCTTGCCGATTGGCCTCGGTTCTTCGAGCAGGCGTTCGAAAACTTGACGCCTGGCGGGTGGCTTGAGCTGGCCGACATCTGTCCCATCACCTGCGATGATGGAACCATGAAGCCAGACGCTGCTGTGTGTAGGTGGGTCAATACACTCTTAGATGGGACCAAAATCGTCAACCGACCCTTTGATGGCGCCTATCAATACAAAGAGCAGATGGAAGCTGCAGGTTTCACAAATTTGACCCAAGTTGTCTACAAATGGCCACAGAACAGGTGGCCCAAGGATCAAAGGCTCAAGGAACTCGGTACGCAGAGCTTTTCTTGCCTTCCTCCTCAAACTCTCCGTTGCTCGTTTTCAAGTTGAGCGAGGCTTTTCGGCATCGTCTCGCAACCCCCAAGTCGCAATTCACCAAGAATATACCTCCCACTAATCAATATTCATAGGTGCGTGGACTCTCGAAAATATTTCTTCGGGTCTTGAAGGACTGAGCGCGGCGGTATATACGCGAGTTTTGGGCTGGAGCAAGGAAGAGATGGATGTTCTCCTTGCTGAAGTCCGGAATGACTTGAAAAATCCCGCTATCCATTCGTATTGGCCAATGTAAGTGAATTGCGTACCTTGCCTTGCTAAGCTAACTCGGTTGCAGTGTGGTTGTATACGGACAGAAGCCAGAGTAAGCATTACTTCTTTGCCTTCGTTGTTCTTCTCTTCTCGAGATTTTTATATTTAGACAAACGGACAAATATGCAGTTGTGTAGCGGATCTATACGTCATGAACTCCGCATTTTTTTCAGATCGCCCTTCTACGTTGTCACCAGTGAATTATATGTTTCACACCTCTCTACTTTTCATCACATTACGTAGCCCAGATTCCAGAGCCCCTCCCCCCCAACTCTTCTGAATATACTTCAGTCTAATATGGTGTTCGCATTCAAGACTTTCCTACTTCTGAATATGCTTTCTTCCACCTTACCCGAATTTTATGCTCTTCCAAGTCTACTAAAGTATAGTCAGCTTAATAAGGCTCGCGCTTTCAATCCACGCTATAGGGTAAAGGACAAGTCACGAGATGCGCTTTCACAACTTTGGCTACTTTATTGATTATTCCCCAGCATAGATTGAACTCCAAATCATGTGTTATCCGAAAATCCTTCTTGCTTATAGGGTCTACGTATTACGATTTAATATGTCTCTTTTGCCTATGTTTGGCGTGGGTACGAAATTCAATAAGAGTTAATGCTCTGCAATGAGTAGGAGACCATCAACAGTACAAGTTATGGTGACGTTGCATTTCCGTAAATTTTCGATTTCATATATATTAAACACTCTCAGGGTCATTCGCGTAGAGAAAATTTCACTCCACGGTAGTAAAATTAGTGTAAGAACGGGCTTGACTTTGATTGTCCCGTACACTTCAGCATTGGTGCTACAAAAACCGGCAAGGGCTTGCCCTATAGCCACGGGAAGGAAGGATCGGGTAGAAGTAGTGTGTTATCTTTAATATATTGTAACAGAGAGTGTGATTTATTCATCATTTTGATTTGATCAAGGATGTGAATACTCGAAATGGTTGGATCAATGAAATGAACGGGTTGACCAGTGCTCGAACTGTTCTTACTGTGTATTTCACCATCAACTGGGCAAGATTACACTTAACCACGAACGGGGAGGTTACCCCGGCATTCTCTACCGGGTATGATGCACTGTAATGTAAAGGTACCCGCGTCTTTAAGACGTCGTAGCGAGGTGGTTCTCAAGCCTTATGATAATTCTCACTAGGAGTTGCAATATGCTTTGTAAATGAATACAGCCCAAGTGCTGCCCTTTGGTTTGCCGTACAGCCACTTTGACTCATTTCTGGGTTTGCTCCGGTTTGTGTTGACTGAATCCGAACAGCCTGGCTCGCTTGAGAAAATGCATTTTAGAGGTATAGAACCCCTCCCAACATTGAGGGGTCGTTCCGGCTGAATCAGTGAATATGATGTGACTCTGACATGCCGGAGCGATGTCACCCCTCGGAGCCGGGTTTTCGGCTTCCGGTGTACGAGGAACGAATATCTCGGACCTGTCGCGGACACCGCTTGAAGAAATTAGCCGGATGGAGAACCCGAGCGTCGAAGGAATGCAATGCTCAAGTGGCGGGATCGAGAGATGCCTCATGGGGCCCAAACAGGTGATTTTGCACGCAATATTCGCATTCCGGCGTCACCAGATGGTCGCAAGCTCCTTGCCAAAGCTCGTGGTCACGCCTCCCTCGTGGCGCCACTCTCGTTAAATCGTGACGTTAGGTTTCGATCGCCAAGCGGCAAAATGGTCACCAGGCCAGGGTGGCCTGTAGTTGACGGCGAGATCGTCTAGTGATTGGCTCACACTTTAGCCATGATGCCAAACCCACCACATCAGTCCGAGAACCCACCACATTTCTCCGAAATTAGCATGGGCACAAGGGCTCCAGGGCGGTTCAGATCTCTCCGAAGAGCCCTTGATCCCCCAGAAAAAAGCAGTCTTCGAATTCCGGTCTCCCTTGGGTTGACCCCGAAATCCGGTGCCAATATTCAGCCCAAACCTGGTTGTTGCGCCAGGTCCCACTCAAATACGCACACTTCCCATCAAACAGAACAAAGAGCTTGGAATCTGAGCAACTTTCTTTCCTGGTAGAAAGACGCATTAAGCTATGTATATACATCTGACCCCGATCCCCGCAGTTACCCAACCGTTGCCCGACGTCATCGCCGTTGATGTTCGTTAATTGGAAGCTTTGAAATCGTGACCAGTATTTTGGAGGGTATCGTCAAGCCAAGGAGACAAAAAAGTAAATAGAAAACACCTTGGTAGAAGTCGGAGGTAGTACATGATTGAACATCCCCTGCAGTCCTTTTTGCATTTGTGAAGGTCGCGGCTGGATATCTTGCGTATTTGGTCTGGTGGAGTGTCGAGGCATGTCGACCTTGGACTCACAGCTGCTCGTATCTGTATCTTATGCGACTCTGCAGGTTGGTAAATGGCGAATAAAATAGAATGGGCATTCCTAGACTCTGGTTGTAAAGAGTCTACATTGCGTATCGATAGGTTCATGCGCGGCGCAGACAAAGCAAGCATCATTTGGGCGATGCCTCATCAGAGGTCGGACTTGACGTTCGTTCTGCTTCAGGCGAGTCGTTCGAAGCCACCGATGACTGCTCGGAGTGGGTGTCTTGTGTTAACGGAGGCCGGATGCAGGTGCAATGCCTCAACAAGGCCTCGCATCGCGCCAATCTTTCAAGTAGCTCTTGGTTTGGACGCCGCCGCTTGCGTGGAGGAGCGGGCGTACTGGGGATGCAAACGGCTTTCAACTGCAGCACGAACGTAAGCGTCTGTCTGCATGTATTTGATATCTCGGCTTTCCATCATGACACTTACTTTGATGCAATTTGAACATGGGCTGCTGCGATCGCACTTCTTCTTTCGTTGCTGGCACAAGACGCAGGCCAGCACCCTCATGGTCTTCTTAGGCTGCCGCAAGGCGAGTGACGATGGCTTCGTAGATCCCCGTAGGGACTGGTCCATCTCATGAGAACTTGTGTTGTTCATTTTGGAATAGTAAGCGGCCGGGATTGATCATGGCGCCGTGGAGGGTGTGGTTTTTAAATGGCATCAGCCGTAAAAGAGCACTCCCCGCACAGATGATCTTCAAGGCCGTCGTCACGGGAGAGAGCCTCTAAGATCGCGCCTCGATATCATGTAATCATGCACCAGCCTAGCGGATGGCTTAGGCCGGGGTGCAGCGACCCTTGTCGAACGGAATGCCGTGATGTGAGGGACGTACTCCAAAGCCGGAGAGTCGGACCTGAGCCATTCCCCGAGGGTCCCACCCCATCGCTCCATCAGGGAATCCCTCGGGGATTGCGGACTAAGCTTCACGAATTGACGGACCGTTAACAGACGCCGTCATACCGCTTAGTTTTCCTTGGAGTTCCGCTCCCCCCGGGACTTTGATGGCGTGTGGGCGGGTTGTCGGTTTACTCATATACTCCACGATGTCCTCCAGTTTAGTCCGAGAGCCACCATAATGGTTATCTCATCAGTAGCGTATCTTTCTATAAGATCTTTTCCACGAGCCTGCATCAATTGTCACGCGACTTCGGGTGAGACTGTTGGTTCGAATCTTCACACCATCAGTCCACTCCAAGGGGATCCTTCATGTATTAAGCCTCGGCTGCCACATCGACTTAAACTCAAACCCTTCGCAATCAAGTAGCTATATCGGGTCACGTGTACTCCCTAGGGCTGAATCATTGCTGGTTGTACGGGCGCACTAGGGGATTGTACGGCCTATACCCACGAAATGGCTCAACCGATCGACGCTACTCTCCCTAAAGCACATAAGGGGGTGGAAACCCACCAACCGGGAACCTTAAATAAAGACACCGAAGCTCTAGCCACCGACAGAGTGGATTCGACAGCCCGGGGGTCCGCTGTTTCAACCTCCGACGGCTCCGTAACCGCAGATGAGGGAAAGAAGGGGAAGGGCTCTACTGGCCAGGAGAGTGCCCTGGTAGATGACGATTCCGAGCATGTCCGGCGTGCTAGTATTGTGCGAGACTTGGCCCGTCAGTACACGAACCAAAGCCACTACTCCATGGCCGAGGGGAACCCCTTCACGGCAGACAAGAACAGCCCGCTGAACCCGAAGAATGAGCATTTCAGGGCCATCGCATGGGCCAAGTCCATCGTGCGTCTCCTTTCAGATTCTGGACTGTCCGCTCGCAAGGCCGGTGTCTGCTATCAAAACCTCAATGTTTTTGGATACGGGCAGCCCACCGACTACCAGAAGGATGTCGCCAACGTTTGGCTGGAGATAGCAGGGATTCCCCGACAGCTTCTTGGATACGGACACACGAGGATCGATATTATACGTGACTTTGACGGCCTTGTTCGAAATGGAGAGATGCTGGTGGTTCTGGGTCCGCCTGGATCTGGCTGTTCCACTTTCCTCAAGACCATTGCGGGAGAGACTAGCGGTATCTATGTCAACGACGATGCTTACTTCAACTACCAAGGTAAGACTGGAGATGCCGTAGGGTTTAACAGCAAGAGTTATTCCCTATTTCGAATAGAAGGCTGACGGCCTTTTCTAGGCATAACGGCAGAAGAAATGCATTCGCAGCACAGGGGAGAGGCCATCTACACAGCCGAAGTGGATGTTCACTTCCCTCAGCTCACTGTCGGTGACACCCTCACCTTTGCTGCCAGCGCAAGGGCTCCCCGTGATATTCCAGGAGGTATTGACAAGGCAACTTTTGTTGCACACCTTCGCGATGTGGTTATGGCCATGTTTGGAATCACTCATACTATCAACACCCGAGTAGGGAATGAATACGTGCGGGGAGTCTCCGGCGGCGAACGCAAGCGTGTCACCATCGCGGAAGCCTCATTGAGCGGTGCCCCGTTGCAGTGCTGGGATAACAGCACGCGAGGCCTCGACTCCGCAAACGCAGTGGAGTTCTGCAAAACCCTTCGCCTTCAAACGGAACTGTTCGACACTTCTGCTTTCGTCTCCATCTATCAGGCCCCTCAGGCGGCATATGATGTATTCGACAAGGTCTTGGTTCTTTACGAAGGTCGTCAGATTTTCTTTGGCCAGACAACGGCCGCGAAGAAATATTTCACCAAGCTTGGTTTCGACTGCCCTGACCGACAGACTACACCAGATTTCCTCACCTCAATGACGAGTCCACAGGAGAGAATTGTTCGTCCAGGCTTCGAAGGACGTGCCCCTCGAACGCCGGATGAGTTTGCCGCCAGATGGAAGGCTTCCACTGCCTTTGCGGAACTCCAACGCGAGATTGAAGAGTACAAGACAGAAAACCCGATCAATGGACCTGGCGCAGAGACTTTCAGGGCTATCAAGCGAGCGACACAAGCTAAAGCCCAGCGCGCGAAGAGTCCGTATACCATGAGTTACTGGCAGCAGATCAGGCTGTGCATGTGGCGAGGATTCAAACGGTTGGTGTCAGACCCTACCCTAACACTTTCCATGCTATTCGGCAACTTCGGCATGGCTTTGATCGTGGGAAGTGTGTTTTTCAATCTCGCGCAGACGACAGGGAGTTTCTACCAGAGAGGTGCCTTGCTCTTCTTAGCTTGCTTGTCTAATGCTTTCTCAAGCGCTCTTGAGGCAAGATAAATTCCAAATAACCATTATGACAGCCGCAAGCTAACTGGAACTTAGATTCTCACGCTCTATGCCCAGCGCCCAATCGTGGAAAAACACAACCGGTATGCTCTATATCACCCATCCGCCGAGGCCATTGCTTCCATGCTTTGCGACATGCCCTACAAGATTCTCAATGCCTTTACCTATAACCTCACCCTGTACTTCATGACGAACTTGCGTCGCGAACCTGGAGCCTTCTTTTATTTCCTCCTCCTCACATTTATCACAACGCTATGCATGTCGATGATTTTCCGAACGATTGCTTCAGCTTCCAGGACCCTGTCACAAGCTATGGTTCCTGCTTCGCTCCTCATCCTGGCTTTGGTTATATTCACTGGCTTCGTTATCCCCATTGACTACATGTTGGGATGGTGCCGCTGGATCAATTATGTCAACCCACTGGCTTATGCGTTCGAGTCCCTTATGGTCAACGAGTTTCACGGCAGGGAATTCGAATGCACGCAGTTCATTCCAAGCCCGGCAATCCCAGCATATGCCAACGTGGACTCCGTTAACCGTGTCTGCTCTAGTGTTGGTTCGGTTCAGGGCAACTTAATGGTCAGCGGCGACGCATACATCAACTCAGCCTTCAAATATTATCACGCACACAAGTGGCGCAATGTCGGCATTGTCATCGCCTTCGTCCTTCTTTTCCTTTCGACTTACATGGGATTTGCGGAAATCGTCAGCGCCAAGAAATCTAAAGGAGAAGTGCTGGTCTTCCGCCGTGGACACAAAGCGGCTCAAGTCAAGAGCAAGTCTTCCACCGACGACATCGAGTCGAATGAAGCGGTTGCTGGGCGCCTGGCCGTAACCGAAAAGCCCGGCTCCTCTAGCAGCCAAATTGCAAACATTCAAAAGTCCACCAGTGTCTTTCATTGGAACAACGTCTGCTACGATGTCAAGATTAAAACTGAGACGAGACGTATTCTGGACAACGTTGCAGGTTGGGTCAAGCCCGGTACGATGACGGCGTTGATGGTAAGTCTTTGTAAAAACACCTGTAAAACGAAGGCTGACAAACTCGTCTAGGGAGTTTCTGGAGCAGGCAAAACGACTTTGCTAGACTGTCTGGCCGATCGTACGAGCATGGGGGTGATCACAGGCGAGATTCTTGTCGACGATAAACTCCGAGATGCTTCCTTCCAACGAAAGACTGGTTACGTTCAACAGCAAGATTTGCACTTGTCCACAACTACGGTTCGGGAGGCACTCAACTTTTCAGCCGTCATGCGCCAGCCAGGAAATATCCCCCACAAAGAAAAGATAGCGTATGTCGACGAAGTCATCAAGATGCTCGATATGCAGGACTATTCGGAAGCAGTCATTGGCATCCTCGGCGAAGGTCTCAACGTTGAACAGCGCAAACGCCTAACCATAGGTGTCGAACTGGCCGCAAAGCCCCCAGTTCTGCTGTTTGTCGATGAACCTACATCGGGGTTGGACTCGCAAACCTCCTGGGCAATCTTGGACCTGCTTGAAAAACTGGCCCGCAATGGCCAAGCTATCCTGTGTACAATCCATCAACCTTCAGCTATTCTATTCCAGCGGTTTGATCGCCTGTTGTTCCTCGCAAGTGGCGGCAAGACGGTCTATTTTGGCGATATCGGCGACAATTCAAAATGCATGACCGACTACTTCGAAAACAACGGCGCTCATCCTTGTCCACCAGGTGCTAATCCCGCAGAGTGGATGCTCGAAGTCATTGGAGCCGCACCTGGATCTTCAACAGACGAGGACTGGCCGCAAATTTGGCGTGACTCGCCCGAGTCAGCCCAAACCCAGGCGGAACTGCAACGTCTTACGGATCAGCCAGAAGACCCAAGTGCTCCTGAAGACGATCCGAACTCTTTCGATGAGTTTGCGGCGCCTTTTTTTGTGCAGCTTTCCAATGTTACCCGTCGTGTTTTCGAACAGTACTGGCGCACGCCGTCGTACATCTATTCCAAGGCTACCTTGTGTACCCTCATCGGTTTATTCGTCGGCTTCGTTTTCTACCAGGCCCCGAACACAATCCAAGGGCTCCAAAATCAAATGTTTGCCATCTTCCAAGTCCTTACAGTCTTTGGTCAAATGGTGCAGCAAACTATGCCGCACTTTGTCATCCAGCGAGATCTGTACGAGGTACGCGAGCGCCCATCAAAGACATACAGCTGGAAGGTCTTCATTCTGAGCCAGATCATCGTGGAATTGCCTTGGAATACTCTGATGGCTGCTTCTATATACTTCTGCTGGTACTATCCAATTGGGTTGTATCGCAATGCTGAGGCAACGGACGCGGTTGCGGAACGAGGACTACTCATGTTCCTCCTCATCCTGACATTCATGCTGTTTACCTGCACCTTTACCGATTTCATCATTGCGGGCTGCGAATCGGCCGACAACGGCGGCAACATTGCGAATCTGTTGTTCATGATGTGTCTTATCTTCTGTGGCGTGCTTGCCACACCCTCAAGCATGCCGAGATTTTGGATCTTCATGTACCGCGTGAGCCCGTTTTCATACCTGGTCTCTGCGATGCTCTCTACGGCAATAGCGAATACAAACGTCGTTTGTGCCGCAAACGAGTTCATCCGCTTCCCCCCGCCATCCGGACAGACCTGCAAAGACTACATGGAGCTTTACATCGAGGCTGCTGGTGGCTATTTGACCGATCCTGACAACAACAGCACCTGCACATTTTGCTCGATTGGAGACACCAATGCTTACCTTGCTGGTCTTCAATCCAACTATGGTGATAGATGGAGGAACTTTGGAATAATGTGGGTGTACATTATCTTCAACGTTTTTGGGGCTTTGGGGCTGTACTGGCTGGTTAGGGTTCCAAAGAAGGGCAAGGCGAAGACGAAGAAGGAGTAGGAATCACTGGGGTAAGAGAGGTGTCATAGTTTCTTTGTCATATGTGTGACTTGATATTGTTGGACGTTCTATTTAGGGCCTAGCTAATAAATTTCCTTCGTCATTAAACCAAGAGCTTAGTGGTGCCTTTGCAGCTTCTTGGCAACATTGTTGCCCAGAAACTTTTCCATATTCGGTACAAAAAATGCCATTAAAAACAGAATGACAGAGAATGGGATAGTGGTGTAGAAAACAATCTTGTAAGATCCGATGTAGGCGTCTTTCATAGCCGCGGCTACGCTGCTGATGATGGAATCCGTAATCCCTGGGACCGTTGAGAAATCCCCAGTGCTTGTCCCTGCTAACAACTGATCCATCGATGATTCTGGAAGGCCGGCGGCTTTGGCAGCAGGAATGACGTGCTCTGGGATCTTCTTGACCAACTGATTGTTCAGTACCGAGACGTAAAGTGACTGGGCGATGGCACCGCCAAATCCGCGAATGGATCCCAACACTCCTGTTGCAAGACCGATATCTTGGGGCTCCCAGATCAGAGTAACACCGGGGAAGGAGATGTTCTCGACAAAGCCAATAGAAGTGCATGTGAGAACGCCAAGAGCGATAGTTGCAGCCCAACGATCAATCGATATCGTTGTCAAAGACGTCATAAAAGCAAAGGCGAGGCCTGACGCAATGATGCATTGGTATTTCACCTTGGGCACGTAGGAAATGCAGAAGCCCGCAATGCTCTGGCCAAGGAGGATACCGCCACCCACGACCGAGCTCTGCCAGCCAACGTCGGTCACATTTGTCGTGTACACCGTGCTGATGATTGTGGGCCAGAGAACTGTGAGGGAGTAATAGACCATTGCGCCGAGAGTGGCAATGGTGGTGATTGCGACAAACCCGATGTTCTTGAACATGCGAGGCGGCATCAGCGGCTGAGTTTTGCAGAAGAAACCCTCTGAATGATGGTCAGTAGTTGTGCTTGTTTCAGAAAGATTCCACGTACCGTATACCACGAACGAGGCAAGCAAGGCGACGCCGATCAGCAGTGTGCACAGAGTCTCGGCACTATCCCAGGGATATTGCGTTCCGCCCCATGACAGACCGATGAGGAATAGCACGCAACCGGAAATGTACAGAAAGATTCCGATGAAATCCAGATCTTTGGTCATCTGCCACTTGCTCTTTCCGTTGACGTGGAGCTGGTTGTAGTCCGGGGGGTGATAGAAGAACCAGTACAAGACAAGAGACATGGCTCCAAGAATGTCGCCGATAAAATAGCTCCATCGCCACCGGGACGATGTATTTTCGAAGAAAGCTCGCGCAATTACAGGTCCAAAGACAGCGAAGGGCAACGAAGAAAGGAACACGAGAGTGGTAATCGGTCCTCGCCACTTGTTAGGGACAAGTTCTCCCAGGACAATGCCAAACGAGAGCTGGCCGGCGGCTGCGATGCCGTTGCAAACATTTGCGGCGATGAGCATCTCAACGCTCTGTGCGCATGAACCGATAATGCAGCCGATGAGGCCGAGGACGGTACATCCCAGCACCATGTATTTTCGGCCGTACATGTCGGAGAGTCGGCCGAACAGGAGGAATCCTATCGAGCTTCCCATAGTCCACATTGTCGCCACCCAGTTGATGTTCGCCGAAGGACCGATGTCTTGGTTAATGAGGGTTCTAGGAAGTTTGTTAGGGGCATGTTTGAGTCATTCTTGGTGGGTGACGAACAGAGTATTGGCCGGCAAGACCCAGCCTAGATAGGCGCAAATACTTCCCAGGCATTGGGCCTAGGGTAAAGGGGTCAGTATTTCCTGATGACATTTGGTTGGAATTCTGATTCTAACAACGTACCGTGACTGTACCAATGAATTGGGCGCTCAGGAAGTAGCCCTTGGGCATCTCATCGACATCGCCTCCAACAGCCTTGGCATCTAGATAATCGATAGTGCCATCCGCATGGACAACCTTTTCAGTTTGTTCGACTCCCTTACTCAGGGCAGCATCGCCGGCCTCAAGGTGCGTGGCCTGCAGGTCCTTTTCGTCAGGGCCAGAATCAGGCGACATGGTGGCTGGTTGTCCTTGGGTCGATCGCTTGGGTGAGGTGATCTTGGACGTATTTGGAATGATAAATCAAAACAAAACGATTGAAATTGGGCGCGAGCCACGTCTCTTATGAGTCCTGCGAGTGAGATACTGGTCACCAGGTTTCGGAGTGAGATATGGAAAGTGGGGATGATGGAATATGTTACCCCGGAATACGGCCCCTGCGGACCTCACGGACCAGATTCTGGGGACAGGCATGGAGGAGTGTGGGGAGGGTCAGTCTGACTCGGTAGATATGCTGCCGTCACAAAGGATTAACCCTGGCGACTGGACTAGGAGCTGGCCGAGACATGGCGCTACGCTACGGATGGTTCCAGACCCTGGGCGATTTTCATATGCATAGCTATCCCAGGATTGCAGCACGGTTCTAAAATCAGGGTTGAAAGGATCACCACGCATTGTTTTCTCCCATTGCTTTCAATCGTTGCTTTCTCCCCTTGTGGTGGGATTTAGAACCCGTCTTGGCAGGGCTACGAGGCGTGAACGGTGAAGTCATAGCTAGTCGCTATCACCATGCAGGAAGGGTCTAGAACTCGGTCTAGCAAAGCAATGTCAAAAGCAACACGAGACGTGAGTACTGAACTGCCAGTATCACAAGCGATGTCACCAGCAGACGGCTGAGACCAAGGTACCTTGCATATGCTGGCAGAATGCATCCGGCCGTGTCCAACAATTGAAGCCCGCTAGAGGAAAACCTCTTCCGCGAGATGTCCTGCCCCTTTCCCCGCTTCGCAGGGCCAAGCTCCCGGTATCTCATCATGTGATGACCCCAAAAACGTGCTCGGAAAGCAATAACCGATCAAATTGGTCAATGCAGGGTCGTTAGGTGAGACTGATGAGGACCTATGCACATCAATCTAGTGTTACAGGTGCTGTCAGGATTTAAATGCTTGCACTTGCGAAGCATGAGGACAATGAGGCGTTCTCCCAGGAAGGACGGAAGTTCCCGTGCATTGCATCGAATAGACTTTATGAAGCTTGAAGCAAGATCTTTTAACGAGCACAAAGACAATTCTAGATTCGGGATATCCGGTGTGCTGGTACCTACCTCTACATCGCCAAGCTACCTGGACATGCAGCTGATCGGACAGGGGAGGAAGAACTCTCCCAGTCATATCTCCGAAATCTCAAATCTCAATCATTATTGCGCAAATGTCGGCCTCTCTAGCTCATTTGTACCGGTTTCCTCTACCCGTTGCCCGGCTTCCCCGCGTCCTTGCATGTGGGGATGACCATTTCCATGATCCAAAGCCTAGAACGGTCCATTCAGTCCGCCACTTCTGTGGCAGAACTCAAGCACTTGAGGTTGCATTCTAGAAAAAATTGACGATAGTAGCTGTTCGCGCTCATACCTAATGCTGTTTGTACGAATCAGATATGCGCTTCTTTCTAGCCAGATCGTATGAAAGAGCTTACTATGCGCTCATTCGTACGCTTCAGCTTCCCAGCTTGACATATTATTCTCATGCAGTAGGAAGAAAAAAGAATTCTAAGAAAAATAAAAGGAAGTAACAATATCATTAGGCTTCTCAATAAACGGCGTGGGCTTGATTTTATGCTAGGCTCTCGTCATTGATGGCCCTCTCGGTACGATTGCGCGGCTTGTAATTGCTGCCATATAGCACCCGTCCATTTTTCTCCTGCGCCATTGACGCTGATGACAAGCGGCCAGGGGATTTAGCCAAGGTCGAACAGGGAATTTAGTTCGAAGAATCTCATATTATCACGCCAATGTAGGTGCGGTGCACAGTAATGCATGTAGCTTGATGAAAATGGAGATATAAAAAGGTGGCCTAATTAGTGTTCTATTTTATAATGGATATCATGATTGAGCTGCTCATATCTATTTCATGCGTACACAGTCCCTTCTTCAACAGCCTAGCCAACAATTCGTGCATGGCTCCTCCCCATCATCCGTCCCACCTCCACTATTCTCATCACCGACTCTGCACTCTCTCGAGTCAACCTCTCGGCCTCATTGACAGCATCATCAAGCGTCATGGGCCGTTGGATGATGCACGTAAACGCATCAATCCCAATGTCGTAATTGACTCTTGCACCAGGGCCAATCGTTCCTGCGATGGCAATCACTGGAAGGTTGTGCTTCTTCGCTAGCCTGGCCACTTCGGCAGGGATCTTGCCTCGGGGCGTTTGGTCATCGATGCCACCCTCGGCGGTGAGGACAAGATCGCAATCTTCGAAAATACCAACCAAGTTGACATACTGCATCACAATCTCGTACCTCGGTCGGAGTCGCGCTCCAACTAGGCGAAGGCCTGTTCCGAGTCCCCCGGACGCACCGCCTCCAGGGTTAAGCCGAACACCATCGTCGCCAAGTATCTGACCAGAAATGTCTGCAAAAGTGTCCATGGCGAGTGAGAGCAGCCGTGTCTGCTCTGGAGTGGCTCCCTTCTGTGGGCCGAAGATGTTGGCAACGCCGCCTGGCCCGCAGAGGACGTTATGCCAATTGACGGCGACATCTATCTCAGTCTTCTTGACTCGGTCGTCGACAGCAGATAAGTCGATGGAAGCGAGGTTCAGAAGCGAGTTGCCGCCTCCAGCAACCGAAAGGGGCACTCCGTCTGCATCAAGAAGGCGTCCACCCAATGCCTGAAGCATTCCCGCACCGCCATCACAAGTCCCAGAGTCCCCACATCCCACCAATATCCGGCTTGCACCAGCATCTAGGGCGGCGAGGATGAGCTCGCCCACGCCAAAGGTCGTCGTAGACCCGGGATCTCGCTGGTTGGAGGGCACCAAACTAAGTCCCGCGGCGGCCGCCATCTCGATGACAGCAGTACAGGGTTCGCCACGGTTGCGACCCAGGATGCCGAAGAAAGACACAATGGGCTCGCCCACCGGGCCTGTGACAGGAACTTTGTGGATTGTCCCACCTGTCGATGCAACGAGGGCGTGGGTAAAGCCCTCGCCTCCGTCCACGAGTGGCACTTTGCGGACGATGGCACGAGGCTCAACGGCTAGAATGCCAGCCTCGATGCAGTCGGCTGCTGTCCCGGGCTGCAGGCTGCCCTTGAAGCCGGAAGGGCAGACAAGGATCCGCAAGGTTGGTGTGTCGACGGAGTTGCCCATGTCTAAGGTTCAAACTTTTGAAACGAAGGTAAAAGTTGAAGCTTAAGCGAACGTGTATAATAGGTTTTGTTTGTAGCGAATGCAGTGACTTCTTTGAAAGCGAGAGAAGAAGCGAATGTTGGGTTGATGGTCATGGAATACAGCAGGACACATACGGGGCTAGAAGGGTCAATTTATCTATGAAAATACAAGGCTTCTAGAAACACAGTAAATGTTCCTATTTCCGGCACTCGCACTTCGTCATGTTTCGGTATCTCCAACCAAAGGCGCTTGTCTTCTCGCAATCAGTCCACCGATATGAAAACGAGAATGTTGACCCAGCCCTTACCTCTGAAACACAGCCTCTCCTCTGGTCCAGCTGCCAAGATGAGGCACTGTAGTGAAATAAGGCCAAATTCCGCGTACGAGAATAGCAACAAGTCGCATGCTAAACTTCTGCTCGCGGACGGTTGGATCCTTCGGCAACATTCCTGACATCCTCATAGATCACGCGACAGTCGGCTAGGGCTGGAGGGAGCCCCAGGCCGCGTCATTCCGTGTGCCTTGCTGCAGGGCTTGGCCATGACGATCAGGACAATTTCCTGCTCTCGCCAAGATTCGGAGGGCTATAGACTGGGCAAGCTTGGCTCTAATACTCGGTGGAGTGCAGCCGGGGTTTGTGTCGGAGTAAATGGGATCATCGCCACTTACGAAATGCTTGGCAAGAAGTCTATCCTGACAGCAATCAATACGGACCTAGCACTGCCAATCAAGGCTGTACACGCGACACAGAGTGTTCGCTTTTAGAACAAGACACGGCTGAAGGAGGGCCAAGATAAACTACTCTGTATGCATCAACCTTAATTGCGTTGTACCTCTTGGCGATCTGATTTCACGAGTAAAACCGGGCGGGCCTACGATGAATGAGGCTTAGGCGACTGCTTCAGCCACCACCTTGACGAATTCTCTCCGGTTTAACCCAGCGTGCCCCAATGAGACGCAACAGGTGACATGCAAAGCCGTCGAGTAAGGTACGGCCGTCGATCTTGACACCCCGGCTTGTATCTCACCGTCACTGCCCACGTGCCGCCCTCGTGTTGCGCCGTCGCCTCTGAAACACGCTGTTCTGCCGTTTGAATGGTGGAGGGTCGTCGGAGACTGGGCATTGGGCAGTGCAAGGAGTACTGCCACTGTCCGCGGATAGTTGATGATGTGGACTCATGCAGGAGCAATCACGCCGTTGATGAAGCCTGCGTGCGTCACCTTGCGCCCATAGCCTTGGAATCTCAGCCACTGGACGATGGCAAACTACCATCATAGTCCTCAGCCGCTCAGGTCCCATATCAATCAGACAAGAGATAAATGAAGCCACAACGTTCCATATTGGCTTCCATCTCTAGCCACGGGCATCACCTATTCATTCGTTAGCATTTTCCTGTTCATAAATCACCATCTCTCGTTTATTCAGTCGTTCCTACGAGGCATGAATCTATCGTTATCCTTCAGCCATTCACACTAGCGACATGCCCAAGACTCCAACCCTTTCTCGGGTCAATTCCAGGTCCTCCCTCTGGCGGACTTGGAGCCCGATGCTCGACCCCCTTGCCAACTACGACAAGTCTCGGCACCATTATCCATGGCTCGTGGGGAATGATGAGCATGGCGCTCTCGACACCACTCTACGCCGCGCAACACCCCTACCCTCGCTTATCGAGATCCCGGACAATACTCACCAACCCGGCCGCGGTCAAGACTTCTGTGACTCTAATCGGGACTTGGAGAACTCGGACCCAGAGCCTCTGCTTGAGATCACGGAAAATGACCCCAACTTGGTAATTCCTCGCCTTACACAATTCTCGCATTACAGGGCTGACCTGCTTGTTCCTCAAGGTGACCTGGGATGGCCCATGCGACCCTATGAACCCTCACAACTGGACCCGTAACAAGAAATGGGTCTCTACAGTGCTCGTCTCTTGCTTCACCTTCATTTCGCCCGTCTCCTCCACTATGCTGGCACCGGCCCTCCCCGACCTAGCAGCCGAGTTCAACATCACATCAGACTTTGAGACATATCTCATCATGTCGATATTCCTTCTCGCATACGCCATCGGGCCGTTCGTCCTCGCGCCGTTATCAGAGATGTACGGGCGCGTGGTTGTGCTTCAATCAGCCAACATGATCTATCTCATCTTTAATACCGTCTGCGGATTTTCTCAAAGCAAAACCCAAATTCTTGTGTTTCGATTCTTGAGCGGCCTGGGAGGAAGTGCCCCACAAGCAGTATGCCATCTGTCTGACACAACCATCTCGGTTGTTACGTGTCTACCTTGCTAACAACCCCTGCCGTCAGCTTGGAGGAGGCGTTCTAAGTGACTGTTGGAGAGCCGAAGAACGCGGCACAGCCATAGCTATTTACAGCCTTGCCCCTTTCCTTGGCCCTGCTGTAGGGCCCATCGGTATGTCACCTTGTCAAGATTGAGACGCAAGCTAACGAGAGGCAGCTGGAGGATATCTCACTCAATACATGAACTGGCGCTGGATCTTCTGGATTGTCTCAGCGGCAGACGCCCTTGTGCAAGTCCTTGCGTTTCTCTTTCTGCAGGAAACTTATCCGCCCAAAATCCTCAAGGTCAAGGCCAAGAAACTTCGGAAGGAGACGGGGAACAAGTCCTTGCGTACGGAATATGAACGGCCTGACCAGACATTTTCTCAGTCCCTGAGGAAAAACCTGATGCGACCTTTCATCATGCTCTTCACACAACCAGCCATACAGATCACTGCCCTTTACCGGGCGTATCTGTACGGGCTGATGTATCTGGTGTATGTGGACCCTATCCCCGTCAGTTGCCTGTTGCTCACCATATCCACAGCCTGGCCTCATTTCCTCTGGTTTGGGAGGAGCAGTACAACCAGGAGCCTGGTCGAGCAAGTCTCAACTACTTATCACTCGGAGTTGGATTCGTCCTCGGGCTCCAGGTATCTGGCCCCTTGATAGACAAGGTAACCCCCACCCACCCACTCAACGCCATGCAGGGAGCCGTCGAATGGGCTAACCTCTTTCCAGGTCTACACCTCCCTAAAGATACGGCATTCTCATCCGGGGCGACCCGAATTCCGGGTTCCATTAATGTTCCCTACTGCTTTGATTACACCAGCAGGACTGGTGCTATACGGCGTATCGGCCCATCTCCAGCTCCACTGGATCATCCCCAACGTGGGAGCAGGCATCTTTGCGGCAGGGTTAATTCTTTCCTTCCAGTGCGCACAGACGTACATTGTAGATGCGTACGAACGGTACGCGGCCAGCGCCACGGGAGCTGCGGCTTTTGTTCGCACAATGGCTGGTTTCAGTTTCCCGCTATTCGCACCCGACATGTACAAGGCGCTTGGCATCGCTTGGGGGAATGCAGTACTCGCAGGTACTGCCATGGTCCTGTGTCTCGTGGCGCCGTTGGTACTCTGGCGATGGGGTGAGTGGATTCGGAAGAAGAGCCCGTACTGCGCTGGTTGACCAGACGATTATGAGAACCACCCCATCGATAATGATAGTCACGTTAGATAAGATAATAGAGAGCAGTATAGACATGTCAGCATTTGTGGACACGGCTGACACACAAATTAACAATCACTTCATGCAAAACGGCCCGGCTTGTTTGTCGTCGTACTATTAGCGGACACTGCTAATGGCGTTCACATCTAAGCTATTGAGGCTATACATTAAATCTATCCACATGATGGGGTATTATACAACAAGTCATTAGGGTCGGTCCTGTGTCGTGGGAATTATATAGAACCTAAACGCACTGCCTTCTCATGGGCATCATCTGGCTCTTAAACTCCATGGAACACTTTTACGACACCGGCCGCAGATCTTTCCGAGCCTGTTTCCTCGTCCCGCGATCCGCTATGTAAGCTCATGTCCTTGCCGGCGACCAATTCGCTGGGGATGCAACCCGGCGGCGAGCGGCGCTCCTCGGGAGTCGCCTCCTCGGTTCTGATTTCGACGTCGTGGCGTTGGTAAATCTTCAACGGCATCGAATACGTCGTGTTGATTTGCTCCTCGCTGTCCAAGCGGTGTATCGTCGTATCGCCAGCCCTTACGGCGGATCGGGGGCCGTGGCTGAAGTTGGATTGGAAGCGGGTTGAAGGGTTCGTCGATCGCTTGTTGGAATATCCGGCAAACGACTTGAGGTTGAAGATTCTGCGAAGCAGGGTCCAGATGTAGGGCAGGTTGGCCGTGATCAAAGCGGTCGATGACTCTCGGATGTACCAGAATGTCCAGTTGGAGCCGAAGGGCTCGTTGAAACTGTAAAACTTGTTGAGGATCGCAGAGAGAATCTACAGGCAAAGGTCAGTGTTGTCACAGTTCATATTTCGGTATCGACATACGGTAAAGGCACCCAGCGCAAATACACCGATGAGCACTGCCTTTCTCTTTCCGGGCAACTGAGACTTGAGGAAGATCGGCATCGGGATAGCGATGATCATAATATCCGAGGAGATGTTGAGAACGGCGTTAGTGATGAGATGGTTCGTGGCAGCGGAGCATTGAACTAGGGAATCCAAAGTTAGTGACGTTGTCCACTGGTGGGAAGCCTTCAAGGCTCGGTTCCAACATACCACTATCCGGAGGGACGGCCCAGTATTCGGTAAAGGGCCGGCACCAAACTCCGAGGTAAAGGATCTCCATCAGAACGAGGCCGAACGCAGCATATCCGGCGACGATCTTGACGGCCAAATTTTGCTTCAAACTCATGCTGTCGGGATGTCAGAAGCCGCATTTCTCAATAAGCCTTCAAGCGGGGGGGCGGGACAACGAACGTCAATCGGTTGTACATGAGCAGCAGGCAGGACTTGGTGGTCCAGATGGTGATGATCTGCATCTGCTCGACAACCAGCACCCATTTAGAGCCGTAGATTCGTTCGCGGATGTTTTCGGCGGTGAGTTCGGTGTGGTCGTTGGGGTCGATCAGGTTGCTGCTGGTGTGTGAGATGATGCTCATGCCGACCATTAACACCGTATCAGACATCTAGAGCAGGTTAGGCATGGTTTGGGGTCATTAGTGGAATCGCTGGGACGGACCATGGCGAGCAACATCAGGTAATCCTCGAGTTGTAGTTTCTTGAGGGAGCCCAGCAGCATGTATCGTGATACCCTAGAGGCGAGTAAGTACACGGCGGGTAGAGATCTGGAGGGTAACACGGCGGCACGTACATCCTGGCGATGACAATCATCCACGTCAACGCATACCACGTCCATATTTCTGCTATAAAGGCCGTCATGGCTGCGGTAGGAGGAACCTCGGTTTAGCGGCGGGGGATTCACCAGCACCCAGGCCAAGGTGTCAGTCGCTGGCGTTGGTGAGGCGGAGGCCGGGCAAGGGAATGATGTGCGCCAGAGCCACTCGCGCGCATTGCCTCGACGGAGATTTGTTTCTGGGGAGCGTGGAACACAGCAAAAAAAGCAAATGGACAGGACAGCGGAGAAGAGAGATCGCGGGGGCGAGGATGGCAGCATTGCTTTTATTTAGGACGCGACCTAGGACCTGGGGGGGGGGGCGGCTTAGAGCGTCCGCAAAGGTGGGAGATGTGGATGCTGTGGATGCCGTGGATATCATGGGATGACGGCACCGGGACCTCAGCGACGCTCTATTAGTTCTCCTAGTTCTCTTGGCTCTCAATGCCTTCAGGGGCATCCCAGAGTTGGGGCTCCGGGCTGTTCATCGCGCATCAACCTTCCATTCTAGTGTTGAAGGCCCGGTATTTTTGTGACACATAGCACTATGCAGTCGGCGTCTGGTGCGTCTTGGCCGCTAGAGTGGCCAAGAAGGGACAACCAAAGACAACCAAGGACATCCTGGCACACCAAAGAACACCCATGACGCCCTCCTCGTTGATAGATAGGGGGCGTGGAGACGGCGTGGGGCAAGTCTCGAGTCAGCCCATGTCTGTCTAGGGTCTCGAGTCAGTTAAATGGCTCCGCAGCCCCATCGCAGCTCCATCCAGAAGCCCATCCCATCTGCGTGGCATCCTGCATCGGGCCAACGAGACACACCGGTGGCGAGTCGAATATTCTTCTGCAGGGAAGCCCGGGGGAACACGCCACAGCCGGACCTCTCGTTGCACGCAGGCCCAGGAACCAGCTCGAGGGGCCCCCTGGACGCTGGCTTCTTAGCCTGGGCCCTAGGTGAGCGTCTCCCATACCGCGGGCATTTTATCGACCTGGGACCTGGGGCAGGGAGCATATCACGTCACCTATTGGGGCAACGTGCATTGGCAACCCTGTCGCTTGGAATCTGTCGACGTCGGAGCCGGAGTGTGCCGACTCCTGCGTTTGTTCCAGGTGAGAACGACGAACCAAACTTAACAAGCGACGCAGGACGGACAAAGCCAAAGCGCACGCAAGCGAAGGGACGCAACGGCAGAACTGACAAGGCACACAAAACACAACGACCGGGGACGGGACGCGGCCAATTGATGCACCAGCCCGGCGCACTGGGCCGTTGGAATCGCCGTTGGCCGTCCAAGGGGGGGGCCCTGTGGCGTTGTTGCGCGCGCTGAACTGGCAGATATCGCAGATACATCGTACATTATACCTTCTCCCCTCTAGTGCGTGCTCCACCGCTGCTGATGCGTGCTAGGGAGGCTGGCCGCTGGAGAATATTCATCGAAAACGTGGCTCGATAGCGTGACGGCGAGTCGGCGACGTCGCGACCGCAACCGATTGGCAAAGGGGCAGGTGGCAGGGGATGACAGTCGCACCGGCGCGTTTCCTGCAGACGCCTCCGACTGCGACTGTGTATGTGTGGTATCCAATGTATGGCGTCCAATGTGTCTTCCCAGTCACAGTCTTATGGAACCTCGACGGTGGCGGGCCGGTGGTACGCGCCGGCAACGAGCATCGGCTCTTCGTCTCGGCGGCTTTCCAACGGCGCCAGACGCCATCTGGCCGTTGTTCTTATGCCCTCATATTCGACGGCTGAACTTATCCCAAGAGCCAGTTTCCAAATTGTGCAAGCAATCTCAAGTTCTCAACAACTCTCCTCCTCCTGGGCCTGCGTGCCTCGGCCCTCCTGCCCCGAGCCACCCATGTGAGGATCACCCTGGGACCGTCGGATGTGGGAATACCGTCGGAGTTCCAGCACCTTGCTGCCCCATCGACTCTCCCCCTGTTCCCACGCGGCGGGAGATACGCACACCTCGCTATCTGCGCTGCATCTCCTCTTAGTGTCGGAGAAAGAGAAAGAGCTTGCGTTCTGCGGGCGCACGTCTGGATTCTCGGCTGCATGCTTCTCTGCAGCTGCGGGCTGGCTTCAGCCTTCAGGAACCACTGCAGACCACGCGCCACCACCACACTCCTCCTGACTCCTGGTTCGCATCGCCATCCCGTCTTAGCCCCCGGTGCTAGGCTACGCGTAGCGGGCGGTTGTCCGTGTTGGAAGAATCATTTCGCGACCCAGACTGTTTTGGATGGCCTGCCGAGCCGCTATTTTGCTACCGACGTCTAACGGCTCAACTAGCTGTAACGAAGCCCAACGTCCGCGTGTCCCGGCTACCGATCAACGCCAGTGGCTTGGTCCTGGATTCACGGGAGAAAGTCCGATCGAGTAACTAGTCTCAGCAGGCATTCCTTGCACGTGTATGCTACCGTAGCACATCGCATTCTTGGTAGGCTAAATAAACATCTCCGCTCCCCCCTCGTTTAACCAGTGCCACATTGACGGGTCCCTACCACACTATCAGCGGAGCCAAATCCGCCTTCAGTTGAAGTGGACCGAAGTCGCAAGCTGAGCCCTTCAACCGCGAGTCATCCAGTCCGGGCCACTCTCCGGATTTCCTGGCCCATTATACAAGCACGAGGGGCTGTGGGTGTGTGTGTCACCAGAGGGAGAGTGGCCTCTCTCACCTGCGACGCTGTCCCACCGGATTGGGCTACGTAGCATCGTGATGGAGTTGCTGCCCACAGCTGCCCACAGCTGCCCATCGATCGTCTGGCTTCGTACGGAGTATTGTACGGATAACGGAGCCGATCACGCAGCGGATCCGGGGGCTAGCTCAGGTGGCGATCCGCGGATGGACGTGATACCACACAGATGCGACATCATTCACACGGCTTCCCGTGCGCACGAGCATCGAGCTATCGACCAACAGCTCCGGTTCGGCACAGCTCCCTATCAATCGCTTCATCACCAACTCCACTACGTACCTGACAGTGCACGCACTCGAAGCAGATTGCCATGGGAGCTAGCCCAGCCAACCCCGAGATGAACCCGAACTGACCAAAGCCACAACTAGCCGAATGCGCCAGACTAGGCGCTTCTCGATGATGTGGCGAATCACTAAATACGGGCTCCCGCTGATTCCAACGATGGCGTCTTTACTGCGGGTTCTAGAATATCATCCCTTATCGCAAATGCAGAAGCCGTTGCTTTTGGCACTACCCGAGCAATCGCATTCTCAATGCTTGGTCACAGATGAAAGCTGGCTTAAGTAACACGGGAAAGCACAGCCACCAACTCCATGTGGCGCAGCTTACCTCATCTATCGTCATCGCTGATTTCAGCACGTAATAACGGAAATTGCTAACAAAAGGGAAAATAGCGCAATATCACGTGACGATTAGATTTCCAATCCGCTCCCTCGGATTCTATCAGAATCCGTACAGAGGGGAACAGAAAGGCATCGTAGACGGCGTATATTCCTTATTAAAGTGCACGTCTGCAACAGCTTCTGGAAATCCACATCTTCTCCACAACATCTCTGTGTGTCCTGACTTCAGAATTGCAAGAAATACCAAAGGCAACTCCACTCTTCAACATCAACTCCCAGTCAAGCTCAGTCCCAACTATCGCCACACTCGCCACAATGGTCCAGCACGTTTCTTCCTCTGCCGAGCTCCAGGCACTCTTCGATTCGACCACTTACGTTGCCGTCGACTTCTTCGCCGATTGGTGCCCGCCTTGCAAGCAGATTGCGCCCATCTACGAGACCCTCGCCGACAAGCACAGCGTCCCAAACACGCTGGCATTCGCAAAGGTCAACGTCGACCACGCCCAGGACATCGCTCGCACCTACCGCGTCACCGCCATGCCCACCTTCATGTTCTTCAAGGACGGCAAGCAAGTCGCCGTCAACGGCCAGGCCATGATCCAGGGCGCTGATCCCCGCACCCTTGGCGCCGCTGCCGAGAAGCTGGGTGGCCTCGCCAAGAAGCGTGCTGAGGCAGCTCTCTGATTCGATAGATTCGTGGCCAAATGACCAATATTTTCTTTGAATCGCCGATTATTATGTCGGAGAAAGTCATGAGATTACGATGTGCTGGGGAAACTTGATTATTATCGGAAATAGGAGTTGAGACGACATTATGATCATTAGAAAGGCGTTTAAAATATGCTCCGCTGATTCCAATTGCTTTGTATATACCCTCACAATCAACATGAATTTGATGAATATTTCTTCAGTATCCCAAAGTTCCTGAGAACTCTAGGGTAGGGTTCCTTCAGATTGGACCTCTTGTAAATATGACTGTTTGCCGTTTGCATTGTGATTGTCGTAATACTCAACGAATAGGAAATTTATGTCCCTGTAGAATGGATAAAATTATCCTATAACCTCAATCGTATTCTCGGCCTCTGCTCGTTTGACGCAGGTCAGTCGTCGATGCAAACTTACGCCTCGCCGAGATTAGTTCTACAGCGAGAAAATGACGAATGCAAGCACTCAAAAACCCCATCAGCACATGTCCGTAGAGGTCGCGTTCGAATCACCCCGATATCTATCATTGAGATCATGAAAAACGATGGTTTTCCTCGGAGGTTTCTAGGCTGAGCTAGATAGAAAATGACGTAAAGAACATAACGAGGCACAATCTAAGCAGAGTCACGTATGTTAGGGTTAGCAATAGCCTGGACTTACCCGTAGCACGGGATACCTGGAGTATCGTGATGGCTGTTGAGGAAAATCAAGTTGGAGGTAATGATGCAATTAAGTTTATAGTTGACTGGAGCGGTGTTTTGTCGTATCGAAGAATGTACATTCAGTGGATTATGTCGGAATATAGCAGTTCCATACTGGTGATATTGCCGTTGCGATTGCAGAAGCAGCACAAGGAGATTTGCACAACATGTTACGGCCAAATCACATTTTAAACCGAAGGTGCAATACACATAGGGTGTCACGTAATAGGGTAACTGGTCAAGCCCAGGAAGAGACGTGTAAATAATGAACCAATATTCCAAAATTGATGGAGAGATATATTCAAACTCGGATCCAGACTCGAGAAATGTACAAATATATACTGAGGCGAAAGATCCGCTATGAAGGCGGGGCGCCAACGTAAATGGTCAAGTTGTCGACGTTTCCAGACGAAACAGTGCCCGAGGCGTTCTCGTTGCCGTCCGGGTTGACGTCGTCGTATGGGAATGAATATCCCTTACCTTCCACCTCGTAATTGTGAATGATACGGCTGTAGTGGTTGGTCGGATCCACCGTGTAGTATGAATCGCTGTTGAGGCTTGGTTGCGCGTTGCCTCCGTCGAGCAGAAGCGTGGACCGGACAAATGCAGCGCAGAGACGCGGCACCACTGCCTTGTGAATGGCATTGTCGTCACCTAGGATAGCAAACGGTCCGGTGTTGCAGCCCCAGATGTCGTCGGCGCTGGGCTTTGCGTAGCCACGGTTGTCGCCGTTACAGACCAATTCCTCGCCCGAAACCTGGCAGCTCACAGGCCCGGAATCCGTCTGCGTGTTGATAGTCAAGGCCTCAGTGGTATACTGGCTCCAGACTTCGTCAACATAGCTAGTCCAGTAGTTTCCAAAGACGTCGGCGTTGATGGCGTGGAAGTTGCCAGGCGATAAGATTCGGACGGGAATTCCTGAAGTATTGGCAAGGCACATGGAGCTCCACGGGAATCCATCCGCATCTCTCTGCGTAACCAAGTCATTGCAGATGTTGGTGACGCTGTCAGCCTGGAGCCCGGCCGCGCTCTGAGTGGTGCCATCAGTGACAGATAGCAACATGCCTAGACCCATGCCAACAAAGTCAACATAGCTGATGTTGGCATATATGACCCCGCCAGTGTAAGTGAACTCGACAAATCCCCATTTAATGTTGGCGCTCGCATCCTGAAGGTTGGTAACGGATGGCTGAACCAAGCCGTCGCCTGTGCCAATGTTGACCATGTAGAATAACAATTCACCTTCCGCAAAGTAAATGCGCCCAGAGCTCATCTCAATCGGTAAGACGAATTCAAGCGTGTCACCATATGAGCTGATGGGAATCGCAATGTTGTCACTGATTTGAACCGGGACCGTGGAGCCACCCGAGGAAGGGTAGATCAAGGACCCGTCGGCACCTAGAAACACGACGACGCCGTTTGAGTCCAAGCCCGAGATGTAGGCATTTACTGAGCCGCCGCTGAAATTGTTGACAAACTTGAGAGGGAGAGTAGCGCCAACCGGGTCCCGCCGGGCAATGGTGCTAGTGCTGTTGTCGAAGGAGGTGCTGTTAAGAGTGTTTCCATCTGTGACCTCGACCTCATCGATTCCTCCTGGGTGGATTTTGGTAAACCCCTCGGGGGTGAGATTGTCTCTGGTGCATTTGTGAGTGGGACGGCAAGTAGCTACGCCGAGAAAGGCGGCAATGAAAAAGAATGGACGCATTTGAGCGGAATGAATGAGTGGACTGGATAAATAAAGAGAGACTGAAAGAACACCAATCAAAGAACGACTAAACAACCAACCAAGCACTTGAAGAGAACTACGAAGGGCCCGAGACACTCGGGACATGTCAGGGCAATATATACATACAATAGATTGCATTCCATGCATTCCAGTTGGCCCCAAAATCGTACCAACAGAGTCCGATACAAGAAGAAGGATCCATGCTACGAAACATGACTGACAGTGATGTGACAAAGTCGGGATGAACGAGATTATGCGGGACGTTGTATGCGGTGCTGATTCGGGGGTTTCTCAGGCTGTGACCACTCTAAGTGAAAAGAAGGATCAAACAATGGCGATGTTGAGTTGGATGTTCCGACTCTTGGGCCAGTCTTGGGCCCGTCATTGGCTGGGACACGACATGGTCTGGCATGGGCCTTGTCTGATTGTGGGGATATTGATCGACGAGAATCCCTGTCGATTCGTCGCCTTTACATGGGTGCTGCTCCTCTGCCTCGGATTTGGCATTTTCCCATCATCTCCAGCTCGGCGCCGCACCACGGGAATAGCTTCTTATTAGGCTATTGGCTGACGGATTGTGGGGGGACGTCCTCCGTACCCAAGTCCCAATTACATATCCCATGCAGGGTGACAGATGAAGATGCCTCGACTGGTGATGGAGTAGGCCCGATTTTGTTTCTTCACACACTAGCTCGCAGCCTTGCCAGCGTCCCGTTTCAGAAACCACCTTCTGTTTTAGATCGCTCCCCTGAGACATGTAAGCGGCTTTCTGTTTCGAGGGCTCCTTTGTGCCAATTACCTGCAGCAGCCGCCCTGGGATATGAACAAATCATGCATTCTTCATGCAGCGCGGTTCCTGGCTCGTGCACTGCCACAGCCCATAGCCTCAATACTGAGGAGCAACTGAGAAGCAGCAAGGGGGGTTTCATTCACCCTTGGACGCCACATGGAGGAGCTTTGAATAGAGTAGAGCAGTATCGGGGCCTGTGAGCCCCTCTTTCACCATACATTACGTATAGATCTTACCGTATTGCGAGGGATCGAAAAGAGAATTGTAGGTGAAAGTAATCTCGGCCATTCCATGATCCAGGCTGAGGCAAGGCTCTTTGGTTCAACTGGGAGGGGTAGTATCCCTGGGCCAATGTGTCTAGTGTTCATCAATATTAAAAACGGCCTTTATGTTCGCCGTTTCGCCGCCGGAGCAACAAGAACAGCCATGTTCTCGTATCGGAGCTCCGATTGATGTATCGCCCTATGTCAGCCTAGCGGTGACACGAACCTCTGGGTTTTACGTACCCGTTCGGTAGCTGCCAATAGCTAAATTATCCCATGAATCGTCACGTTCGTTCAAGCTGATTCAACGCATGCTAGTGAAAGCTGGGGGGGAGAGGTCTGGGCAAATCAATGATCAGCGATCAACGCAACTCTAATAGATAAATACGATAAACTAAAATTCCATCCAGTCTCAATCGGCACTACTAGCCCAAATTCCCATCTTCCACTCTGTCAAAACACTCTACTCTTCAACATTAGATAGGCTCAAGGGTGGATACTACTTGATTATATAGCGGGGAATAGGCCTTTGGGGGGTCCCAGCAAACTTGACGGGTACAACGTCTTGTATCTCCTTGAAAATCACTTCGAAGTCGAATTGCCTAGTCTTTTTCAGATCTTGAAACTTGTCGGCAATCTTGGCCATGAAGAATGGCGGCTTGCTCCATCTGTCAAGGGGCCCAGGGAGCTCAGGCCGCGTTAACGCCCCACGGCAGCTAGTATTGTCCTTCCTTTCCTTCACATGCACGACGTATACGCCCCCGCTAGGACAGCCGCTGGGGTCAAGCTGAATGACAACAACGTAGTCAGTCCAGTCCCATCGATCGATGCTCGGGCTCAAGCTAGGATCGGGGTTAGTGTTGGCTACTCCTCCCTTGCTGATATCTTTCCAAGTATTGCCGCTGCAGCACATGAGCTGACCGATCTCCCAGAAGCAGAATGGGTCGCGATCTAAAAAGTCGGTGATATCGGTGCCTCGGGTGAAACTGCCCAAGTCCTTTGTAGAGTAGCGATACCGGTTGTTGTTCAAGTCGATTGAACAAATCCGGTGGTATAGAGGGTCCGGATCGTCATCGACTTGGAAGTTTGCAAGCAGGCAGGAGCCGCCCACGTCCACAATGTACCCAGTCAACGCTCCACCAAAACTGCTCTCTCCTAGCTTGATGGCATTAGTATCACAACAGAACTGTACCTCCTTCGCTTTATCATATTGTTCGTGATTATTACATGGCATTGAGCAAATAAGATCAATGTAATCATCCTCGGAGATTGCGTAACTCGTGCCATATTTGCGATGTGTGCGGCAGATCCACTTATCATAGAAAATCATCCACTTCTCATACGCATTTTCAACGTTGGGCCAGGCTTTCTGAGCCCAGTCTCGGCTGGAAAGATCCAGACCAGGCGTCCTATCGGTCACGTACCATCTATGAAACTCAACTTCTTGGGGGGTAAAGGTTTCAATGGTCTCCTGATCTGTAGGCGTCTCACGCATGAGTTTCGCGAATTCTGATGGGCTTAACATGGCGGATTATATGCTGCAGTTGCAGAATGGACGATGATGTTGAGACTCGGTTGCGGATGCTCGAAGGGTGGGGGATGGGAGGTTTTATACTCGCACACGATCCAAAGCTGAGAGGCAACCGTCGAACATGGGGAGACCATCCAATCTGTTCTAGATACAAGCGTTCGTGAGACATGCACAAGGCTCTTTGTGGCTGGTTCATGCCAGACAGGGATCTCGGTTCAAAACTCAAGGCCGCCAGGAGACCAGTATTGGAGGGAGCACATGGGGGTGGGGAAGTCATGCATCTACTACCCGAGTGATAGGTATAGTGGCTTTACAACAATGAACTAGCTAGGTGGACGGACCACGCGGTAGAAGAGGGTGTGAAGGTTGATAGAAGGGAGTGTTGGTGCGGTGGTGGCTTGGCAAACGGTTGGATGAAGACGAACACCCCCGCTCGAGGCCGGATCAATAGCCAGCACGGCCGCACAGAGAGCCAGAACAATGCCCCATTCATCCTCAGGAGAATGAATGGGTGTGTAGGCTGGCCATGGTGGATTTGGCGTAGTGGCTATTGTTGTTGTAAGATGTGTGGACGTGCGAGATGCGGGGTTGAGCCCAGCTGAGTAGAACCGCTCGCATGGAGAAGAGCCAACGCATTGGAACTTGGGCTGCACATCCGTTTCGCTTTGGCCATGTCAATGAGTATCCCCTCACTTTCATGACCCTGACAAGAGTCTCGCAGTCACGCAGGAAATGGCTTTGTTTCAATCCCAACCTAATGCCCGAGCTCGAAGATCACAGAGCACCACGACTCGCACTCAATGATGCTATTCCATCACCTCCCAAACTAACCAGCAACATAGGGATACGCCCTGTTTCTAGAGAGGCTCATATCTTGTCTTGTAGTAGGATCTTCTAATTACGTCTACCATCCCGTTGCATGCCGGCCTATCGATCCAAAGTATAATAGAGGAAATGCTTAGCTTGTTTACTTCCTTTGCAGTTTGAGCGAGAGGCACCTGCCTCTTCATTCCACGCCTAGGTCTCGTCGGTTGAGAAAGCTATTTGCAGCCAGCTAAAACAGGAGAGGCGTGCGAAAGTTATGCGAATACAATGATACCCATGTGCTCTGACGAAACACTTGCACGTCCTCTGACGAATCAGGACCAAGAGTTAAGGGAGCTTAGGGATAAACTTTCGTTCCTCAAATCGCATTCCTCAATGTGTACCAATAACGGATACTGTGTTTCCTTTCCAGTACATAAGGGGTTTATGAGTAAGAATGCAGTCCTTAATAACCTCAGTTAAAAGCACAAAACCTTCAGCCTAGTCTACAACACTCCATTGCTGAGGGCCACTACTAGTGGTCAAATGCGACTCACTGCTAATATAGGCACTCTGGTAGTCCTAGTTCTAGGGTATTACCCCTCCTGCGATACCGTGGTTCTTCGCAGACGGCCTCTATAGACTAATTGCGTGCGGTATTACTTGTCTGGAGTACGGCGATACACGATCTGGAACTTGCTTATTGAATCAACTCCTGTTTAACCAATGTCTGAAGGATTGAGTGATAGACATTTATCTATTTATTCACTTGAAACGAGCGATTACAGCCAGCGAGAAGTAGGAACAAGAATGCAAAGTAAACCATATCTATTCACTCTATCAGGTAAAACGATTGCCTCACAAGCTATTCAGCTTACAATAAACACTTGCTGGTACCTCACAACAAGAGTGAGGACTTATCTTCTCTTCCTTCTGCCCAGCCCGGAACTTCAATACCCTTTTGGGATTCCTCTCCTGGATTTCGTCATAGCCGAAAAGTTGTTTGCATTGGTAGCAGCTATCAACCGGGCCATAACTGTTCCGGTCTTGAGCGTCCTGCTTGAAGGCCTGCCCGAGATGACTCTTGCAGGATCGAATCGAGTTCTTCGTCCACGACTCGGCAATTGCGCTCTGTTCCGGCGCTAGGCTGCTCATATCGCCGGTCATTACTTTGAACCGCAAGACTTCCTTTTCAGTATTGCTCATGCCACACTCCAGTCGTTTACGACTTTCGTTTCGATCGTGACATGCTTTGATCAGGGACTCGCCAATTTTGGCATCCCGAGCGTTCTTGCGCTGGATGCAAAACTCGGGCCAATGATTGAGGCGCTCCTGCGTAGCACCAACATGAACCCATGGATGCAGCATCTTCCCAATCTTGTCTATACCAAGGCATGTAAAAAACATGTATGGGATTGGGAGCCATATTTTAGGCTCACCCTGAAAGGGGTTGTGTGAGAGGGGAAGTTGTATCACCCCGCGTAGCAAACTAATCAGAGTTTCAGGATTGCCGTGAGAACTCTTGATTTTGTTATGCATATCTCTCGTATTTAGTTGACACCAAATCCGCGCTTCTCGAGGTGAAATATTAACAACTTGGTCCGAATCCAGCTCCTCAGTATGACCCGACTCGTGATATAAGGTATCAAACTCTGTCTTGAGCGTTCTAAACTCCTTCTTACCCTTTTCAAGAGAAATATCGGCTATGTTGCATAAACCAAGAAGAGTCGTGGTTTTATCAAGGCCCTTCATGCAAAGCTTAGCACGATCATATAATTTGGCATTGTAGACGGCTGCTTTCATCTGTTTATGAGCTTTATCACAGATGACCCAAAGATAGGACTCAACCAGGATGATAAATTGCGCGGGGCCGTACGGCAGGGTTTCTGACGCCATATCCGTCCAACACTTAGACTCGTTGAACGATACGATGTCGTCGTGTACAGTCTCCAATAGGAGAGTCATTGTGATCAGTCTCTTTGCGAGACTGTCACGGATCTCACGATCGTTTTTCCCAAGGTCGGCTTCATTTAGGAGTTGATGGGTGCTGAGAGGAAATGTCGAATGAACCGAATGCCTCCGGGACGTGGGAAGAGATTCTAACATCACGAATGTCAGAGATGCAGCCCTCCCGGTTGTTGATGTATTGCTGTTGTAATGTCAGAGGTGTGTAATGTGCAATTTATGAGATGAAAGTTGCTCTAGATATAATGAGAATAAAACCAAGTAAAGTAGCAAGCAAGGTGACAAGCAAAGTAACAAGCAAAGTAACAAGCAAAGTAACAAGCAAAGTAACAAGCAAAGTGACAAGCAAATAGTTATACATTCCATATTAATATACCAAGAGTTCAAAGAGAGTGACAGTGCTTTGTGTTCAAGAACATGTTTTACCATCTCGCATGATGTTCTGACCTATTAACAATACCTCATACGGTGTTCTCAGCCACCAAGAGCACATGGTGTCTTGTTCTTATCAAATAAGAACAACTCTAACAGCGCAGTTACCTGTCATGAACAAATGGCATGGCAATATTATTTACTGAAAGCTTCATCTACTAAGATTACGTATTATTCGACAAGAAGCTGCTTGCACCGCAAATCGCGCTATCGTTTACTGTACTGGACCAGAGTCCCAGCCCCAAGAAGTGAACATGTCGAATTGTTCTTTCTTCTGGCCATCTTATTGATTTGGAACATATTTCAGCAAGAAAAACATCCAGGCATTGTTCTCGCATAGAAATGTACGGCACCGGGTAACTACGTATGCTTGTTGTTCTGCGCGGCCCGAAGTTGAGGAATAAGAGCGGAAGTGAATATTATTTGATCTTGATGATACAACTCCAGGAATAGTGTAATTTCTCACGTCCCAAGGCGCCGTTAATTTAGTAGTGGTTGTTCATGAGTATCGGGACTTTCGGTGTGGTCGTTCACATGGTCTAGATAACTTGCATTATGTTCCTTTGTACTAAGAACACTCGCCTCAAGTACAATGGCGTGCAATGCCAAAAGCCGGCTTCAAGTTTGCTTTTACTTCTTAAAGGGCCATCAAGTGCAATTTGTTCCATTTAGGCAACCAAGACTCTTGAATTTGAAGTCTCTACGAAATGCTGTCGACTTGTTCTCCGCATGAACGGTTCCCGCTCGGTGAGGCGCGGTGAGTCTCGGTAAGCCCCACCGCACTGGCCAGGCACAGCACTCACCGACGCTTTATCGCCCACCCCGCAACCGCAAAGTAAACAAACGTAGCACCACCATCATCACCGAAAGAACAGCACCTGCGCCGCCCTGAACCATCACATCGCCAAACCACCCGCTACCGCCGCAATGTCGTCAAAGGAATCATCCAAGTCCAAGGATAAATCTAAGGTCCACAAGCTCTCCCTCAAGGGCAGCGCCCGCCTGGTGGCCGAATTCGTAAGTTCTTCCACTCTATCCAGCCTGTCCTCGGCGCTGTCGCAGAAGCTAACTACGGACTTCCAATGCTCCTTAGTTCCAATACTCCATCCACAGCATCCTGTACGAACCCGTCTCGCTCCGACTCCATTGATACACTGCCGACTGACACATCCCCCAGGTTCCAGCGAGGTGTCTACCCAGCGGAAGACTTTACAGCGTTCGTCGTCTCCGACCCAACATCAAACCCAACACGTCACTAACAAACTACATAGCGTCAAGAAATATGGTTTGAACATGCTGGTCTCGGCCGATGACCAGGTCAAGGCATACATCAAGAAGATCATGTCCCAGTTGGACAAGTGGATGGTTGGTGGCAAGATCTCCAAGCTTGTCATTGTCATCACGGACAAAGACACAGGCGAGCATGTTGAGCGATGGCAATTCGATGTACGTCTTCTATCTCTTTGTTCTAACCAGTACTCCTTGTCTTGGCCAATGCTCCCTAGTCCACCAATCCTCCGTTCCCAGAACACCCAGCCTGTTCAACATGAGATCCTAACTAACCACACCCTCCCCCAGGTCCAAATCTTCCAAACGACAAAGTCCAAGTCCAAGTCCAAGTCCAAACCTAGCGACCAAGAAAATGTCGCCGGCGCCACCCCGGCCGCACCCGCCGAGAAGACGGAGCCCGAAATCCAGGCCGAGATCGCCGCCATCTTCCGCCAGATCACCGCCTCCGTCACCTTCCTGCCCCAGCTCAGCGGCGACTGCACCTTCAACGTCCTCGTCTACGCCGACGCCGACAGCGAGGTCCCCGTCGAATGGGGCGACTCCACCGCAAAGGAGATCGAGAACGGCGAGAGGGTCCAGCTGCGTGGCTTCAGCACCGCCAGCCACCGCGTCGACACCCTGGTGAGCTACCGGCTGGCGGAGTAATGGTGGCGATAGAACAAGACACGCAGACATACAGGAGGCGGAGGAACGAGAGTCGCAGGTTCGGAACCAGATTCACTCCTACGACAAGGCATACATAATGAACAAAGAACGGCCAAGACGGCCGGGATGGCGTTGGGCGGCGTGAGGGTTTTTTTGTCTTGATTCACATTACTTCAACATGGTGTTGACAGAACTGTACGATATTTGGTATCTATTCGGCACCCGGTGCCTGTCTTTGCAACTTCTATGAGAAGAAACCATGTACTAGGTTTTGCCTGGTCTCTCGCGCCATGTCCCCAATCTACATTCATCAAACCACCCCAGAGTAAACCATCTACGCCTCATCACCGTTTCTCATAATCTTGGCTCAAACTCTCTTGAAAAAGTACACATACGCAAACTTGCGCATCTCGTCCACATCATGCGCCTCCACAACCTTCTCGTCGTTGAAGAGCACCCAGGTGGCCGAGCTTTCCAGCTGCTTGCGGATGAAGGCAACGTAGTGACTAAAGCTTTGTTAACTGATAATCTTGACCACCCTAGTCAAATAAACTTACCCTGCGTGAATGCTCGTTCCCTTGTGGCAGACAATTGACCGGAGTTCAAAGTTAGCTGGGAGAACCGCACTTCCGGCTGGCTCACTGGGCGCCGCCGTAGCACCATCTGTCGGGGCATCATCATCAAAGGTCCCTTGATCATCAGGATGACTGAAGAGCCACTCCACAGCTCGCTCGACGTCGCCGCCCGTCTCCTTGAGAGCCTTCTTTGCCTGAGGAGCACCGAAGCCCATGGCACCGAGCATCTCAATCTTCTCGGGGTCGGCAGTGCTTGCGGCAGCCGATGACTGTCCTCCCAGGTCAAGAGGGGCATCAATGTCAGCGTCTTCCATGTGCGCAAACAACCATTCCATGGCCGAGTTGGCATCAGAGTTGCCAGTGGCATGCAGGGCTCGCTCGCAACGGTTACGAGGGAATCCCATCCCCTCCAACTGGGCCACTGCCTCAGCATCGGGGATAAACGCAGGGGCGGTTGCCTCTGGTTCATCAGGTAGCTTCTCCTCTGATGGTTGCAGTCCTTGGGACAGGTAGGTGTCCAAGGGGAATGGACCATCCGGCACAAGTACGGGAACATCAACCTTGATAGGAACCCAGTTGACCACCGTCATCTTCCTGGCATTGACAACCAGGACATCAGGGAAGGTCTTGAAAAGCGACCGCTTGGTGAATCCGTCCTTGCTTCCACATGCCGAGCAGGTCAGCTCGACCCTTTCGGTAGCGGTAAAGTTGTCGAGACATTCCTTGAGAGTAACTGGCTTGTATGTATCTGCACTTGCTTCCGCTCCCTCTTCGGCCGGGATCTTCTCCAGAGGAACGTCAATGAAGATGTTGTCCTGCTCATTAGTGCTGTACCTGACCTTCTTGCAACCCAGGCACTGCAGGCGTTGTTCCAGAGCGAATCGGAACTGCGCAGTGGGATCCTTCAGGTCACCAGGATGCTGAGACCGAGTGATGAGCTTGAACAGGTGCTGGAGCAGCTCAAGAGCATCCTGCTGCCGCATCGTGGAGAACTCCTCATGTCCTCGGCCGATGAGATGCTTGAGCATGGCGGGTGGGAGGCCCTTCTGGTGAGCAATAGCAGACTCCGCAGCAATATCGGTGTCAGGCTTAGAATATCTTCCAGACCAAAGACCGTCTGCGACCTTTCGCAGCTGGGTTTCCAGGTCAGAGGCCGGCTCTTGAACAATAGGCAGGTCATCGTTGGGTCGGAAGTATCTGTCTTGGAAAGAGGGCATATCGAAGAGGCACTGGAGAATACTGGCGAGGTAGCAGCTGTTGCCCAGGTTTTTCAAGCCAGTGAGGCCGGGTCCGAACAGGGGCTTCAGCTCCTTGCCATCTTCAGTAGTCATGCTAAAGTCCCACTTGAGGTTTTGCTCAATTTGCATCTCTGTCAGACTCTTCTCAGTCTTCTGCCTCTCAGCAAGGATAATTCCCCAGTGCGCCAAGTGCTCGCCTAGGCCGTCGTCGATGCGCTCCTCGTCGCACTTATAACAGTAGACATCGGCCGTTCCTTCGGGGGTGATTGATCCAAGCTTGACAGCCACACCATGGCCGGACGCGTCAGAATGAGCTAGGGCATGCGAGTTGCCATCGACACCACCCATCTGCTTGCGACCGCATCCCAAGTTACCACACTCCAAGCAGAGCCAGAGGTTCTCGGCAAGGTCGCAAGCTGAGCAGTGCCCAAGAGCACCCTGCTCAATCTTTCTAGAAGGGTGCTGTTGCATAAGCAGGATGTGCTCGCAGCTCGTCAGCTCCTGCTCCCAAGCCTTGACTTCTTCCTTTCGGGAGAAGGTGTTGGCCTTCATGATGCTGTCAACGAGGGGAGCAAGCTTGGGACCTGTCTTGTCCAGTTCAATATTGCAGTCAAGGCACTTCACAGCCAGGGCGGTATCGTATCGGTCCTCTTCGGTCTCAGCGGCGATGGACAACTTGGACATCTTGGCAGGGGGCTCATCTCGAACGATCATCTTCCGAGTTCGACGGATGTTGAGGGCGAGAGGGTGGCTCGTGAGAACGTGGTGGAGCTTGTTGTGAAGTCTATCGTTGGCACAACCGCCGTTGAAGCACTGAAGACACACATCGAGGCCAGCAGGATCGTCCTAGGTTAAGGGAAGGGTCAGCAAGGCCGTAGGAGCTTGCGGTTTCGAGAGGGCGGTGGAAGCTCACAATGGAGTCGAAGCATTGCGTGCAGTCTTCGCGGTAGACGGATTGGAAGGGAGTTGGAGGCGTGAGCCCTGGAAGATGAGAAAATGGTTAGCTTCACGTTCTGTTCCGTGGTGATCCAAGCAGAGCCGAAGCGATCATGCTCGAAGCTCAAGCATCAAGCTCCAAGGAGGGACGGTTAGTTGGCGGGGTCGACTTTACCGATCGACTCCAAATGCGGGCAAGCCATGGTTATCCGGTACAACTGGTTTCTTTGGTCTTTTCTCTGTAGTTCAAAATGGAGTCAAGTATGAAGGATCAAGATGGCTGCAAGATAATACAGATGTTGCTCACCACTGAAGCTTCGTCAGCTTCAGAGAAAGATGTACGACACACGTCACTGGAGCCTGCTTGGTTGACCGGGGAAGACAAAGAAGGCGGGGCACTCTCTGCCACAAATCCGCCACAGCGAGGTAGGCACTAGCCACAGTGAATTTTTGGTACTTCTGGCGGGGAAGCGGTGCGGGATCGGATGTGGCGCATGGCTCGCTCATGTGGCGTGTGTGGCTCATCAGATCTGATGCGTGCGTACCGCGTCGATCTCACACTCACACACCTGTTCTCCTCATTTGGGACATCCATGCTGCCATCCAGCAGTAGCGGGGTTTACGAGGATCAGCATCATCATATGGTTGAGAATTCCAAATGTTCGCCTCCACTCGCTAACCCTGCAGGGACTGTAGGTCCGCTGTCAAGTCCTGACAGTCGTTTGCATGGTATGCATTTGTCATTCACTCGCCTCCAGAGGGCCATGGCCGCAAACAAAATCCAGGCACCAAGGCATCAAAAACCCAAGCGACCCGAAATTCGCTAGACTGCTGCCCCGACGCTACGGTTGGAATGTTTGCGCCCACCCGGGTGACCAGGTTGGTGCAGTCAAAAAGTCGGGGAAATCAGCCGGGCTCGGCGGTAGTAATGATGGCCGGCGGTACCGACGGTGTTTGGTACCGCCGTCCGAATCAGAGCCGCTATCTGGTGACGGCCAACAGGACATAACCAGTCAACCAGTCAGTGAAGAGTCAGAAGCATGGGTGAGTGCCACGGAATCAAGGGCTGAAGCATGCCCCGAGAGACCGGACCAGGAACTGAGGGCATGGGACGCGGCGGACTGGGATGGTGGCGTCGGTTTTCATCATCACCGAGACGGAGACGACTTATCCCCGAACTGTGAATTTTTCCCGGTCGGTGCTGGTATTTTCTACCTTACATCCGGTGATATTGTACATCGGCGAATTGGATAATGTTCCCACGGTGATTCCAGGTGAAGGATGACGAGTGCATACGCCAACCTGCCACACCTCGCTGATGCTGGTGGTGGTTGTTCGGCTATGCGTCCGAGGCAGATCGGAGGCGGTCATTCAGTCGATTCACCGTGCATTGCCCGCCGGTAATTTCTGATCGAGCTGGGGCCCCTTCTGCACCTCAACCTCATCCTGGTCAGCGTGCTCATCGAGTCCCACTCCGCGGCCGCGGAAGTCAGAGCCGTGGGAATGCCGCAAGATATTGCACGGAGTGTTGGGAGCTACGATAAGATACTGCGGTAGATGGATCATGGATGTCCGCGGCGACGTAACGCATGCCGCCCCTTGATTAATTGAGGGGTAGCTTAGTTGGCGGGCGTCATGGAGTCACATGACGCCTACGGGGAGCAGCAACACAGTGGGGAGACAGGGACGTTTGCAGTGTTTGCAAATCTGCTTGGAGTCGCGGATCTGAAGTTTTTTTGTTCTGTCGTGTTAATTAGGCTCGGGCTGAAAACGTTGGCAGGGAAGACAGGACCCTCAACGTCCCCTACCTGAACATGATATTATTAATTGTGCATTCACGAGCATCTTATCAGATGCGTTTGCCCCAGGAAGTCAAAGTCCAGCAGTCCACATCGGCCCCCCATCTTTCCATCGGACGCACCCAATAACAATCCGGCTCGCCTGGAAAAACGGCAAAGAAAGAGGGGCCAGAGCATTCACTCGCTGAGGCAGTTTAGACGCAGCGCTATCCCCTTTCGGGCGACCATCTTCTTCTCCGAGGACCGAGCTAGCAAAGACGTAATGGCCGAGCAATCGGAGCTCGCTGATTGGCCGGTGCGGGATCCGGTGATGCACTGGCCGAAATCGCCATCTTTCCGCGGGCAAGTCCCGCATCTTTTTTGTGCAAGCCCGCATCGCCGCCCATCCCAGCCTTTTGGAGCACGCAGACCTATCTAGCCTCCACACGCCGCCTGTGAATTTCCATCTTCCCTTCTGCATCTCCGTCACCATTTCTGGCCTCTCGACAACCCTCTATCAACCTGCATTCGTCCGATCCTCCGCCATCGTCGACCTGCACTCTCGATCCTGTCCAGCCAACCCCTAACGGAACCGAACTATCTCCTTCGCCTCCGTCCACCTCGGCCTCCGCTACCGCCACCGGCTCAACTCACACTTCACTCACCCACATCCACATTCACAATGTTCTCCCGAGGACTCCGCGTCATCTCGCGGCGAGCCGCTCTCGCCGCCCCCCTCGCCCGGCCCTCGCTCGTCTCTGCGCGACAGCTCGCTCCCGCTGTCGCCATCAACGCCTCGCGCGCCTACCACGAGAAGGTGCTGGACCACTACTCGCGGCCTCGCAATGTCGGGTCCATGAACAAGAAGGACCTCGATGTCGGTACCGGCCTCGTCGGCGCCCCGGCCTGCGGCGATGTCATGAAGCTGCAGATCCGTGTCGACCCGGAGACCAACAAAATCTCCGAGGTCAAGTTCAAGACCTTCGGCTGTGGCTCCGCCATCGCTTCCAGCAGCTACCTCACCGAGCTTGTCCGCGGCATGAGCCTCGATGATGCCGGCAAGGTCAAGAACACCGAGATCGCTAAGGAGCTCTGCCTGCCTCCCGTCAAGCGTATGTCCCTCATCTCTCATTTGCTTGCGCAATTGCCGCGGCCCCGATATTTCATATGAAAATGTGACTAATCATGACTTTCTCACCCGTATAGTTCACTGCTCAATGCTGGCTGAGGATGCCATCAAGTCCGCCATCTCAGACTACTACACCAAGAACCCCAAGGCCAAGGCCACCAGCCTGGACGGTACCGGCATGAAGATGCCCGCTGTCGAGGCCACTCCCGCTGCCGCTACTGCGTAAAGAGCACTAAACCCGCTCACCCACATTTTACACAGCACACCAACAAACTACATCCATCATCACATCACAACACACAACTGGGATACATGACGGGAACGATACCCTTATTGGGGCTGGCGATGAAAAAAGAAAGTCGACGGGGAGAGACGGATAGGAAATCACCTATGGAATCATCAGATTGGGTGAAGCGTGCTGGCCAATTGCCATTGCACGGACTCGACGTCATGGATGGTTATTTTTCTCATGTCTTGCAGACGGGAAACTTTGGGAGTAAGGGGTTTTTATTGTCTTTGCTTGAAATCACAACGGGTGGTTTTTCAGAGAGGAAACTGGGGTAGGGGGTGGTCACGGAAAGAAGAAGGGGACGGGGTGTTTGAATGAACTGTAACCATTAGGTACGCACTGAATGAGAAGTGTTTTGTCCCAAGCAGTCGATGATGAGGTGTCCATTGCTCGTGTCATCTACGAGTGTCAAATTATGACCCGGTTGAGGCTACATTTGGATGAGAGCACAGTTGGCTCAAGAGGAAACAAACATCGTATCAACGCTGTTTCTACATGCCGCCGATGATGCCGTGTAAATCCCAACAAGCATAAGATGCCGATTTCCGGGCAGTAACGCGACACACCGTCTCTTCCTCGCCACCCCCTCCCCCGGCCCATGTGAGCCGTTCATGCACGGCCGTGTCGTCACAGCCACTGATTGATATGGCGCGTTATCAATCAGCTCAGCCAGCCGGGACCACCAGCGGGATTGCTCCCCCGCCTGGGCGACAGGCCCGCCACAGGCCATTTACCCTGGGTGAAGCACGTTGTTGTCTGGAGATACATCATGACACCGGGGTGGATGACGACATGATGCTCGTCCTCTTTCACCGAGGCCGGACGAACCGAGCCCAACCAAGTGGCAGTCTTCCAGTCGCCACTTCGATCCTCAGGCGTCGTCGTTCCCAAAAGGGGCGCCGCCGCCAATCAGATCCCCTCTGCGTACCATCACCGCCATCCCATCCCCCATGCCGCTCTGGCGATTCCACGTCTTATCAATCACCCCACAGCAGCAGCAAGGCTCCCCGGCCTGCCATACATACCTACAGCTTCTACCCTTTCTAGGTCGTTCTCCTTTTCGTACTAACACGTAGTTTAAGCTTCACTCCGGGGTCTTTGCCATCCCTGGAGAAGGCGGGAGAATGGCATCACGCATCAGGCCATTTTTTGGGTCCACCGTTGCATTTCGCGGAGTACCTTGCGGCCGCCGTGCCGTGCCCGTGCCGCTGCTGCACTTCCCCCCAGGTTCCGGCATCTTGGGAATTAGCAAGATCGGATCGAGTTTTGCGGGGGTGGCTTTTTTTTTTTTTTTCCCTCCGTGGATTGCGTGCCCGTTTGTGTCTTGCTTGTATGAGGCTCTGTTCTGTTAAGTGCGGACGCTGGGCTGGTGGGTTGCAAAACTTCAGAAATGGTACGATATATTCCCCACCTGAGCCTAGCTCGACCCAAGCTGTCAAGCCATGATCATGTTCATCTCGAGTTTGACTAAAAAAATAGATTGGTTAAATTGTTACTTGGGTGGTCGCTTGCTTTATGCCTTGAAGTCGTTATCATCATCATCACAAGCGGTCGTGAAATTGTTGAAAGGTTGCTCCCCCATCCCGTCCATCACCCCCTACCCATGCCCAAGATATCTGTCACTCATTCCTTTCTCCTCACTGTCCGTCCGTACATATACAAATGTGGTATCGCAGCATAGTCTCTCTCTCCATCACGAAGGCAAGGGAACATGTGCCCCATGAAACCCCATGGCAATCGCAAACTCCGCCTCCGCCCTCCCCACCTCCTCCATCGTCCGCGCATCCAGACACATCAGATACGCCTTCGAAGACACACTATCCACAACAACACTCAACACCACGCCGTCATCCTCATCGGTCCCGTCCGGCCGCGGCACAAAGATTGGCTCTCCGGGCATGTGTCCCTCTGGGCCAGCCCACAGCAGCGCCTCCTGCGTCCCCACGTCCGTCTTGACCAGCGCGTCCACCAGCGTACTGAGCCCCCGGTTCGACGTGCTGTACACGTACCGGTACGGTTTGCACCGGCGGGCCGGGTGGATCGTCGGCAGGTCACCGGCGTGCGGGTTCCGGATCGTCAGGAGCTTTTCGGCCGTGGCTGTGTAGGTCACGTCCGGGGCGGTGCCGAGCTGAGGCATGGTGAATTTGTATCTGACGAAGTGCGGAGTTGCTGTCTTGAACCGGTCTCCTTTGGTCCAGAACTTCTTGGTCGCCTCATTGCGGTCGAGAATGACGTCGTAATAGAATCCCTTGATGACATCGAGGCTGTCGTACTCGACATAGTCCAGCACAAGGGCGGTCCGCTCCTCACCCTTTTCGTCCTTGAATGTCTCCTCAAACGAATTCACGCTGTGAAAGAAGAAGCCAGCCGGTGTTGAAAACCGCGCCACGACTCCCTTGCCATTTCGCCTATCAACCACAATCCATCGGCAACGCTTCGATGCGTTGAACGGCTCCATAGCATCAACGATGTTGCGCTGCCACACTATCCCGAGCCCGTGCCACCGAATATGGGACGACGGCAGGCACAGCACGACAAAGTTCTGCGTTAGGAAGAAGCTGTGCATGTACACGGCGGGCAGGCCCGGCTCGTTGATGGTGGCGAGGATGTCCGTCTTGCCGGACGCGGTGTTGACGCGGAACACACGGTACGTCGGCGTCCGGCCAAACTCCAGGTTGTAGTTGAACAAGTCTCCCGTCTCCGGATCTCGCTGGGCGTGCGCACTAGACATCGGCCCTTTGAGATCCGGGTGGAAGACGGCCTGCGTGGCCGGTCCCAGTGGTTCCAGCGACGTCGGGTCGATGCGCTGGAAGGCGGCTACGTCGGTGCCAACGTAGAGGTTCGTGACGCCCGCGCGGTGGCCAGACTTTCCAACAGGCATGCCGGGGACGTTGGGTTGCACAGTGACGTTGTACGTGGTCAGCTTCGGCTCGAAGACGCTCATGAACTTGGCGAAGAGGCCCACGCAGGGATCGGCCTTTTGGCCAAATGAGATGCCTGAGCGCCAGCCCTTCTTCTTGACTCGAGCTACATAGTCGTCGGACTGGCGGCGGGACGAGTAGGTCACGGTCGTCTTTTCTCCTGGCGCGCTGGGGGCGTTGATGTCGAAGCGGTGAGTATGCGCGAAGCCGTCAAACCAGTGGCTGACGTAGTGCGTCCCCTTTGGCGTCTTGTCGACGCGGCTCTGGCCTGGACCTGTGCGGTAGAGGGCTCCGGCAGCCCATGCTGGTATCTCTCCTGTGACCTTCAGGGGGAGGGGGCCGCGATGTTCCTCGAGGTTGTCAAACTATATTGGTTGTTTGTCAGGATCAGCAAGAGTCGCACAAACAGGGTGGCACAGTGCCGGGTGCAACACTAACAGCAGCTTCATTGGGCCAATGTCTCCAGGACTCGGCGAGAACATTCCGGGATAAGTTGTCGACGTCCTCGTCCTCGTCGTGGCGAGTGCGGTGGAAAGTGCCAGTGCCGTTGACGGCCATCAGGGAGGTTGCTGGTTTGCGATGCTTAGGCAGGAAGCACTTCGGTGAGAGTCGAGTTGAGCGGGTATTATATGTTGTTGCAGAGGTTGTGAGTGATTTGTCCTCTCCTAGTAGAAAGGACCTCGAGTGAATTACAGGTCGAGGTGACACCGGTCAAGAAAAGGCTGTTCGGCTGGCTGACGACCGGGAAAGGGGAGGATGGATATAAACACAATCAAGTCGAAGACGAGGCGAGAAACTGAGATGGCTCGAGGTGATTCACCGCAAAAGGGCAGAAAGACGGACGGGAAGTGTGTCTTTTTTGAGCTCCAGCTCCCAGGTCCAGCTCCAGTTCCCGCTTCAGCCTCCGGTTCCACGTCCCTTGTTCTCGGCCCTCGTTCTCGTCAACTTGCAAAGAGGCCCGCCACGTGTGGATAGGGTCGGAGAGTGCCGCGTGTGGAGGCAATTTTCTGCCTGATCCGCAGAATGGGCTTGTTTCTCGTATGCGCATTCTGACGTTGTGGCCGTGTGTGGTGGTAGTGCTGATTCTGCTGGTGGTGGTCATGGTGGTGGTGGTGCGTGGTGCGTGGTCCATTGACATTCTCGTCGTGCTTGCGGGTTCCTTGGCTGGCGGAGACGCTTGTGCCTTGGCGAATTGCGTGGTGTTGTGGACTCTTTTCGGCCGTTGGAGGCTTGCAGGCTTGCAGGCTTGCAGGCTCTCGGAGCAGCCAATTCGTCGAGAAAGCGAGGTGCGGTGCAGGGTGCTTCGCAGGGTGCTTATTAGTTGGCTTCTGTTATTAAACCGGCTTCCATCCAAACCTGGTACCGGTGAAATCCGGGGTAACCTCCGCGCGGAGTCGGCATCACGAGGCCGGAGCGGCGTGGCCCTTATATTCAGCCTTATTACACATGCAATGCAACACGACGCAACACAATCGCGACTGCATCTCCAACCAAAAGGGCCCTCTGAAGGGGGTTTGCTTCGCCGTCTCACCGCAGCCCACGCATTATTCTCCCTGTGGCCGCCATCCCGGCACCCAAGCGGATCCGAGTGCGAAGCCATGCACCCTGGAGCAGACTAAGGCGCCATGGCGAACAATTCCTCGCTATGGCGGCGTCGGGATTGGACAGCGCTCGCTGGGGTCGTTTGGGGGACGACACCGGCCCAGCGCCACGAATCAACCGCACTGCTGGTGGCTGACGGCCTGGCGTCATGGATCTTGGCTTCATCCCGAGAGATTGGTTCATTACCTGTTAGGACCGCCGCTATGGAGTACCCGTGGACGGAGCACGCGGAGACCCTAATTCCCATTCAGACGCCTGTCAGCGGGAGAAGCTGTATTCAACCTCCACGCCGATCACTAAACCCGGTATTGTCCGGTCTGTACTACGGAGCAGTCAAGCGAATGCGATGTTGCCCTCCCTCCCATTCAACAATGGGCAGGTGTCATTCCGTCAGCCGGTCTAGGGTAGGCCGCGCGGAATGAGGCTCAGAATGGTAAAATTCATTTCAACGTATTATTAAATATTTATCCTGTATTGAATCTGCTTAGGTATCTTGGTTGGTGAGCTTTATACCAAGATTAGTGCATGTTCTTAGGATGTGCGGTGCGTTTTCTCAATTCCCTTTTTACGACTCCATCCCAAACCGCTTCAAATGACCCAACTTCCACCATCTCCTCTATATAGATGAGAATTTCCGTCCTCCCCTCATTCTGCCACAAGTACGACTACACACTCCTTAGAGCTAGTTCAAATCGCTTAATTATGAACACATAACATTCTATCCTACACTGCTGTTGAGAAACTCCTTCCCTAGAGATGCCCTCCACCACAACCGTTCATCGCTCCCATATCCCGCCCTCGTGAAAAGCTTCACCTGATAAATCTCCATTCCTGTAGATCCATCATCCCCTCACTTCGGAACTCTTCTTCCTACATTTGCCCGTATTGCTCGTTCCTCAACACTTCTACTCATCCCTCACTCCCGGCCTGCACCACTCATAAGCCGCGGAAATGGATATCCGCAAATCGTCACTGGTCACAGGTCGCCAACCGATGGCGGGGAACGCCCGTCTTTCCACTTACAGGTCCTCTAATAGCGGGTCTCCGTCTCTAGTGTGCAGGTCAGCACACCTGGATACTATTATTTCAGCGCGAGCGAAGCCATGATTCCGTCTTTTGAACCCTATCCTATTCTCTACCTCAGTGGCACTAGTTTGCCGTGGCAGTGACAAGGATTAAGCAATCAACAATGGGTGCTGTCGAGTACATTTTTACAAACCTTGGCACTGTTGCCTTGGGTTGTCTGGCTTCGGTACATGATTCCCATTGTTCTGGCATGAGTCGGAGATGTGTTGGGCCTTGGCTAACTAGCACCCTAGTTCGTTGTATATCTGGTTGCTGTATCTGTCTACAACCTTTACTTCCACCCCCTGGCAAAGTACCCCGGGCCATTCTTTGCCCGCATCTCACCAGTCAGTCTCTCCATCTGCTCCACGGTACGCCACATAACCCATTTGCTAACACGTCCATTAGATCTACAGCATCTGGGGTCTCTTCCGCGGACGATGGCCCTTCGACGTGCACCAACTTCATCTGAAATATGGCCCTATCGTGCGAACCATGCCCAATGAGCTTACGTTCACCGACCCGCAAGCCTGGAAAGACATCTATGGTCACCGACAGGGTCATCCCCAATTCCACAAGGATCGTAAGTCTCATCACATCACCAACTCAACCAGCCAATGCTAACTCCTACACAAAGCCATCCAGTAACCACCCCCACATCCCTTTGCCACTCCATGAGGATACCACTAACGCCAATTTGCTAGTGTTGGCTCCGTGCAAGACATCCCAGGGTCCACGACCCTGACCATGGCAGGCGACTCCGATCACTCTCGCCAGCGTCGTGCCCTTTCCCATGCCTTTAGCCAAAAGGCTCTTCTAGAGCAGGAGAGCATCATTAGGGGTTATGTTGATCTCCTTATCGAAAAGATGAAGCCGTTCGCGGCTACTGGAAAATCCGCAAATATGTGCGATTGGTTCAGTAAGTCCCCCGCCCTTTGCGCATCTACGACTGGTTGACTGTCTTCGTAGATTTCACCACATTTGACATCATCGGCGATATGGCCTTTGGCGAGCCTTTCGGCTGCCTTAGGGATGGTGTCTTCCACGCGTGGGTCTCTCTCATCACACAGACCATCAAGGCTGGCGCCTTTGAGCAGGCTACTCGTCGCATGTTTAAGACCGGTGGCATGATGCAGAAACTACTGTGCACCTTGATACCATCCGACCTCCGTTTGAAGCGCTTTCAGCACCTGGAGATGAGCAAGGAGAAGTGTCTCAAGTATGAATGCCCTTCCGTGATTTGAGGGGGTGGAAGCTGACCCTCAAATAGGCGTATCGAAGAAGGCTTACGAAGAGAACATCGTGACTTTCTTTACTATATCCTCCGACAGAACGAGAAGGGCGGTGTCTCACAGGATGAAATTATCCTCAACTCGGCCCTCTTTATTGTTGCTGGATCCGAGACTACCGCCTCGCTTCTCTCTGGTCTCCTCATGTGGCTCCTTCGCACTCCTCACGCTTACAAGAAACTGACAGAGGAAATTCGCTCGGCTTTCGAATCAGCAGATGAGATGAACTCGCAGGGCCTGCAGAATCTACCGTACATGAATTCTTGCATTGACGAGGCCCTGCGCATCTTCCCCCCTGTACCTACTGGTCTCACCCGGACAGTTCCTGAAAACGGCGATACTGTCGCAGGCGAGTTCCTCCCCGGTGGTGTCACTGTCTCCTGCCATAGCTGGGCTGCCACGCATTCGCCGCACAACTTCCGCAGGCCTGACGAGTTTATCCCTGAGCGGTGGACCGACGCTGCGTACGCAGATGAGAACAGGGAGGCTAGCCAGCCATTTTCTCTGGGACCCCGTGGATGTATTGGAAAACACATGAGCTACCTGGAACTAAGACTCATTCTAGGGAGCCTGCTGTGGCATTATGACGTTGAGAGAGCTGATCTGGATGACCCGAATGCCGTGGATGTTTGGGATCCTAGTGGCGATCTGCAGCATGTTAAGGCATTCAATACGTGGGCTAAACCTACGCTTTACGTTAGAATTAAGGCAGTTCAGCGATAAATATATATGACGATTCTTAGAGCCGAGGTGGTGGTTTTGTTTTCGTGGTGCGAGTCGCGACGTTCTAGTGATCTCTGCATTGTGTGGTTGCACTCTTAATAGCGTATGGACACCAGTACAGAAATTAGAGTAACAAGTAAATCTTTCGGAAGCATGACCCATGTAACCTCAGGCAGTAAATCCTCTACTGTTGCAAAGGTTACGTGGGTAGAGCTGTGTTGGCCTTGTTTCTTTCTTGTCCTAAACCAAAAGGCATCAGAGACGGCGGGAACCTTCAAGGGGGTAGGTCCATTCGATCCCTGACTGGCTTCAGGACTACCCAGATCTGCCATATTTTTTAATAATTCCGCAAGTCAAGGGATTGGATGACGCGGCGGAGAGGTGGAAGAGGTCGACCACGTCAAGCCTCGTCCCGTAGTCTTGCAACTACACGCCGAACTCGAGGACGGCGCATTTCTAGTGCTCCCTCCCTGCCTTCAGCGCCCAGTTAGCGCCGATGCAGTCACCAGAATATTTGGTCACGTACTTGACGACTTACGTAGAGCCTTAGTTCGTCTTTGTCTTAAGGGCGCGCCTCGAGCTCTGGGATGCTCGTAGAGCAGGTAACGATCTTACAAAACGTACCAGATACCCTATTTCTTTTCGTCATGGGCCGAGTTAAAAAGGTGAGCCCTAAGCTGTCACTTTTGGTAAAGCAAGTCTGGCAGCTTCGTGACTGTCTCTGAAGTCCTCAGTCCAAGGAATAACCATGTGTTTCAAGTGTCCTTTTTATGCAGCTTTCCTTTGAGCCTTAGTTTCACTATAAGTTTTACTTTCCCCGGTCCTCGTCTGTAATTGGAGGCTTCCGATTCTCGTTGCGGAAGCATACATGGTCAGATGGAGTTGCACACTGGCGACAACTTGAGTTTGGCAAATGCAATGAGTTTTAGTAGATGGAGCTTAGTATTGAGTTTTATAATGGGCCAAGTATTTAGTTCAGGCTTAGGATATGCGCTTAACATATTCATGCAATTGTGTAAGTGGCTTTGTGTATATACTTGGATGCCATTTACTCCCGTCACCTCCATCATCCCGATGAAATTGCCCACAAAGCGCTAGACCACCAATGACAACAAAACTCCTTGCTATATGCGATATCCAAAACAATTATTGAATTTCATTTACCTCTCAAGAAGGTCCTCGTTACAACCATCCCCGACTGTTGCTCAACCTTTTGTAGCTGCCATGCCTCGCCTGCGGAAGCTCGCGGCCCGTACACACAGTCTCAGTCGCGAATTTCCCACTCGGTAACCCGCTATTCGCCTCCTCGAAGAAGAAGTGATTCGCGCTGTGTGCATATGCAACACGCCAAGGCACTTCGAGATGCTTCTTCTCCGGACCGCCGCCGCAGCTGCCGTTAAACTGCGCGCTGGGCGGGCTATTGATGGCCAGGGCAAAAATGTTCTGTGGCTCGGTGAAGTCTGTCACCAAGCCGGAGCGCACGATGAACCATCCCAGGCAGAGCAAGTTGATGGCGAAGACGAGGACGAGGATGACGTAGAATAGGTTCTGCCAGGTGTCGATGTGGCCGGACGTGTACTGCTGGGTGATGAGGGACGCGTTGAAGGCCTGTCGGTGACCAGACCCGCTCGTGACGACGTTGTTGGGGTCGTCGTAGTCCCAATAGTGGCGGAAGGGCGTGTCGATGGAGGCAATGACGACGAGGGAGCTGGCGTAGACGGCGAAGGCCTCGGCCATAGATGGTAGAGATGTGGGGAGCTTGGGCTCTTGGAGGGCGAGCTGTGTAAGGACGCGTGCGTTTGATGCATTGTTGTTGATGGAGCCGCCGTTGAGATCCATGGACAATCGCCACTGGTCAGCGAGCCACTAATGAAGTTAGTACGTGTAGACGTCTAGATGGTAAATAGGTGGCATCATACCCTCCAGTCCAGCGAGGGCGCAGACCATCCCTGGTCGGCGTCAAAGGATCGCAGGTAACTATCCCTATCGTTCGGGTCCTCGCAATGAGCCGTCAGACTCGCACCAGCAGTTCCAGAAATATTGAACTGGGTGGAGCAGTTGGGAGATGTCCAGGAGCGCAGTTGGCAGAGGGTGTAGTTGTTAAAGTCGGCCGTCTTGCCCAGCATGTAGATGGCGTCTGATCCCGTCACGGTGGCATTGGCCAGCAGGTTGAAGTCGTAGGGGTACTTGAGAGAAGCTGTTAGCGCATGTTGCAACACGGGTCGTCGAGCAACTTACGAGCTGAAAGACCGGGGGTCTTCGCTTGTACTTTGGCCCCCATTGGAATATGTCGTCGACGTCAGTTCGGTTGAGGTAGTTTTCCTTGTTCTTCTTGTCAACTGGCTGCGGAACCTCGCCCTCCCAACCGCTCCACCCCTTGATTTGATCGCTGACGCCGGTCTTGTCATTCTGCGCGTTGGGCCACTCGGTGTAGACCAGAGGAGCCAGCTCGTCCGCGTCCATGTTAGCGCAGAGGACGTTGATGGCTGGGGAAACGACGCCGGCTCGGACGGCGTACTCGCCAACTCCAGAAAGATCGTCGGGCTGGAGAATGCCGTTGATATTGGACGTGGAAGCAGCGTATACGCCGGGATGGGGCATGGCGAGAGTGACGTTGTTGATGATCCTGCCCGTCTCTGCGTACTGTGCCGTCACATTGCTGTGCTCAGTTTCGATCCACTGGGAGTACATTGTGGTATTATCGTACAGTAGCATGGTACTACGGGGTCGCTTGTCCAAGTCGTTTTGTATAATGGTGCCGTTTTTGTTGATGTTTGTCCATGTAGTCATGAAATTAAGTAGATTCCGGTATGAATGGCCCGAGAACTGAATATTCTCACAAGACTCACTAGCCGAGGGATCGTCTTTTAAATTAAGAAGATAGGCACAGTCGGACGCGACGTATTGTGTGTTGGCGTACGAGGCGCGGACGAAGCCAGTCATTTCCTTGTTCTCCCACTTGCCGGATTTGAGTTTGGGCGAGACCATGGCATCGGAAGCAGTGGTGTAGAAAGCAGAAGCAAAGGTGGCAGTCAGGCATAACATGCCGAGAATAGTCATGGCGGAGGAGGGCAGCGTCTCGAAGTGGGTGATGAGAGATCCCGGCTGGATGACCCAATTGCGCATCGTCATCTCGGCGAGGGACATGCCCTGGGCCTTGCGGATGAAGGCTCTCCGGGTGAGAACTTGGCCGATGAAGGAGACAAATACCGTTACAAAAGACATTTCAATGGTCTTTGCAAAAAGCGCGGACAAGGTGGTGGCCGTGGAGGGTAACAGGCCGTGTTTGGAGGAGATCTGTCGGCCCCATCTGGGTTGGAGGATTGCAGTGACGAGCCAGATGCCGCTCGCGACGGTAGAATAAACGGACAGGACGTAAATTGTAACAGAGAGCCAACTAGTTCGCTTCTGGTGGATATCTTGATTGGACCAACAGTTGCTCGGCGGCTCCTGGAACTTCCTATAGAAGGTGTCGTCGTCAAAGTCATCGTCCGGCACCTCACCTCTAGGTTCGAAGCCTTCAGGCACTCCCACGGGACCGTGTCCGGATGAGAGCAATCCGCGAGAACCGGGCTCAGGCACTGGTATCTTGGCGTCCATGGATTCAGTATCGGGATCATTGTGAGAGTGGCGGCTGGAGGAAGGCATAGCGGGAGTCCAGATGCTGTCCGGGCCGCTCATGGATGCAGACATGGCAGGCGGGCGGGAGACGTCCGGACTCAAATATGTCGGAGGAGGGTATCCCGAAGACGGATTGGGAGACAGCCCGATAGCAGGCGAGGCGACGGAGGAGGTATTGTCGAGAAGGCCCTGGTTGGAATGCGGAGTTTCCGGCGGGCTCCCACCGGCCGGGACGCGGCCGGAGTTGCGGGTCATGGAGATGCCGAGCCCGCGGGAGTTGCCCCTCCCGGCGTCGGAGCCGTCGGCCGCAATCGTGTTGCTGTTTGTGTCGTCGAATTCGGACAACTCGTGGCCGTCGTGCATCTGCCGGTAGCCGCTGTTCCTGCTGGGGCTGCGGAAGATGCCCGCGCCGGCGAAGGGATTCGACGAGAGCGGCCGCGGGGAGTGGTTTGCGCTGCGCCGGGTTGCGGACGACGGCGAGGATGAGAGCACGGAGACGCCGTCTGTGTTGTCGTGAGGGGCGTAGACGGGGTTGAGGTTCAGAGGGAGGGCGGATGAACCAGCCATGATGAAGGAGTAGGTGTGAGTGTCCAGTATCCCGCCGTGGAGGGTTCTAGCAAGACAGTCGGGTGCGGCGAGATTGGGACAATAGCCCCATGGCAATCCAGGCGAGTGCGTCCCACTCAAGTACCGGAGAGGAAACAATGGAAGCTTCGCGACAATTGAGCGCTGAATCAGGTCAATTGGTCGCGGGAAGCAGATCGTCGAGCAGGATGCGACGGAGGGGCGGCAGTGAGTGGCGGAGGTGCGTGAGACGGATGTCAGCCAAAGCAACTCTACGACCAAGCAGCGAGGAATGGAGAGTGAATCAAGGCCGGCAGAGTCAAGATTCTTCGCACGTGTCGCAATAATTAGAAAGAAAAAAATGAGGAAGAATGATTGTTGTGACGATGCGCCGGCAGCGGAAGAACCGTTGGTCGTACCGCGTACGTGCGCGCGCCAAGGATCGGATCAATTACAAGCACAAGACCCGTCTCGGAAAAGAAACAGATGTCCACACCAGGCGGACACATCCCTCAGAGGCTCAGAGGCTCAGCGCACGAGGCTCAATCTGGCACGCGGGATGATTATCAGGGACGCAGTTGAGGGGCTAGGGGGGGCGTCCCGGAGTGGGAGAACCAGGGGAGCAATTGGCCTGGATGGACTTATGGAGAGCTAAGGGGGGTTACAGGGCTGGGGTGTGTGCTGTGGGTTTTGAGTGTTGGGCTCCTGGGAGTAAGGCTGAGTGAGTGAGTGCTGAGAGAGGCAGTACGTATATCAACCGTTGATCCCAGGCTGATGGGGAAAAGACTATCGATTAAATGTATTAAAAATAGACAGCATCTTCTTGTTTCTTGACTATCTAACTAAAGAAGCCACAAGGAGCCGCCCCCTAGTGCCACGAGTTGGGCTTGTCGCTCATCGCGCCGCATCGTCCGCCACCCGAACTAGCCGAACTTCCCACCATGGCGCGACTCAGACTCTCATAGACAGAGTGAATCTACATCTAGCCTCATCAGGCTGAAGTGCATAGCTCACATACCATAGCCGTCGGAATCACCATGTCCCACGCTGGCTGCCACAGCGTTCCAAGAAGCGTGGTGGATCCCCGCTTACACCCATGGCGACTGCATCGTCCCATCCCCACACTGCAACGAGGGTGGTGGCCTTGGTGATACCGCAGCCCTGGCACTCTGCAGATCCTAGTTCATTTCCTCTGCTGACGGGCCAAGCTCCCAGGCCAAGCTCCCAGGCCAAGCTCCCAGGCGTCATCGTCTGATTGATCGTCTGTACATCAAGCTCCTCTGTCGCGGGAGTGGTTCACTAGACTTTGCCAGAGCGGCGACACCAGCGCCGATTACGATATCGCGCCGTCCATCTTGCCCGAAATCAACAACGGCTGGCTTCCTGAGCCAATCTCATTTCTTAAACCCATACCCCGGTTGCCACTATTGTCCTGAGCTTGTCGACCAAGGCTAGTAATGAACCAGCCTCGTCAGAGGTTGCTGCGCCCAGTTGACTATTCTGTAGATCCTCGCTGTACGTGTGGCGCAGACTTGCGACGACTGACCAAACCCAGCTGTACAGTAATCACTAATAAATCCTCCCACGTAGCCACCATTTTGCAGCTCCGTCCCATCCGTCAAACATCGTCATCACTTTGCTATCCGTCTTACCCCTCGACGGCCCCCAACTGCTGCGAATATCTCCCAGACACGACCCCAGCAAGGCATTCTTCCTCATCCATCATCACGTTGGGCTTCAATGGCCAGGCACTTCAATGTTTATCCGTCTCCAAGAAGCTTCAGCCTTCTCTGCTTTCATGTATGATTTGTAACAGCCTGCCTACACAAGATTTAAATAACCACCAACGAATTGGTAACCAACACGATCCGGGTACGGCCCCAGTCACATCACATCCACGAAGTTGAACAAACACAGCGCTTAGGTTCGCATTACCACGTAGTACATTCCTCAAGCAGCTGCATGCAACCATGTCCATGTGCCTAACTAGATAAAACTCTTCTACAGTTGGATATCCATCATCAACCATGCATCATCCCATCTCCGTGTTCGTTCGTTACCAAGCACCTCACATCAAATGCCTTCCGGATCATCTTCAAGCAAAGAAATACCCTTCGCCACGCCGCCCCCAAATATCATTAAACTATTCCCTGCCACGCCGCTCCTAGCTCGTTAAACATGACAAGAATTGCCTAAAATGAAAGCCCAGCGTCTCCAATCAGCTCGCCACCGCCGTTTGACGCCTCTGGCTGTTGCCTCCGCCTCTCTTCTGGCTACCTGGCCGCGCAAGCGTGTACTTGGCGAACGCTCTCGCTAGCGCCTTTTTGCAGCTCACCTTCTGGCTGCCTACGAAGCTGTCGACCGTCACCGCAATGGCTCGGTCAATGTCCTGCGTCGAGCAGTATTCCGACAGTCGCATTCGGCAGAATGCCTCGCTAATTCGGATGATAGCCTCCAAATGACGGACCTACTTCCCGTTAATATCTCGCCTTGCGTCACACAAACAAATCTCCACATACCGTAATTGGGTAGGCTCCCGTAGCCAGAGACTCTCGTCTCATGTCGGCGAACAACCGTGCAATCTTGTCCTCATCCACGTGATACAGCTTCGGCTTGCACCGTTCTCGGGCGTACAGAATGTACTTTCGCAGAAGCTCTTGCGGGATCTCGCCCTCGTGCTTCAAAGATGTCGATGTACCCTGAGTCTCCATCTGCGCCGAATCGTGCTCAACCTCCATCGAGTCTTGCTGTGCCAAGGGGTGGCTACGGCTGTGTGAGCCCACAATGAACCTGGCAAGGCGCTCGTCTTCCTCTGGCTCAACCGTATCGCGGACCACGCAGAGGATATCGAAACGTGACAGGATAGGCTCTGTCAGCTCAACGTTTGAGGAGAATGGAATTGTAGAGTTGTATCGGCCACCGATGGGATTGGCTGCGGCAATAACACCACATCGAGCCTGCAGTGTTGTCACGATACCGGCCTTGGAGATGGAAATGGTCTGCTGCTCCATGGCTTCGTGGATGGATGTTCGATCTTGATCGTTCATCTTGTCAAACTCGTCAATCAGGCAGGTTCCTCGGTCAGCAAGCACCAAAGCACCGCCCTCCAATGTCCACTCGCTCGTCAGAGGATCTCGACGGACACTAGCCGTCAGACCGACTGCACTGGCACCCTGACCAGTGGCAAACACAGCACGGTGTGCCGTCTTCTCAACGTACTTGAGCACTTGGGACTTGGCAGTACCGGGATCACCAAGGAGGAGCACGTTGATGTCTCCTCGCAGGTGATGCATGCCCTTGGTAACCTTGGACACTCCGCCTAGCAGGGAAAGAGCCACGGCTGTCTTGATGTCTGTGTGTCCGTAGATGCTAGGGGCAATCGAGTTGATGACCCTGTCGATGATGTTGGGGTCTCGGGCTAGCTTGCGAATCTCATGCTCGTCTTCCTCCGTCATCCGGAAACCAGCCAGCTGGTCATGGGACTTGACAACGTTGTTGGCCTCGAGAATGGTAGCAAACACGGGGAAACCGTTGCGGTTGTTGAGCTGAGCATCGTAGTTGTTGCGGTAGATTCCCGTCACTTCAATCTCCTCTCCAGGCTTTGCCTTGTCAATGAGATCCCAGAGAAGAATGACCTCTCGGTGGCGGGGCAATCGACCAGCGGGGACAGTGCCAGGCGACTCTTGGAGAGTGAGTTTCTGGTAGTTTCGGTAGACCGTCTTCTCAGAGTTGAGGGTGAAGGGACCACGAGACTGGCAGCTCTGGCAGTAGCTGATCTTGACCTCGACATTGGACTCCTGCTGGAAGGGTCCCAGGGTCTCGCCACACTTGGAGCAGTCAAACTTGACATACTTGAGCTGGGGGAAAACGCCGGATCGTCGAGTAACGACACCACTGACTCGTACCAAGCAGTTTAAATGAGATTGACGAAGCTGACGGAGGGTGTAGTGGACAGGGAGATCGAAGATGCGCACGTGAATCTCCGAGTGAATGCGCTCGTAATCGGGATAATGGAGGAGGACGACGTCCATGGCGACGTCGTCAAAGAGCTTGAGCATCTCGGCGGGGGCATTGGCCAAGAAGTAAGCAAGAATGGCCTTGCTTTCCGAAAGGTGCTCGTATGAGACCTCTAGGGACTCGGCATTGACCTCACCGAGGGTTCGGATGCGGTTACCGTAGACAGACGATCCAGACGTGTCGGTGTACGATGTCAAGAAGGCTTTGAACTCTCGCTTGATGGTTCGCTGGACGGACGGTTGCAACACCCACTCGGTCAAGCTCGCAGCCTTTACATCACCGAGAGCCTCGAGAGACAACTCCTCGGCCATGATATCGGTGTCCATGACATCGTCAGGGTCCTCGTCGTAATGGTGGCGTCGGCGGCGGGGTTGGGCAGTCAGATCAATATCGCCTTCATCGTCGTCGCCGGGGAGGAAAGCTGCGGGGATTCGCTGTCGGCGGGCTACCTCTCGGTCTCTTCGGTTGAGTTGGGACTCCAGCTGTCGTCGGGCACCTAGATCCATGTCGGCGTAGTCTGCCTCATCGAGGTCGATGCCTTCGTAGGTGTCGTTTTCTCGATCTCGGTAATCGGCCTCGAAGCCCTCACGGAACAAGTCGACATCGTCCTCGGCCATCTCATCGAGTTCATCCAGGTCATCTTGGATCTGAGCCTCCTCGTCAATATCGTCATCGTCGTCACCGCCGTGGGCAATGTTGAACTCGGCGGGAGGGGACGAGGGCATAGGGCTGGAGCCCAGGCCAACGGATGAGGCGCCATCATCACCACCGCGCGATCGTTTGCGACTTGATCGGGGATCGGATCGCCGGTTGGCGGACCCTGGGTTATTTCGTAGCGGGGAACTGGCGGGTTGTTAGAGACTGAAGAAAAAGGGGAGGGGTTGATGCAGGCTGGCTCACCTCATGATTGTCCGTCCCTATCGACAAATTGACACCTGAAATATGTGTGAAGATGTCCAAGTTGAGGGGGCAACGGCAAAGTGGCGGGTGCAGGGGATGGGGATGGAGGGGTTGTGCTGTTGTGTCGTCAAAAAGAGGCCAGAGGGAGGATACAGGCGAGATCAAGCGAAAGTGGAGGCGGGCGAGAAGGAGAAGCGCAATTTCGCGTGTCGAGACGCGATTCCGACGCGTAAAGTGACGGCGCTAATTCGGGCTGGCATTAACGCGTAAAGTGGTTGACCACAGGGACCACAGCGCACCAAGGTACCTGGAGCACGGTCTCTAAGCCCAAGACAAAATATTAGCCACATATGCTGAGATATCTACGCCACACAGTGTTCGCGGTATTCTGTCACCTATCCCTCACGCTTCTTATCGAGGCTGACTCTCCTCACTTCCCACCAGCATCATCGTCACTGCGACCGTGGAGCTTGGCTGCATTCCTCGTCATCGGAACACCATCTTTCCATCGCCCACTGCGCCTCATCCCTTTCGAATTCCCCCTTTTAATTCCATCCCCATTCCATCATGTCGACGGATGCTGATTCCTCGGCGCCTGCTCTGGCCGTGGACCAACCCGCGCAAACCGGCATCGCGCGCAAAGACAGCTTCTCTGGCAGGTCGCATGCCTCCAACGACTCCCAGACGGCAGCCGAGTAAGCATCAATCCCGCTTCTTGAATGCGCTCTTCTAACAGCTCTAGGTTCATCCGCAGCCAAGAACTCCTTGAGGCTGATGCCCGCGAAGCCCTTCCTTACGTACGGCCATTACCCTCCCATACCCATCGACCTACCTACTTACCTTCCCTAGAGCATTGAGCACTGCACCAAGATCCTCGGTCCATTGCGGCAAAATGTCTTTGCTTGCTTGACCTGCAATCCTCCGCCTGCAAAGGCTGGCGGTGCTTGGAACCCCGCTGGTGTCTGCTACGCCTGTTCCGTCCAGTGCCATGGCGAACATACCCTCGTCGAGATTTTCCAGAAGAGAAACTTCACCTGCGATTGCGGCACGACTCGAATCCCAGCGACTAGCCCATGCGCCTTGCGCACCAACGAGACTACCAACACCCGCGGTGGAGTCCACTCGGAGGAGCCTGATGCCAACAACAAATACAACCACAATTTCCGTAACCGATTTTGTGGTTGCGAATGCGATTACGACCCCTTTCAGCAAAAGGGCACCATGTTCCAGTGCCTTGGTCTGGGGACACAGGAAACTGGTGGATGTGGTGAAGATTGGTATCACCCAGGCTGCCTAGTGGGCATGGGGCCCAATTGGTTCGAGAAAATGGAGAAGAAGCAAAACAAGCCGTCCCAGGAAGGCGCCGATGGTGCGAAGCAGCTGACCACCATTTCCGAGGGCAACGAAGAGCAAAAAGAGTCTAGTGAGAAACCAGCTGAAGAGACGGCCAATGAGACGGCCGTCGTTGAGGAGGAGGATGACGACGACGAGGTGCCCATGCCCCCAGGATTCCCAGAGGAAGAGGATTTCGAGGGATTCCTTTGCTACAAGTGCGTCGAAGCAAACCCTTGGGTAAAGCGTTACGCTGGCACCTCTGGGTTCCTCCCTGCTGTTTTTGTAGACCAGGCTAAGTCTACTCTTGAAGGCAGGCCGGTGGAGGAGACCAAGTCGGTTGAGGTTCAACCAGTAGAGCAGGCCAAGCCAGCAGAGGAAGCCAAACCGATGGAAGAAGCCAAGCCGGCGGAGGAAGCCAAGCCAGAAGAGGAGGCCAAACCGGTGGAGCAAACATTGGTGTCCCGCAAGCGCAAGGCCGATGATGATGACGAAGAGAGCACAGAGGCTAAGCGTCTGAAGAGTGAGGCTGGCTCCGACACCAACGAAACCCCCGCCGTTCTAGCTGCGCCGTCCGAGGAAGTATCATCCACCAAGGAGGACTCCGACTGCAAGCTCCGCAACCTCTCACCCGCACCCAAGGGACAGTTCTCCCTCTTCTTCAAGGAGGACTTCCGGGAAAAGTTCTGCCGCTGCTCCTCGTGCTTCCAGAGCCTGAACGCCCACCCGCAGTTGACGGAGGAGGAGGATGTTTACGAGCCGCCCATGTCCGAGGAGGGCGCCTCGCAGCACGGCGGCTCCACAAACGGCAGCGGCAGCCTCCTCGAACGTGGCGAGAGCGCCCTGCGCAACGTCGACCGCGTCAAGGCCATTGAGGGTGTCATGGCCTACAACCACCTCAAGGAGCGCCTCAAGCCCTTCTTCCAGCAGTTTGCCGACAGCGGCGAGGCCATTGGCGCCGAGGACATCAAGGCCTACTTTGCCAAACTGCGCGGCGACGAGCAAGGCATTAAGGAAGCCGGCGAGGCGGCCGCGTCGTCATCTAAGGAGGGAGGTGGGGAGGGGGAGGGAAAGGACGGCGGCCGCAAGGAACAGAGCGGATACTGATGCAAGGCGTATGAGGGTTGAGATTTTGGGAATTTACTGGGTATGGCAGGATTCTAGTCCTGTGTAATCATATGAGATGTACTATTATGACGAGGCGCGTGGCTCTGGGGAACAAATTGCACACCAACGTATCGAGGATAAGCGACAGGATTCGGATGGGGCAACATCAAGTGCCTAAACGTAGATGCTTGAAGATGCAAAATCTAACCTCCTTTCTAACAGCCGACTACAAAAGCCCAACCATCATCCCTGAGTTCCCTCCCAAATTGTACAAATACAAAACACCGTCCTGGGCCCTTGTGCCCTTCTTTGCCCTTTATTCATTACAGTTGGGTATCGCTGAATCAAAAACGCAGCCCCTTTCATCCCATCTTGTCCGCGGTGAGTCCAGACGCACATCAAGCCAACCCCCCCCCCCCTCTTCATTGCCCCGTCGAGCCTGTACTCGACGCCGCGCTCAGGGGTCGCGGTGGCAGCGCAGGCTGGCCGCCCGCCGAGTCCTCGCGCTGCATGGCGATGCCGCCCATCATGCTCATCGGCATCCCCATTGCCATGCCCATGCCCATGACGTGCATCTGCTGTCCCGACTGGCCGCCGCCGTCGCTGTCCTCAGCCTGGCTGTCCATCTGCTCCTGCGCGGCCTTGAGATCGAGTTCGTGGAGTCGCTTCTTCTCGGCGGGGTCGATGATGTCGTCGTCATCGCTCCAGTAGAAGTCGTCATCCTCGAGCTCGGGCATGGCCATGCGCTTCCAAAAGCGCAGCTCCTGGCGAGCGGCCTTGTCGTCAACGCGGCGGTCCCAGCGGGCTTCGTCCTCGTCGTACTTGCGGCGGAAGTCGCGCAGGCTGTCGTTGGCCTTGCCGGCGTGGTGCTGCATGGTCCAGATCTGCTCGCGCAGGCGGGCGTTCTCGTCGCGGGCATCGGCGAGCTGCTTGCGGTAGGAGCGGTGCCAGGATGCTACATCGGTGACATGTTTGGTCTTGTATTCGTGGAACTGGCGCAGCATGAGGGCCATGGCGTTTGCGTACTGGGATAGGAGGTTGGCGTTGGCGTCGCGGCTAAACTTGGCCTTTTCGAGGGACTCGGAGAGGAGAGAAATGAGGGCGTCCAAGTTTTGCTCTTGGCCTGGTGGGGGAGACATGTTAGCAGTGAGCCTTGTCAAGTCGCGTGTTGCCTTTGAAATCGGGGGTGAACGTACTACCGAGGTCCTCCGCAGCGCCGTCTATCACCTCGTCATTGCCCAAGGCATGCGTCCTGGCGCGATTCCGTACGCGACCCAGCCCGCTGACAATGTCCTCAGTGACGCGACGATTCTCCGCGAGCTGGCGGCTCAGCTCCTCGACCATGCCGTAGATATAGTTGAGCTCGGCCTGGTGGCCGGCGGGAGTGGGCACGGGCATGCCGGCGGCCATGTTTGTGCCGTTCATGCCGTTCATCATGTTTGCGTGGTGTTGCGGGTGCTGCTGGTGCTGCGCCTGTTGCTGGCTTTGCAGCTGCTGTTGATGGAGCTGGAGCTGTTGTTGGCCCTGCAGAGTGCCGACGCCAGCGCCTCCACCGCCGCTGTTGGTGCCGTTGCTGTTGCTGAGGTGTTGCTGCGCAAGTTGCTGTGCGAGCTGCTGTTGAGGTGATATCTGCGGGTGAAGAGGGAGTTGTTGTTGTTGTTGTTGTTGTTGTTGGTGTCGAGCCGCAAGCGGGGATGGGGACGGAGACGGATCGTGGGGGTTTGGAGGCGTCGGAAAGTTCATGTCTTGCTGGCTAGGGCCGTCTTGGGTCGTCTTTATTAGAGGTTTGTCTTGTCTTGTCTTGGGCTAGCCCCGGATAGTCAAGTGGAGTTTTGTACTTATCAGGTGTCTATGATATCTCTATACAGGGGTTACATTGAACATCATCACCAACACACCTTGGCATGAGATATATCCAGTGCCATTGCTTTCTGTTGAGAAAGCATTGAAGCACTAGCATCTCGCAAAAAAAGTTCACGTGGTTGATTCGTCGGGCATATAAAAAGTCATTTCATCCGGCACTACGCTTCAATTCGTTCTTTAGCTATCGTCGGCACATCACACAATCCAGATTTCTTCTCCTTTTTCCCCGTTACTTTTTTGCTCTGCTCTTTTCTCTCACTCTCTCATACAAATATACGTCGACACATTCGTCATTGCTTCATGACATGTGCACTCTCAGAGCATGTTAAACACAAAACGCCTGGTCATAACGTGTCAGCATCCACGCGTGGACATCATCGCCATGTAGCGAGCGATCCATCCTCCAAACTAAGAAATATATCATGTCATGTACGTCGTTTCATCGTTGTCGCGAGTTCGCCAATCGTCGTTTCCTGAGGGCGAATAGGAAAAAAAAAACCTGGGTCCAGTCAATTCCTCCTTTTGTGTCAGCCGGCTTAGGTCGCATCAACCTCCATTCTGTCCTCTGTAGGTTTAGCTTCAATTGTCGACTTCTCCTCGGATTCTGAGTTCTCCACCAATGACACAGTGGTAGGGTCTTTATGATCCAACACTGTTGGTCCAACTCCGTTCCCGGTTCCTCCTCCATTTCCTGTGCACAGCCGATACTCGCCATCTGCTTTGGGTTCGATGATGTTCTCATCCAACGCCCATTTTGCGAGAAGCCGGTCAACACCTAACCTCTGACCTTCTCCCTTTTCCATATGGCGCCCAACGTGCTCAGTCCACTCATCCCATGACGTAGGGCCCTCAAAGACCGTCTGGCAGTCAGCCTTGGGGCATGCTGACCGCTGAGGGGGGTGGCGTCGTTGAACGAGGCAAGACACCTGCATTTCTTTGACGTGGGTCTCCCACTCAGTTTGAAGTTTGCTGTCTCCTTTTGCAATCGCCCTCTTGATCTGGAAAGGAGCATGCATCCGCCGCAGGTGCTGCGTAAACAAGTCCTTTCTGTTGAATTCGTTGCCCCTGCCTTCCGTGGTGCTTTGTGTACAAGCAGAGCAACGGTAGTACTGCAGGCAGAGATGTTGCGAGGCAATGTGCCGCTTCCATTCGTTCTTGGACCCAAACGTACTTGTGCAGCCAGCGAACGAGAATGCACAAGGGAACGGCCGAGTGTGGGCAGCAGCGATGTGCTTCCGCAGGGAAGACGAATCCTTGAAAGGGGTATGACTGCAATGATTGCATCGTGTGTCCTGTTTCGGGAGTGACCGTCTCGGGGCCTTCGATCTCGAATTCGGTGTCATTTTGAAATCCGTCGATGCCAGGGAGTCATCTGCACCAGATTCAGTTGCATCATGCGAGTTCGTTTCTTCAGTCCTAACCTCAGGCAAGCCATCGGGTAAGATCGTTCGGGGTCTGTCCACTCCCTTAGGGGTCTCATCGCTTCGGTGGCGAACATGGCTGAGGGCCTTCAGCTGCTCTGCTGCTTCCTGCATCTCTGCCGAATCTTCCCCCTCATCCTTTGGTTTGACGTGGATGCTCGCAGCATTGATGGGTACGAAGGAACTGGTTGTAGGACTGGTCTGGGGGACATAATCGGGTCGATCAACGGGAGTGGGTCCATCTCTCGAGGCAGAGGAGTGGAATGTGTGTTCATGGCCATCCCCTTCACGGCGTATGCGTGCAGGAGTTCCTACGGCATGTTCCCTGGCCTCCAGGAGGATGCGGCCGTCCTCCACTTCCTTGGCCGATGGCTTGATTCCAGAAGAGCCAACCAACCTTTGATACAGGTGGATCATGTTATGCGAGCTGATATATCCCAGGAAGCAGCAGACTTTATCATGCTGAACCACGTTCCAAATGGAGTGCGGCATAGAAATGAGGAGCATTGTGGGGGGACCCAAAAACATACCCTCGACAGCAATCTTAGCCCCGAGAGGAGGCGTGTTGTGCAGCCATTGAGAGAAGAATGACATGTCAGGGCTTGCATCACCAACAAATGTGGTACAGACGAGGATCCGAGGTTCATCAAACCTGAGATCAACAACGGATTCGGGATCGATGAGCTGGTCTTCACGATCCCTCGCACCCTGGCCATCCGCATCCGTGCCATTTTGCAAACCCGTCTGTGTCCGGGCCGGCAACGGTGCGAGACTAAGACTCTGCCCCTTTCCGGGTGTGAGAGTGAAGAAGATGGGGGTTTGGGCAGCAGGCGGCGGGTTTCCAGTGGCTCCATTAGTTGTACGGGAAACCTGCGTGTGCTGCTGCTTCTGAGCAAAGACCTCCTCATGCAGTCTCTGGGCGCTGAAAGGTCTCCCAGAGCCAAGTTTATGCAATGCTTCCACCATGTTAGATGTGAAGGAACGTTCTGAGCTATCTGGTTGGTTGCGATCCGGGGAACAGGCAGCAATGGCCTGTTTTACTCCATGGCTGCCAGCTGTAGGGGGATCTGGTACTGAGCATGTATCAAGCAGTAAGAGGATGTCTGATTGAGCATCCTCGAACAGGCAGCGAACGCCGTCCCACTTTAGCTTTGCAGCGTCTTCCCGAGCATTGCTATGAAGGTGGTCAGACACGGGAGTCGGATCTGGTCAAATAACAGCCTACTCACCACGCCCAAAAGAGCTGGCCATCGGCACCTGCGTATCCGTGACCAGCATAATAAATAATGAGGAGGTGATTGGCTCTGGCATGTTCAAGAAATGAGGCCATCTGAACGCCCAGTTTGATGCTGGGATTAGGGACCGTGGGAATATGCCATCGTTCGGTGCGGAAGTTGTACTGTTTCTGAAAGACCTGCTCTAATGCAACGAGATCCTCGTCAACCGATTCGTCTTCTTCCCACCTCAACAGCAGAACGGAGACATCAGTGTATGGTGGGCGCTCCGTCTGGCGCTGGATGAGCATGGCAGCATCTTGGAGGTGGCGGGCAAAGGACTCAAAGTCATGACGTTCGGTAATGGGAGCTTCTTGCACGGGGTAGTGCTGCTGAGGCTGTTGAACGAGCTCAAGTTAGCACAAATGGTGACTGGACATTCGGGGTGGTTCGAGGGCGGAGGGGCTGACCGATTCGTGGGGGTACGGGGCAGGCTGAGGCTTGGGAGTTGTAGCATTGACCTTGGGAGCCAGCTTCCGCTTTTTGCTGGAGGGTTCCATGGACGAGAGGCGGTGGTCGACGGTTCGGAGGAGGGATTGTCGTGGCTATTGGTAGGGGACCATTGATTGGCGGACGGGTAAAACAGCGGGTGGACGATGACCAGGAGCAGGTGATGGAGGAGAGGGGCCAAGATTGACGGAGATGAGGGCTCGAGGCTGAACGCTGGCAGTAGGAGAGTCGAGGGCGCGTGGACGAAGTGCCGAGAGGCTGAGAAGAAGAGGTGGAGAGGGGGCAAGGCCACACCGCGAGCTGGAGAGAGATTGACCGATAGACTGAAGAGATTCCGGGAGATACCGAGGGACACTGGGAGGGGGGAGGGAAAGAGACGGGGGTTTACGAGGGAAAACAAAATAGGGACAGGAGGCCCAGAAGGAAGGCAGAGAAACGGAGAGGGGCCTAAGAGAGTGAGCAAGAGAGGAGGAAGCGGGTGAGAGGGAGCGAAGACCGAGACCCGTGAGAGCGAGAGAGAAGAGAAGAGGGAATAAGGCTGGCGTAGGCTGGAATTGGGGGATCGAGGCTCGCGCAAGGCTGTCGTGTCTCTGGAGCCCAATGTGGAAATGTGGGGGAGTATTGGCCTGTGATTGGCTGGTAGGCGAAGCGCAAAGGACCCGCGGACAGTGCAGAAATGGGGCTTTTTGCGTCGACGCCTCGACGGGACAAACGGGGTGGGGACAGGGAGAAGGCAGGAGCGACCCAGCAGCACCCGGCAGGGCCAGCAGCAGGCGGGAGAGGGCAACAAAGCAAGCCGAGAGGGGCGGGCTCCGCCTTCCCGTCAGCCTCTCACCTCTGGGCTCTCACCTCACACATGCTCTCACACACTCACTCACTCACACCACACAGCTCCCACCGTACAAAGCAACCCGGCTACGTACGCAAAGTTCGGGCTGTCACAAACCCGGACATGCCGTTTCTCCTGGTGTTTTGTACGTCAGCCCAGAAAACAAGACAATTTCATCCTCCAAAGGCCAAGGATCACTCTTGACAAGGTTGCAAGGGCGGGTGGCGGGCAGCGGATGACAGATACGGCGTAGAGAGAGGGGAACAACGTGGGAAAACCCGCTTGATTGAGCATGTACGGTCTGCGGGGAGAAGGCGGAAAGAGAACCCAGCAGGCCTATAACGGGGGTTCAGCGGGCCAGCCAAGCAGAGAAGCAGGAATTACCTGCAGCATCTCCAGTCTTCAGACCTACCTTACACCACACACAGTCCGCCGAGTCCACAGATTCCATACAGTCCACACAGTCCACACAGTCCGCACTACTCCGTTATACTCGCAGCCTCCTCCGCTCGGCCTACACTGCTACACTCTACACACTACAAACCATCTACCTCCACGCTACACGATACTGCAGACACGCGGCCGGCTGATTCTGGTGCATCTGCAGCCAATGGCGCGCTCTGTTTACACCCGTCCCCCTCACTCTATTTCCCTCTTCCGCTAATTATTTTTTGCATGTGTGTGTGTGCAGCTCCCACTGCACCCGGTATACGGTCTACCCTCCTTGAACATTCAAGATTAACAGCCCCATTCCCAAAGTCCCAACAGCTCCATCGACTTGCTCCCCTCGTCTGTCCGTTGCACGGATGAGGCACATGCCCTACCTAACCGGTCTCATCTGGCACCTGACTGAGACCCGCCTCCTAACACCAATGTCAGCAAGCAGAGACCTGCCTGCCTGTATGACTTTACCACTCCAGCTAGCACCTCCCCACCCTAGCTACCCGACGATGCGGCCGCGGCCTCCGTCGAGTGGAGTAATGGCGCACCCTCCCCTCTTCCACCCCGGCCGGCGACTGTCAATGGTGGGCGACCAGAAGTGTCCGAGTATCGGTGCATGATTTGCGGACGAAGCGGACGGAGTGGCCAAGAGACAATCTCGGAATGGGCAGTGAGAGGTCGCCCGGAGGACAACAGAGAGGGCCGCGAGTGGATGAGACGGCCGAGAGGGCTACGCTACAGTAGCACCGGCAGCAAGAGGCACAGCTCGCATCATCATGATAGGCTCAGCCCCCTCCCAAGTCCCAGCCGGGTCCAGCAGGAACGCAGCCCAGCAAGCAGCCCAGTCCAGCCTGGCTGCCGCCCAGTTCGATACCGGCAGTCGTGGACATACCATTGTCCAGCACATCATCCATCCACACACCCATTCATCCATGCCGAAGGCAGGGCTGTCTCGTTGTCTCGCCCGTTCACTCATGCTTCACCGCCGAGCCGACGAGACGGCCAAAGCGGCACAGGGTCGGTGACCTCCTCTCCAAGTTCCCCGAGGTAAGTCGGAGTTTGTCTTACTTGACATTGGCGGGTATTGGAAAAAGGTAGGTTCCCAAGGTCCATGTCCATCAAAATACCGGCCACCATAGACTGCAACCATGGAAAGGTGAAAGTCAGCCGGGTGAGGAGATGAGGCCGTGCTTTCGTCCCGTTGGCCGCTGTGATGGCTGCATATGTGAGGTTGCTGTTTGTTATGATCCAAAGTGGGGTGCTTCGTACATATTCGTACATGCCAGGCCGGGTTGGCTTTGTCCTTTTGGCCGCCTCAGTCTGAGGAGCCAGCCTCAACTCACTCGCCATCACCGTAGACAAATACTCGACTTCGTACCCCCACTTTGGCGCACTGATTAACACGAAAAGACAAGCAAGGGCCGCCACGGCCTGTTTGTCTCTCATACTGACTGTCCAGGGAATCGTGAGGGTAGACTGTCAACTCAATTCCAATCCGGAGCTGCGTCGTCAGCCATTGAGGCAGGGTTCCAGGTTGCATGGTGCTCCCTGGGATAATGGGCGTTGGAGGACGGGTGACGGGATCATAGATGGATGTCCCAACGCAAGATCCCTTCCCCTCCTCTCCCTCGATGGAAACCCCTCTTCCGCACTTTGTTCGTCCCCAACATTGTTGTGTTGTCAAGCCGAATGGGTGCAAGCCTGGATTGTCCGCCTGGTGCCACAGGGCAGATGATTCGACAGCTTCATGGTGCATTCTTAGGCGGTGGCTTCTTTCCGAGTAGGCTGCATTTTCAGCAGCAGGACTGTGGAACTTGATTGGACTCGAGGTATCAGTTAGTGTTGGCAGTTCGAGTCTAGAGTCTTGGAGTCTGATGTTTGGAAGTTTGGGCGTGCATGCATCTGTCCGCCCTGCAGCTTCTGCCGAGTTGATGTGACTGGTTTCATGCCTTTTTGGTGTGAGGCCACACACCCACCACGGCGTGAGCGGGCATGGATAGGCATGGGAAGCACATGGGCTATCAGCCTCGTCTGCAATTCTTACTAGTGCCAAGAGCGAGGTAGCCTCGACGCCGTTGCAATCACATCACAGCAGAGTTGTAGGGGAGACAGAGGTGCATTGGGAAACCCGACCAGTCACCCAATGCCCAATTTACTTTAAAGCTGCGTCTCCGAAGCGTCTAATTGGTTCGTTGCATTCGCCGAACTCCCTCCACCTTTTCTTCCACATGTATGAATTCATACACGGCTTGCTGCTGTGTCTCGGGTGTGGTGGGCTCCCTCTTAGTGGTCCGGCTCGCCACCCATTCAAGATAGTGGTGAATCGCTTCTAAAAAGGGACGCAAATCTGTTCTGTTTATAGCGGCTTGAAACAGACATATGCCTGCTTTGATGCGGTATCCGAGGGTACCCCAGGAATGTCCGGGCTTTAGATGGCCGTAAGTGGTGGATTGGAGCGACCGACTGGGAGAGGGAGGGGCATGAGAGCTGAAGATGACGACGAGAGAAGGCTCGAGTGTGGCGAAGCACAGCCACTCCGTCTCCATAATTCAACCGTCGAATTGAACCTTGGCAGACAGTGCACAGCGCGCACACAAGCACAGCCCAAGGTGGACGCCAAATTGCCCATCGCAAACCAATTGCGTTGCTCATAGTTGGCGAGTCACAGTTTCAGTAAATTCCTAGATACATACTGTAGAACTTGCGATTACACAGTAGGTACCAGTTTGTATAATACCAAGTGCAGGATCTTGGCTTGGCGAACGCAGCCTTGGATCACCCGGCAGCTGGCCACCAGTCAAACCAACAGAAACGACGGAAACAGCGGAAACGACTGGAACCAGAATGGTCACCGGGCTCGAGTGGGCTTACCCACCCCTTGGAAGCACCCTGGAAGCACCCTGGAACGATCGATCCGGATTCTCGTCCCCATGCGACGGCCCCGGCGGAGGCTGAGACTTCACTGGCCGGCGGAAGGAATACGGACACAGCATATGTTGTAACCGAGAGCGAGACGAGGCGAGGAGGCGAGGAGGGAGGAAGAGGCGAAGTCCAGCAAAGACCAAGAGCCCCCTTCGTCTACGCAACAAAGTCCGCTGCGCAGATTATAATAAAAGACCTCCCACTCTAAATCCGAGAGCCAAGACCGAGGGCCGCTGCACAGCCACTCCCACCTTGTAGTGACTGGTTCCACCAAGCAATGACGAAGGGTTAGATGGCAGCCTGGCAGAAGTACCTCAGTACCAATGGTACTTTTCGTAATCCGTCGCACGTAGAATTGTCTGCCCCGTCGCCTTTACGATCAAGAAGTTGATGTGGATTCCGCCTTGCAAGTTGCCCATCTCTCAACCTTGAACTGCATGCATAGGATTACCTACAGGCAGGGCACCCGGGCACCTCCCGTGGCGCCCGGCGTCTCTAGCTCGCTGCTGTTCTTCGCACCCTGTCTCCCGCCAGTTCGTCCCCGCCGCAGTGCCGTAGCAGCGTGGCCTTCTGCCCTGTTAGTGGGCGTGCGGCCACTGGAAGCTGTCCACCGATCCCCTGGAATTGGCGAGGCGACCCCGCTGAAAGAGGCGGGAGCTCAGGCGCTCGGGCTGCCCGCTCGTGCCGGGTTCTTGCGTGCTTGCGCCTGTTGCGTCACACTGACAGGGCCTCAGCGCTGTGAGCACCGGGCAGCCTGCCCTACTCAGCGGCCCTAAGCTGTAAGCGGGTACCGTTACGTAGGTAGGTACTTCGCGCCGTCCCGCCATCTTTCCAAGATCCATGCTGCCCAACGCCGATTTTGCTGCGCTGCATGTCAACCTGTAACCTGTGACCAACAAGCATCCAGCTACCAGCAGTCAGCTCGTACCTATTACCTGACAGGACGCTTTCTTTTTACCCCGTCATACCTACCTACATACCTACATACATCCTTCTCCATCGCATTGCAACGACGGATTGCGACTCTGCATTTCACTCCTCAACAACCCACCCAGCGACTCGAATCCGATCGTCGCTACTCCAGGAACACGCAACATCTTCAATCACAAGTCAAACACATTCCAGCAGGGCGAATCCAGCCCAGACATACCCCGCGCCCATGGACTCTTATGGAGTCAGGAGGAAGGACACCACAAAGGGACCGCCCCTCCGTGTCCTGTCGCTAGGTAAGCGCCCGCTCATTTTATTGCGAGCCTCGAAATGTCGGCTGAAGCCCTTGTTAACTTGCCCTGCCAGATGGAGGAGGTGTCCGCGGCTACTCCATCTTCATCATCATCCAGGAGTTGATGCACCGAACCTTTGTCGAAACCGAAGGCCGCGCTCCCCGCCGACACGAGATCCCCAAGCCATGCGAACACTTCGACCTCATCGTGGGCACCGGCACCGGCGGTCTGATCGCCCTCATGCTCGGTCGCCTGCGCCTGGACATCGAGACTTGCAAGGAGCTCTACGTCCGCCTCACCCGCATGGTGTTTGAGACGGACAAGACCATCGCCGGTATTCCCTACCGATCCACCCTGTTCAAGGCCAGCAAGCTTGAGGAGGCCATCAAGCAGTGTGTCCAGGAACACACTGCCAACGACAAGGAGGGCAACGACGGGTCCGAGCCTGATCTCTTCAGCCCCCTCAACCCCGCCCTCTATTCGAGCGCCGCGCCAAGGCGCCATGCCAGCAACGCCAGTGTCGTCAGCTTCAGCGCTCGCAGCCCTGCCGCCCAAATGTCCCGCCCGTCCATGAGCTCGAGGCATGGCGACCCCAACGCCAGGTTGTACGACTCCCGAGAGAACCGCACCAAGACGTAAGTTTCCAGCCATACCAGCCCAGACTGCCCCAAATTGTAGATGGTGTTACTAACGACCGCATCAGCGCTGTCACTGCTGTGTACAAGGGATCTCCTCGAGGCTCGCCGCCCGCCGTTCTCCGATCCTACGACTCCCGACGCGAGCCACCCCCCGAATTCGACTGCAAGATTTGGCAGGCTGGTCGCGCAACCTGCGCGATTGGCCTCGCTTTCAAGCCCATTCAGATCGGTCAGTCGGTCTTCCATGACGATGGTGTCGGCACTTTCAACCCCAGTCCCGAAGCCTTGGACGAGGCCGTGGTGAATGAGTGGCCGGGACGGGAAGTAGGCGTTTTCGTCAGTATCGGTACCGGACGACGCCCCAGAGGCAGCGATGCGAACTCGCAGATGTGGTATGAAGGATTTCTCGGCGACTTCGCCGAGGCACGACGGAGGCTGATCTCCAAGATCGAGGGGTGCGAGAAGATTCACGAGTACATGGTCCGGGAACATCTTTCGAAGCGTGGAGTCAACGTCGAGAACTACTACCGCCTGAACGTCGAGATTGGTGTGGGCGAGTTTGGCATGAACGAGTGGAACCGTCTGGGAGATATCAGCACGGGAACTCGGCGATACATGGCCAAAGATGCCGAGCAGAAGATGATCCGAGGCGTCACGACCAAGCTGGCCAAGATTTATCGAGCCAAGATGCGCTTCGAGCGAGCAGCCCGAGGAGTCCCTGAACTGGTCAAGTCAACCTCAACCACCTTTGAGTCTCCGCTCGCAGTTGAGCTCCCTGGTGACTTCCCAATGACGGTGCCGCTGCCACACAGTCCACCCAGCCGGTCGTCGTTCGAGTCTGGATCGGATAGTCTCCATATCCACAACGGCTATGCCTCCCCTCGCAGCTCCAATGAGCGCATCCGTCCCAGCACAGGGAACTCGGGGGGTTCTCCTCCTCCGGGCCAACGACCAAGGCCATCGGCGCCAAGTGCAAGCGCCCCATCACTCCAACACAATGGCCCGGATCACCTCACGGTGTCAGCTCCCACCCCATCACAGTACTGGGACGGTTCAGGGTCTGACTTGATATCCATCACGAGCCCAGATGAGCAACCGCGGCCGTCCTCATCATCGAAGCAGGCAGGTCCGCCTCCGACACGAATCGAGCCACCGCCGCTCCCACCCAAGACACCGCTCCCCGAGAGCCAGCAGGGAGGCAGACGGCCACCACCCGCCATCACGCCTCCGTATCCTCTGGACGACGAGGAGCCGCCGCCAGTGAACATGGCCCGAAAGCCTGATTACCGAGGCAGGAAATGAACAAGGTCATAAAAATGTAGAAGGGCATTAGGGAATAGGGGGACTAGGTTTTTGTTTCACGATTTGGTTCCCCGTCGCTATGACAGTTCCAAGCTGGGGATGATGTTCCGGTGCCAGCTCACCCGTCCCGGGAAAGGGACCCGGGATGTCTGAAGGCAGGGATGGCGTTGGGGATATTTCTTTTTGGGTTGATGATTGTTTGTTTCCTATGTTTGTTCTAACATATCTAGATACCACCGGGAAAGGAATACATACTCCAAGATTTGGCTTTTTTTTTTATCAGTTGGAGGACGCTGGAGGAGAAGAGCGAGTATGTGGACGTGTAAGGGATTCTTACTAGAACTTAGGTACACTGAACTGAACCAAACTGAATGGAAAGGATGCTTGAATGACTCGCACAAGAGGGACCCAAAACGATGGGTAAAAGCAATGGCCGTCTCTAGAGTGAAGTGGAATATAATAGAGCGATGCGATTGGGATGGTAGTGATGGCGAGGTGTTGCGACAAAGAAGTGGAATGAGAGTGACGCTGACAAGGCAGCCAATCAAGCGAACGAGGCGGCCTCGCATTGAAATTGCAGTTGACGGGGCAGAGGATGTGGCGGGGACTCTGGAAGCCTGGAAGGGTCTAGAGGCCCGGTTTCTGTCACTAACAACACACGTGTGAATGATCGTGGTGCTACGTAGGTAGTTTGGTAGCCCATTGGTATGGGCAGAGTCGAGTCAAGTGAATGGCCGCATCTGGGGTAGGCGCGCAAGGACCACGAGGCTTTACATTAGACGCCCCAGCTTCTTGAGCTGTCTGGTGAGGGTATGGATTGGTAAGTGGCCGAGTGTCCCATTGTGTGTCAGCTAGACGAATAGAGATGAATCAAGACAATCAGATGAGGTGCGCTAGTCAGGGACAGTGCCAGTGTCAGTGTCGTCAGTGTCAGTGTCAGTGCCAGTGTCAGTTGAATACTAATGCAGATACGATATGCTCCACGCCTACTTTCTGCCCTGGATCTCGCTACGGCTCGACGGATACGACGCAACTCATTAGCACGGTAGCATTATCTCATTCTCATTCCGGGGCTATCCAAAGGGCCCCGGGAGGTGTGGCGAGTGGTCCGACAAAGGCCCTGTGGCGGGCGATCCTCGAACGTTGAGCAATTGCCATCAATAATGGTCATCTTCCCAATTCCCCCCTTCAACTCGCTAACTCTACCGTGACGTGATAGCGGGTTTGTCAGTGCTGACGGTGTTAGTGTGAAATCACGGATGATTCCGTCAACAACGTGCTCGCCCTCTCCACGCACGGAAACTATGGGCTGTACGAGTAATACTAAGATCTTCATCCGAGGATCCCGTGCCGCAAACACGCCAGCGGAAGGCCCGTGGGAAGGCTATCCCATCCTACATGGCGCAGGGGACCTGTCCGGGGGCTGGGTTACAGGGGGCAACAGTGTTGCAGTAGAGGTCAACAGTGGCTACAGTGGGTGGCCCGTATCAGGGCAAACTCCGTGAGCACGGCTTGTGGCTGCACTGGAGGCCACAGTAGGGTGACGCCAGGCACTAACTAATTCGTGCCGACAGGCCTACAGGGGACGGAGAGACCCGCTCGCCGGCAGAATCGCGCTCTGGCATGCGGGTGAAGAAAGACATGGCTGTTGCTAAGACCTAGGACGTCGCAAGTTGCTGCCAATAGTAGGGGAGATATTGGCGCAAATCGGAAACGATCAACGTCGAAAACACGCTCGCCGGTCTCAGACGGCCATGGCTTCTCTGACTGTAATTTAACAACGTGCTATCTTCACTCGACTGGATGTGAGAGGGGTGGTCAGCCATGTACAGACTTCTTCTCACACTGGGACGGGGGTCCACTATGACATCCGCGGGCTAGCCTGGGGCCGGGGGGCGGGTGTATGTCCACCATATCTGTTAGCGCAAGGGCTGTCGGGGCGGATTGATGCCCCCGAGTCCGTCCTCTGGGATCTGCGTTACGGGATTCAAGAACAGGAAAAAGGTGCACACACTTGGCCGTTCTCTTCGAGACCCAAGGGCGGGGAGTGGATAGAGCGGATGGATCGATCGTGGTTGAAACGGGCATGTGAGCGGCCGAGATACGGAGTAGACAACGTAGAGAGACCGCCCAGCAGATGCTCCTAGGACCAGCCTCTTGTACCCCTCAACAAGAGGGGCCAGCAGCGTTTCTGCTGTACGAAGCCATGCAAAGGTACGAAGGCACCAAGACTTGGGAACCTTGCCCTCTTGCTTGACTCCATCTTGCATTTGCTTCTTCCTCTGTATGAGCCACATCAAAGTGGAGCGGATGTGCGGCACTAACACTCCCGTATGAGCTCAGGGCAACTATCCAGGTACCGCCAGCCTCGGCATCCAGCTCTCAGTCCCCGTACAGCGTACCCAGGCAGCGTATCCGAATGCACCACGCACGCATCTTCCAATTGCGCCATGACAAAAGTCCATCTGAAGCAGCTGCTCAACGCCAAAATCCCTCGCGGCCCTGCTATAATGCTTCCTTTTTCTTTTTTCCTTTCCGTTCCCGGCGTTATCCAGTCAGCCCCGGCCGAAGTGCGACGGGCCTCGCCCCCCGGTGGTCCAAGCCGGCCGGGCAAGGTACCGACGGGTAATTAATTTAGCTGGGTTAAGGTGGTGTCGCTGTCACCCACCCACACACACTGACACACTGACACTCAACGCGCACCCACCTCCTCGCTCGCAAAGGAGCTCCAGTTCAAGCTCTCCTAGAGCTCGTGAATACGCGGTAAGGTATTAGTTCGCGCGGCGCGGAAATCAGAAAGAAAGAAAAGGAAACCCACCCTCCAGCCTAACACCAAACAGGCTGGTACAGACAGTGTAGTGTACATGTCACCCACCCACCACTGGCTGTGTGTACCAGCCCTTCCCCCATCCAACTACTATTCCCCATCACTTTTCAAGACGCCATATCATATCCTCTACGCACCAGCCAGCCATATCAGCCCATGGAAGCCACAGTGCCTGCGTCTCACCCATCCTCTCATCCTCCTCCGCCTCCGCCTCTTTCTCCTCCCCTTGCCCTCCGCAAATCGAAATCCGGGCCAACTCGCTGGGCCTGTGGTAGTAGATTCGAACTGCCGTGCGAGGCTTGCCAACCTTACCTCCCCTTGGTCCTCGCCGGTAGTGCTGTGCCTAACTACCTGCCTTCCCAGCTAGCTCGAACGATGGGAAGTGGACTAGTCGGCTCCAGACCTCCCCTAGAGTAAGGCGCAGGGCACCTGCAAGCACGGAAGTACAGACGGTCCTGGACTCCTGGCAGGTTTAAGGCAGGCACCATCTCCGTCTCCGTCTTCTGTCGTGGTCCTGGCCCGCCCTGACGAAGCCATTCCTCTTTCTTGGGTCCTCTTTCTTTGGTCCCTCCAGTTTTCCCCCCTTGGCCTGTTTTTGATCACGGGGTTCCCGGGGTTTTTTTTTTTTTTGGACGGTCGACACATATTACCGTCCGTGTGCCCTTGCGATCGAGGCCTTTGACAGAAAGCTGCAGAGCAGTGACATCGGTTAACCTGCCCACGCGACATCACGACGCTCACTGGCTTGCCACATCCGTCCTCCCAACTCGACCACGTGGGACATCTTGTGCGCTGCGCCAACTGCGGCTGTGACTCCGATTCGCGACTTGTGGTTTGCGACTGCCAGTTGCGCCTGCGCCAGCGACTACCGCTGCGGCTTACGACTACGCCTGCAGGACTACTACGCCTGCAACGCCGACCAACGCCTACAACGCCGACTCCGACTTGCGACTCTGCCAGGGACTACGGCTTCGACTACGTCAACGTCTACGACTAGCAACTCCGACTCCTCTTCCACTTCGTTGTCTCGCCTTCACCCCATCGGCTTTGGCGCAGTGCTTCTACCAATTTTTGCCTTTCCACCTTTCGCCACCTTTGTGCTTGTTTTGGCCTCGCCTAAACGAGGCTGTTTGGACTCACTCTGCCCCTCCCATCTTCTCCTCTCATTTCTCAGTCATTTTCCTCCATACTTCCGCGCGAGGCGCCAGGCTTGTCTCTTTGGTGGGGATACGCACGAGATACGACTAGAGCGTGAGAGTCATGACCAAGGCGCGCGACAGACTTGATTGAAGACACTCACTCGTTTGCTCCATTGCTCACTTTTTGCGACTGAGCCGCAACGAACCAGGGGTCGTCTTTTTTTCTCACCACAAAAACCACACCAACCACCTCCGTAGCTTTTTTTCAAGCATTGCAGACGGGCATCAGCACGAGCTTCCCCGGTGTCCAGTGTTACCCGAGACTCCAGCTGCGGGACATACACACCGGACTGCTGCACGCCTAGATCTGCGGCTGTGCAACCAACAAGATCGAGATCCAACCCGGCCACGCCAACCAACAAACAAACCCAAGACACACCAAGCCGGCAGACAACCAGCCCAGCAAGCACCGCGACGCCACCCCCGGTGCATCTCGTGCCCTCTCCACACCGGCATCCAATCCAGCATTTCCCCTTCCTCTAACTTGCATTCAACTCATCGCCTTTGGGAGCTAGCCGTTGCTGCCGCAGCCTGAATTCATCTCCAACGCCCCAAACTCCTCTATCCTCCTACATCTCACCTGGTCTCCCCCTCTCCTCACCGTCTCACCGCACCCCCTCGTTTCTCTCTGCATTCTATCAACTCTCATCACCTTACCCCCATTTTATCACGTCGCCGAACCGTGCGGATGGGTCGCCCGCCTCCTCTCGCTTCCCCCCCTCGACTAAGCAGAGACACCGAGATTCAACATCGCCCGCTTTGACCCTAGTCTTCAACTGCCGGCCCGCTTCCCCAACCAACACTCCGGGGCCGGCCCGCCCCCTGTCGCAACCACCTCCGCTCCGACTGTGCCCCGGTTGGACTAACGGAGGAGCTTCGGGCCCGTCAGGTGGAGGTTGGTTCCAAGCTTGACGCCCCAGCCGGCGCCTTAGCCTACCCCCTCCGTGCCACTCCCGAGTCCGCATCCGCGTCCGTGTTGGCCGTCACCCTACCTGTCGTCCTACCATCCCGTGCTGTCGAATCCCCGACGGACAACACCATGCCGGGTTCCGAGGCCTTACAGACACAGGCCGCTCGTCGCCGTGCCGAGCGCCAGACGTCGTCATGTACCGAGTGCCGTCGTCGCAAGCAAAAGGTAAGCTCCCTTCTCAGTTCCGACTCTCTTCATATCCTGCTCCCATTCTGCCGGTGTTCGGCTCACCTTTCTCGCTACTACCCCTCTCCTTTAACGCATCCGTGGCGATAGTCAGTAGTTGACACTCGTCTGGATGTCATGGCAAATCCTTGATGTTAACACGACTCGTCGCAGTGTTCCCAAGGCCAGCCGTGTACCAACTGTATCCGTCGATTTCCCCAACCCATCTGCGAATACAAGGCCAAGAGCCCCAAAAGGTGAGTTATCCTCAAGATGTCACCACCCGAGACACTCCCCGCTTCGGGATGCACAGACATTGACACCCATAACTGTAGGCATCCACATGCGGGAGCGGCCGAGCGGCCGCCCATGGCGGTGGCAGTCAGAAACGGCCCCTACGGTCACCTCAACCCTGCTGCGATCCACGATGCTATCCTCCAGGTAGACGAGTCCTCGCATGCGATGCTGGGTGATTCTCCCGACTCCAACCACTCCTCATCCTCATCAGACCACAGCTCTGATCAAACCTCACCCACTGAGACAACAGCAACCCCCTGGGTCCCTTTCAAAGTAACCTTCGACGAGGAGAATGACCCCGAGACCATGCTTGAAAACCTTCGTGTGATTTTCGAACGTCGTCTCAGTATCGCCAACCGTATCCCGGAGAAAGAATGGACAGATGACGACGCAAAGGCCCTCATAACGGCAGAAGACGCCCGCCGACCCCTAGCTCTTCCCGTCGAGGGCGCGATGGAACAGCTCCGCTTTTTGCCCATGGCTCCAACCAAGATGAACAAGGAGCTTGTGCGGATACGTAGGTGTTGCACAAGACCCTCTATGTTGAACCTCGCTGACTGCTGATGGGTTCACAGATCTACAATTGCTGTGCCGCTTCAAAGTGTCCGTGGACGGAAATCCGGATCCTAACAATGCCTTCATGAAGCACTGGGTTCCATGTTGCGTACAAGACCCTCTCCTCTTACAAATTGTTTTGTTTACATCTGCTTGTTTCTTTTCTGAAACGGGTCATATCCCCAAGACATTGGCCATGATGCACAAGGGCAGGGTGTACCACATGCTTAACGAGCAGCTTCAACACGAAGCCACTATGACTAGCGACACCTCCATCCTTGGTGTTGCCCAGATGGTCATCGATTCCTGGTACTGGGGAGCCACGGCTGATCTGAAAGCGCACATTCGAGGTCTCAAACAGATGATCAGACTGAGAGGTGGTTTGGGCAAGTTGGGGCTACACGGCTTCCTGAGCAAGACAGTGATCATGTGCGTTCTCCCTTTCACATCTTCAGAGATGGTGACTTGGATTCATCATTGGTTTTTAACACAATCGAAACTAATTGGCTTATAGTCATGACGTCGTTATGGCCCTCGCCCATGAAATCGATCCTTTAATATATGGTCATCCAGGTTTCGAGTTCAACGATCCTATCATGATACCATTTCATACCGCGTTGAATTCTCCCCTCATTTTCGGGTGGCCGACATTCACAGCCTGCGCCAACTCCTTGCAGCTGCATCCCAGCACGGCCATGATTCTAGACGACATACGATACCTCATCGAAACTGTTCTTATGTTGCCTGAGCAGGCCACCGTTGAGGAGCTTCAGAAGGTTGTAACAGCTGCCGGTTGGGTTCTTGACCGCATTTCCGAGCTACCAGAGGACACGCCTGCTAGAGAAAATCCCAACTCCCGGGGCAGTTCCGCGGCCACCAGTCCAAAGGCTGCGCAAGATGCACAAAGCCCTGAGTCCAATAGGTCTGATAAATCTTCTCCGTCTGTTGAACTGCCAGACTGGATGTATCGCTGTGTCCGCAAGACTGCATTGATCTATTGTCGCGCGATCCTGAACCGCACACCAACCAGCGACATTTGCTCCGAAATCGATTTTCTCATGATCTGGCAATCGGTGTGGGCAGTCACCCTGCCGACCTGGAAAGCGACAATAGGCATCTTTGTCTGGGTCATGTTGGCAATTGTGCCTAGCTGTCACAACTCAGGGCCCGCCCGCTTCATAAAGACGCTCATGGTTGCCGGGTTCATGACAATTGGGGTTGACAACTGGCACCTTGTCATGGATGTGACAAGAACGAGCTTTGCACTACAGAAATGGCTTGCGGGGGGAAGACATGGCTACGAAAATGGAATCGTGAAGGGTCTTAGCGGGGGGGAGAGCGTCGTGGAGAAGTACGGGTTTACTCTCAAGGACGTTCTGCCAGAGATAAGCCTCCCGGTTGATGATGTATGATGTTCGGCCTGACTTGTCTCATTCTCCCGTTGGCGCGGACCACGACACTTGCAAAGTCACATGCGGCCCGACGGCTCCCGAAGCCCCGCTGCCACGTATTACGACATATCTCACTCAGCCTGTCGATCCAGCGACCAACACAACCAGTTGGATCCACCACGGCACATTGTGAAACTTTCAGTTGGTATGAAAAGCCCGCCGTGTCCAGGTCATGATCCGGGTGCCTATCTCGTAAATTTGCTCCCTTCCGGGCAAGTTGATCATCAGAGCCACGGCAACGCCGCATCACATAATCGACATTATCCATGATGTGCGACTTCAATCAACTACGGACTGGTATACCAGATGGACAAGTCCTCCTCCCCCAAGATGCAGGCTACGAGGCGGCCTTGCGGCGATGGAGCGCTGCCTGCGAAAGGAGAGCTGTATGCGATACCTTTGATGTTGATGTTTGACGTCACTAACCGCCATTTAGGCTGTTGTCGTCAAGCCAACATGCGCAATGGAGGTATCTGCAGCTATCAAGTTTGCTGTTGCGACCAAGATACCTTTGACAGTTTGCGGTGGTGGTCACTCCTCGAGTGGAACATCCTCATCTGACGGCATGGTCATCGATATGAGCAACATGAGGAATGTAGATGTCAATCCCGCAGAAATGTCGGTCACTTTCGGCGGCGGTTGTCTGTGGGAGGATGTAGACACGGCTCTCGAGCGCTACGGCCTCGCGACTGTCGGCGGCGTTGTCAACCATACTGGTGTCGGTGGACTGATATTAGGTGGAGGCCATGGCTATCTCACGCCGCTTCATGGTCTCACCATTGACAATCTCATTTGGGCAGAGGTTGTCCTTGCGGATGGCACAATTTCCGAAGTGTCCGAGGAGAAGAATCCCGACCTCTTCTGGGCCATCCGCGGTGCCGGTGCAAACTTCTGCGTCGCTACAGCATTTATGAGTAGGGTCTTCAAACAAGGAAAGGTCTGGAGCGGCACGTTGGCTTATTCATCTGACAAGCTATCTGAACTTGTGGGTGTTGCCAACCAGCTGCACGACCGGCACAATTCACATGGCCATTGCCTCGCTCTTGGCATAGGTTACGGCCCAGATGGCGTAACCCACGTTATCTCTGCGATCCCTTGCTTTCAAGGCTCGGAAGAAGACGGCAAGGACTACTTTTCAAAGCTTCTAGCCGTCGAGGCGATTGCGAACAACACTGCAATGATGTCGACGGCGCAGATGAACACGCTGCTGAACCCCATTTTCGAGCATGGCATTAGGCGTCTAATGGGATCTGGGAACGTGACAATGCCTCTTGATGCCCAGGCCTTGTTACAGACTGCCGAGATGTTCTGGGAGTTCTGTGACGCTCGGAAGGGGATGGACAAGTCGGTCATCGCGATAGAGATCTTTCCGACTGACAAGATCCGGGCCGTTGCCCAGAATACGACTGCTTATGCCAACCGAGGCGACTACTACGACGCAGTGACAGCATTTGGCTGGGAGGACGAGTCTCTTGATGGCGACGTTCGACAATTCAACCGAGAGATGTGTGCGCAGATTCGTGAGTCCAACGGATATCGTGCTCGTCCCAGCGAGGAAGGATCCAAGGAACCCGTGGGCAGATACATCAATATCGAAGCCGATTACATCTCACCACGAGACGCGTACGGTGTCAACTTCCCTCGTCTCCGAGAGCTCAAGGTGAAATATGATCCGCAAAACGTATTTCACAAGTGGCACGGGATTGTCGAGAGATCTTAGTGACGATGGAACCGTCCTTGAATAGTAGCCTGGTTGTGCTTTTGAGGTATTCCCTCTAATGATTTAGTACCAAGATGAATTTAGTAAGATGATGTATTGCTCGTCATTTAATACAATAATTTTCAATTCAGATTGGTCTCCTCTCATCTGGGTTGGTTTGAGTGAACATGCTGAACTCGGCAAAGCTAACGTGAAGAGACCTAACAATATACATTCTAAGGATTTGACAACAATGCTCGAATCCATTTCTAATCCAAACATGACTCTTTACCTTTCTCGAAATAGAACATGGGTTGAAGACAGGGAAAATTAGCGAAATATAGGCCTGGGTATAGGGTAGCAAATATCAATATTGAGATGGGGGATCGACCTCAAACTGGATAATCGAAACTGTTTGAGGCTGAATTGTTTGACTGTCCAATGTTGACTTGGTACTAAGTAGGCAATAGCTCGGCGGTGCAATCCTACCATGCTACAAAGCTGCTCCCTCGGTGAGGATATCAATCAGCAATTATCAATCTAGGTGGAAGACACCATCAGGCCCGTTGACACGACCCATAGACGCTCCTTGCTGAGAATTGAGCTCATAACGGTGATTACCATGATCTTGACCATTAGGAACACAGCCAGAGTAGTATTCTCGTACAAGTCGCCAATGTCGTCCCCTCGTTGGCCTCCCCGGTCCAGCCACCCTTCCATCGGTTGTCGCCTGTCGCCTGTCGCCTGTCACTGAGTTAGCCGACATGCGTCAGGGTTTTGACCGGGGACTGCCCAGGCCAAGTAGCAGCTGACGACGAGCTGTAGGGTGTGCAGTCCCGATATGGGAAAAGGCGACGCCCTCAGCTTGACGACCCTGCTTCCCTTCCGTCCGCAACCCTCGTTAATTTGGGTTGCAAATGCTACATGCTACTGTCCTCGAGGGCGGAGGAGATGCCCAGTCAACGTAGTCAATGGCGCTAGGGAAGAAACACGCTGTGCCCCCGGGCTCCGCATCCACCTTGTTTTGGTGTGGCGCTCGACATGGGACCGGGCAGCGGGCAGTAGAGGATATCGTGGGATAATGAGTGGAGAGAGAGGGGAGAACGGTGGGCGGCTTTTGTTGGGGGGTGAGGGGATAGAGCCACAGGATTGCAGCACTAACATGGAGAATGGTACGTCTGGTACATGAAGAGGTCTGAGAGGCGTGCAGTCTGTGGCTTCGGTGAGGGTTAGGGGAGTGAGTGCGTGAGAGAGTGAGACGCCCGAGGCGATGGAAATTCCGAAGGAGGGAGTGAGCGAGTGGGCGAGTGAGTGAGGGTGGGATGGCATGGCCGGGGGTTGCCACAGAGGGGATTGAGTGATTGGGTGAAGGTATCGCATGGTTGGGCATCGTATGGCAAGGCTTGCGAGACATGGGTAGAGATGGATCAATGGAAGTGCGTCTCGTCTCGGTGGCATGATACGATGGATACAAGACACTACATAGTACACACCACGGACCGTCAGCCCCCATCTCAGTCTGCAGCACTGGGCCCTCGGAGTGCAGCATCTGCGACGGGATCTGGATCTGGATCTGTCCGATAGGTATGGAGGAATAGGTTGACATGCACAGAAGAATTAACTACGGGGCCGGCCATCCGGGGGGAGACCAGGAACCCCCGAGTTTGTCCAAGAAGATGGTGGTCGACACACCCGTCACCGAATGCGGATTTCCAGCGGGCGTCGTGATTGAATAGAAAATCCCTCGGCCGAGTTGGACGGCGGCAGCGGCGGCGGCGGCGGCGGCATCGATGAATCACTGCAGGGTCGGAGCGGCTATGCAGGCCATGTCGTTGTGACGGGCGGAAACAATATGTGAGGCTGTGATAAATACAAAAGGCGCGCAGTAGTGCCGCTCGCACGGTTGTCTCGTGCCTCTTTTTTTTGAGCCCGCGGGCCCGTATATGCACGATGCAGTGGCGGAGGAGCAGCAGTAGTTAAAACGCGGCAAGGGAGGATAGCTACAAGAAGGTACATTAATTAGTTGTAGCGAGTTTAGCTGGAAAAATACCCAGCGGCTTTCTGAGTCCTATTCACCTCAAGGTGCTTGGCCTGGGGTTAGTTACCGAGACTGCTGTTGGTGGATGGTCCCAACCTGGGGGCATTCCACGTTACCTGAGACATCTGGGCAACTGAACAGGGGCCAACACGCGTGTAGATCCCACCCAAGTGATATCTCCCTTTAACCCTGGTCAACGGGTTTTTTGCCACCTGGATTTTGCCCAGTCTTGGCTCGTTGTGTCTGCCATGTCATTTGAGTGACATGCATCATGTGCGAGAACAAGGACGACTTCGTCCGGGAGAAAACCATTAATTAAGATGTTGCGCAGTTGTCTGTCTCGTCCTCGAATATAACCCCGGATATGCCGTGGAGATGTATACTACCATGAAAGATGGATATGATGTCTTCCATTGCTTGAGTCATTAGTCGGTATAAGAGTCCCTTTCGACAGTATTCAGTTGGAAACACACCTCTGCCCACGCTATGCCCTCGTAGACCAGAGCAAGTAATGTCTAGTTCCCTGCAACTGCCATGACTTGGATCCTAAAGTCAACAGAAAATTCTCGAGCTTCTCTATAGGCACATGGTAAACATCTTTCTACACTTGCCCACCCTAGAGTTTTCTCGAATTGGGTCTCTCCACCCGCCAGCTATTTAGGCGGCTCGCATCTAACCGGCAACTTGCATTTGGGTTTGAAGCTAACGAGAACTGTGACAGTAGCTCCATGTTTCGACTATTCTCCGAGGATCGACGCCCATCGAATGCCTTGATTGACGAGGACCTGCATATGTTTTGCCTACGCCGCACCTTTCTTTTGGCCCACCGCTGTGGGCCATCTTGACAGCCCCAGAATACTACAAAGGTGAGTGTCTTTCCCGGGTGGAAGCATACGAGCACCACCCGGAAACGTTCTTCTTCCTATTGAAAGGCGAAGTTTGAAGCGAGCTGGCTCCGCATTCGCCATAAACATGGTAAATCTGTCCCGTCGCGTAACTGGAAAGTGCTTCGTTTGAAGTGGAGGCATCAGAGCTAGGAGACCCTGAACCGGATAATCAACTACGCGGCTAGGACGACCTGGTTGTTTGATTTCATACTCGGGAGCCTCCTGAATTCCAGGTATTTCGCTCCCAGAGAGGTAGCTGATTACTAGTAGGGGCTCGTCTCTTTTAGTGTTAAGGAAGTGGATGCCATGGGGCCTTCGCCAAGAAGAAGATAAAGGAGAAGGATAACAGACTTAGTGAAATTGGACTACGACAGGGCAATATGCCTAGATCATGACCTGAGACGATCGAGGCTCCGGAAGAGATCCTTGGCACAGTTGAGATTCTAGTCAAAGTATCGTGAATGGTTGAACTAGAAGATCCGTGGAGCGACACGTGGAGAAGGATAGGGGGAATTGCGTCAACTGTGGGTTTCGGCGCAGGGGCATCAGACGAAGCTAGGGGAGGGCGTCGTGCTATCAGACAGAAGGTGCTATGTACGTATCAAGCTCGATCTGAAGGCCACAGGTCCGTCACGGGCAGAAATGTTGGCCTGGATGGACATGGAGCGCGCACAAATGCGGACGCATGTTTGGCTTACTTCCCCTTTGGCCTTCTCCCGTATATGCACGATGCGGAAGAGCTGGAGTAAGAGGAGGAGGAAGCAAGGCATGCTCATACCTACAGTAGTGACACGGACTCTCATAGGTACATGGTGTACCAGAGCTAAGCAAGCAAGAAGAGGACAAGGCGAACATCCCCTGCTTCTCACATGGCCCCCAACCCCGCAAGGATCCTCCGATGCCACCCCCATCACATCACAACCATGCCCACGACGTGACATGCCCATACCCCTCCATCACTGGCACGTGGCATGTTGCCGGAACACCTCCGCGCGTGCAGAGGAAAAGAGGGCCGGGGGGCTCTGGGGCTAATGTGCGTCTTGGAGGGGGTCCGCAGGCATTGGCGCGGTCCGGCGCAGGATCAATCAAGGCTGAGGCAAGGGCGCGCAGGGCGGGCGCAATGCGCGCAGAGAGGGGTTCGGCGGATATCTGAGGCTGTCCGGGGTGGGTGGTTGGCTCCCATGTTGGCGCAGCATGCGATGTACATTGTGGTATTTCTCCGCGAAGATGGGGGGGGATGCGAGAGATGAGATGAGCAGAGCACCGCACGATCGGTCGGCGGAGACCGGAGCGCGGGGAGCGGGTGGGCCGCGGGGTGTCTCGCCCGACCCGAGACGCTTTGTCAGCTCCGGGCCGGGACGGTGGGGATCGGAGGGTTGGCCGTGTTCGGCCCCGAGAGGGCTTCTCAACCTCGCTTGGTTCGCCGCGGGTTGCACGAGCGGACGTGCCTCAACAGGATGCGCCGCTTCGTCTGCCATGACGTGTGTCGTCGCCGCTGTGATTTAGTGGAGTTGGGCTGGAGCCGGGCCGAGCAAGCCCCGCGTTTGCATCTTGGAGGAGGACCTGAACTTGATATGCCATTGAAAATCGCCATTTTATCATCTAGCCTCTCTCACTTACACCTTGAAATCAGCGACAGAACCTAACGGATATTATCACCACTCTTACCTTGCTTCTCAGCGACAATGGCTCCCCTCGGCGTAGCCCTCATCGGCGGTGGCATTTTTGCCAAGCAAGAGCACATGGTGCGTACAGCATCACCGGATATGCTTAGTGAAATACCGCAGAAATGGATGCTTACAGAATTTCACGATTTACCAGCCCGCCATTATGAAATGTGAATCCCTATCGCTCAAGGCCATCTACTCTCGCTCCCTCAAGTCCGCCCAAGACACCGCCGCTCTCTATACGAAGGGCGAAGCCGCCCCGGGCCTGTACTCGGCCGACGCGGACAAGGGAAACGACTACGCCAGCCTGCTCCTCCGAAAGGACGTCTACGCCGTCATCATCGCATTGCCCATCGTTAGCCAGCCCGAGTTCATCAAAGCCGCCCTCGCTGCCGGCAAGCACGTGCTGGCCGAGAAGCCACTCGCGCCGGACGTCAAGACGGGCCGGGAGCTCATCGACTACTACCGCAGCGTCTCGCAGGAGAACAAGGTCACCTTTTCCATCGCGGAGAACTATCGCTTCGTGCCGAGCTTTGTCTACGCTGCCGAGGAGGCAAGGAAACTGGGCAAGGTGAACCACTTTAGCGTCAAGAGCTTCCATCTCATGCGCCAGGACACCAAGTGGTACGGCACCGAGTGGCGGCGCAAGCCCGAGTATCAGGGCGGTTTCCTGCTGGACGGCGGCGTTCACCAGGCGGCAGCCACACGACTGCTGCTGGGCAGCGACGCGAAGCCGCAGGTGGTGCGAGCCGTGACCAGCCTGGTGCAGGCACACCTGCCACCCATCGACACGGTCAGCGCCATCATCAAGACGGCGTCCGGCGCCAACGGCACGTTTCAGCTGTCGTGCGGCTCGCAGCTGAGCGCGTTCGAGTGGGATCTGGGCTTCGAGGACGGCAGCGTCACGGTGCGCGGGGAGACGGTAACGGTCAAGCGCGTCGACGGCGAGGCGAGTGTCCGCGAGTTTGAGCGCACGAGCGGCGTGAGCGCCGAGGTCACGGCGTGGGCGGCGGGGCTGGTGCGCGGGACGCCCGACGAGCTGCAGGCGCCGGAGCAGGCGTTGGCGGACCTGGAGTTTTTGGAGAAGATGTTTGTCAGTGGCGAGCAGGACGGCGCGCCGCAGACGTATGAGCTGCAGTTGTAGACGAGGATGAGAGCATGGACGTCGTATAGGACGGGGGACTATATAATGATAATAAAATACACATGGTGTGCGGCTCAAAGGGTGCTTTTAGTTTCGTGTCTGATTCATAGCTTGGCCGGCCTTTTCTCCACCAGAGCTTTACCTTGGCCTGCATCGACACACAGCTTCTCAAGCCCCTGCCTCAAGGCATCTCCCATGCCGCTCTGCGCAGGCCTCCCTGTGGCACGGTCGACAAAGACGTGGACAAACTCACCCACGGCGCAGACGGCATCGACGCCACGCTCAAAGACGGCCACCTCGTAGGTGACGCTGGAGCGACCGAGCTTGTTGACGCGGAGGGCCAACTCCGCTACGGCCGGGTAGGCGATGGAGGCGAAGTAATCGGTGTGGGCGTGGACGGCTAGGCCGTACTGCGGCGAGGTTGGGGGGTCTAGGTTGCAGTGGGCAATGAGGTAGGAATTGACGACGGAGTCAAATCTGGCACGTCTGAGCTGGAGAGTTTCTTCTCGGGGTGCGCGGGAGTCTATTGTGTGACCCCGAGGATGCCCTCGAGCGTCCGACTTACAGAAAGCTATACACAGAGTTGTTCATGTGGTCATACATGTCATTGTCGTTCCTGCGGGGCAGTTAGAATGATTACAATTGCGGCTCCGTCGCCATCGTCACTATGATGATTGAATTCGTTAATCCGCAGTGCGGCGGTGACTTGGTGATACCAACAGCCAAGGGAGGCCAGAGGCTCGAACCTTACTGTCATCCAAAAGTCGGAGGGAGGGACGGAGGAACGGAAATAGGGCAATTCCGGCCCGGGGAGGCGGAAACTTACCATCGTGTGCGATAGTCCAGCAGGAAGCGATAATCTTGTCGCGTGCGGGCCTTGAGATCCTTGGTGGATGCCATCTCGGTTACAGGGACCAATTCGTCCAAATGTGATATTGGCCAACGCGCGTATCTCAGGCTTGCCTTCCTTGGGACGCGGTCTCGATCTGGGACCTGGGATCTGGATCTAGAGACAAGTCTTGCCAAGACGTTGGATGGCCAGAAATGGGCAGTGCAATTGGGTTGTTCGTTTGATTGTGCCGCTTTGGGAAAGTTTCCGCTCCCGGCAGCTCGGTTGAGGCCGTAATGAGATGCGATGAGTGAGATGTGACGGGTGATGAGTGGATGACGGGATGATGGACGAGGGGTGAGGATATCCAGAGAAGTATATGCTGTAGTTGTGTGGACCAGCTGGAGCTGGCTGGGTCGGACAAGATGAATAGCGGGGTTAGAGTTCCATTGATTTGCCTGCCCGGAAGCAAGAAGGAGGCACCACAAACACAAACATTGTGAGACGGCGGGATTTGTCTTTGAAGGGAATGAGACGGCTCTGGACGGGAATTCCGAGGTTCTGGATGCGGCCAGATCTTGGCTTGCCGAGGCTTCGCTTGGCCAAAGGCTGGCGGCTTCTCATTCGGGGGGTCCGTCTCCGCGCGTGCGGGGCTTGAAGGGGAGCAATAGGCGCACGCTTAGGGAGCTGTCAGGCGCCGTAGGGCTTGCGTCGTGCTGGAGGGCGCTGTGGCTTCTCCGCTGTGGAGGGTTAGCGGGCCCTGCTCCAGTGGAGGGCTGGGCAGTTAGGGGGTTTCAGGTTGCGAGATGCGAGATGCGAAAGGTACAGAACAGCCCTGGGATCTTGGCTGGGGCGCCCAAGGCGGGGTGTCGGTTCTTCCCGCCGAGGTGAGGTCGAGGCCAAGGGAAATTTCGCTTTCTGCCGCGCGCCACCGCCTGGATTTTGGCATCCCACTTCACACATCCCACATCCCACCATATTCGCACTCCCACAAGGGCGACGCTTGGCATCAACCACTTTTGTTTGCATGCCTTTCGGCCTCCCCAGAGCTTCTCGCGTCTGCTTTGGTTTGGGCCTAGGCTGCACCGTCTAGACTTGGTTCCTTTCCTTTGACTTCCGCCCAAGGGCCGCCGTGCTTTCCCTTCTGTCTCAGGCCCCGAGGAATGAGGGCTGCTGCTCGTCGCCTCGGCCCGTCCACGCCCATTCTCCACCGATCGAGATCTGTCCCGCGATTGAACCCTCTTTCTCGCACCAACTACAATAGTCGCAGCAACAGTTGCACTCGGACGATCGCCATGGCGTCGCCTCTTCTCGTAAGCTCGCCGTCCGCGCCCGAGGACGCTGCGATGGCTGAGTTCCAGGGCCTCGACGTTACGATTTTGGACCAGGCCGAGGGCAAAGGCGAGGGCCGTGCCAAACAAGAAGTTACCAAAGAGGAACGAGACATCAAGAGAACGGCCAGGCAAATGAACAAGCAAAACAAGAAGCAGAAATACCAGTATCCGCCGTCCGTCTCAGACCCCAATGTCCCGCTCATCACACCTATCGGCGACCCTTGGCCGCGACCATACCTCATCGAGGACGGACTGCGACGACTTGCTCCGTACCATTTCACCTACAATACCTTTTGCAAGGAACGATGGCGCAACCGGCCCCTGATAGACATATTCGAGGCTGAATTCCGCGACCGACCCCTCGCCTACTACCGCGATTCGATGGAGAAGGGCAGTATCTATGTCAACGGCAAGGCCGTCGGCCCTGACTATATTGTCCGGAACGGAGATCTCATCTCACACACCTTGCATCGTCATGAACCCCCCGTCTCGGCCGACCCCGTCGGAGTGATTCACGAGGACGACGACATGATTGTGATAAACAAGCCTGCCGGCGTACCGGTCCACCCTGCCGGCCGTTACAAGTTCAACTCAGTCATTGAGATCATGAAGGCGGAGAGGGGCCCACAGTTCCTGCCGTACCCTTGCAACCGCCTGGACCGTCTTACAAGCGGCATCATGTTCATCGCAAAGAATGTGCCCGCTGCTGAGGCCCTGGGTGTCAAGATCTTCCAGCGTACCGTCAGGAAGGAATACCTTGCCCGGGTTATGGGTAGGTTCCCAGATGGTGAGGTTGTGTGCAACCAACCTATCTTGCAAATATCCCCCAAGCTGGGGCTGAACCGGGTCCGTGCCAACGGCAAATCAGCCCGGACGGTTTTCAAGCGCTTGGCTTACTATCCACCCCCGGAAGACTCCGTCGCCGGTGAAGACGGACGTCCTAGAACGCCGGAGGAGCTCAAGGACGAGAAACACAGGCCCTGGGTGAAGAAGAGGGGTTATTCCATCGTCCGGTGTATGCCCGTCACCGGTCGGACTCATCAGTTGCGGGTGCATCTTCAGTACCTCGGTCACCCCATCCAAAACGACCCCATTTACGCCAACGGCCGGGTATGGGGCTTTGATCTCGGCGAAGACGATGCCGATGGGACCCAAAACACCGATGAGGACATCATTAGTCGGTTATCTCGGATGGGCAAGGAAGACGTAGCAGATGCCGTAGCGTATTACGACGATATGGTGGACAAGTATGAGAAGAGGAGGGCCGAGAAAATGACGGGCGAGCTCTGCGACGTTTGCGAGACGCCGCTGTACTCAGATCCCGGCGACCACGAGCTTTCGCTGTGGCTGCACAGCCTACGCTACGAGGATGCAGGCGGCAGCTGGGCCTATGTTAGTCCATTGCCGCAGTGGGCGCTCCCGCCAAAAGGCATGAGCGGGCCAACATCGGTTGGCGGGATGGAGGAGTTGGTGGAGGCGGTAAAGGACGAAAACCCGGAGATATCATGAAGTATTGCATCGCCGCCTGCAGCAGCGCCGTTGCCCTGCAGCGCCAACCACCCCACGAACCTGAACACCTGAGCTCGACCATGTCCTGTCCCGTCAAGAACCGCTCAACTGAAAAGCTTGCCGTATTTCGCTTGAAGCGTACCATGGAAACCGTTATCCAGGCCACCCAGTCCATCCTGTAATTACGCCATGGGTTACCTCTGAATGCCAATCCCCTGTAGGTATCGCGCATGCGAGGCAGGTGACGATTGTCCCATGGCCAAGTTGGTTAGCTGCGAAACGCACTTAGCAGTATTATCTCCTTGATGTCCTGGCCTCCCATCTCCCTTGCCCCATGTCGAGTCCAAGCAACAGTCAGCTGACTGGGGGACATGGTGGTGCGGACAAACGGCGGTTGTTCTGCAGTCCTAGACCGCGAATGGAGTTGAGCGGGTAATTGTGGCGTTGAATCCCACATCCCGCACGCGCGGTAATCTCGACATGCAGAAATACAGTTGACCAAGCCATGCTAGGGATGAAGCACGTACGCAGTATGCAGCGCCAGATGGAGTAGCGGAAGAGCCGTGAATGGCCGTTATGGAGCATTGGAACTGGGGAATGGGCTGCACGGGCTTCCTAGTCAACGACCGTGTCCCGCATGTTCCAAGCAAGGGCCGCATGCTTCCAAGGTTCTGAGGTTCCAAGGTTCCAAGGGCCGCATGTTCTAGGACGGCTCCGAAGAGGCGCATCAAGGCGCCTTGTCCGCGGCCAACACAAAGTAACGGTGTCCCAACTGAGCCCACGAATCTGCGACAAAGGCGACAAGAGGCAAGGAGGCGTCGCGCTTCGCGGACACGGGATCAGCCTCCGGGAACACATTTCCCACTGTCCCAGGCACTGGGGCCAGAACCGCACCCTCCAGGCGATGGGCGGTCCACGATCCAGTCTAGAACGGGTCTCGCGCGGCGGCGAAGCATTCCATCCCAAAGCACCAGGGGCGCGGCCCGACCGTGGAGCGGAGGACGGATCACGATGGACTGGGATGGGCCCAAAAGACGGACTCGCGATGGACCAGGAAAGCAGGAGACCAAGATACGAAAAAGGCCTGGAGCGGTGGACCACCCGAGAACCGGACGTGTTTACGGCGGCGGTCGACTGCCTTGGCCATGTGTGTTGTTGGCTGTTAGTTGTTTGAAGGCTCGAGACGGGACGCTCTAGACTGTCCGGATAAACCAAGTGCACCCGTCTTGCTCAGCACTTGTTATCTCGAAGGCAGGGCCTGCATTGGCGCGAATTGGTCATGGCCTGCTCTGACATTGCATGGCCTCAGCATCTCAAGAAGGAATTGTTGCGAGTGACATGGGTAGAGGGTGGCCTTTGTCGGCATGTTAATTCTCTCATAGGCGGATTCTCACATCAATCACATCACAGCACAGAAGCTCACAGACCCCCAAATTTCAAGATGCAAGAACGGGCATCCAGAGGAGAGGAGAGGAGAGGAGAGCCATGGGTGTACGTACGTAAACACGGGCAGGGGGAGAGGATGAGGGGCAGGCAGGGGGAATGGAATTGTGGCGGGCGATCATGAGCTCCGCGGAGCAGGCGCCTGGTAGGTTTTTTTTCCTGGGGTAGTTCAGTTGGTTTTGCTTTTTCCTTCCCTCTTCCCACTTCGGCTCCACGGAACACGCCCCCATGCTTCCTCGTCAACGGCAGCCATCTCAGAGGTGTTACCAACTCCCTGGGACAACCTTCTGTTCACATGCCGCAGCGGGACGGCACAGCGCAGCAGAGCAGCCAGCGGCAGTGGCAGGGGCAGTGGCAGTTGACCCACGGCACAGCAGCAGACTACCTCCCTCCCTCCCGTCTTTTCTCCCCCTCTCTCCCTTATCAGTTGGCTGTGCGGGAACGGGAGAAAGGGAAGAAGCAGACGTGGAACCCATCCATCCATCGCATCCCACCTCCGATCGCATCCCCCGTCCTCCATCCTCCATCCTCCCCCCATCTACGTAGTTACCCCCGCGAACGACTAGGGACGGGGAACAAGACGGAGCACGACGCCCAGCTCGAGGGTCGCATTGAGATGGGCATGGGCATTAACCACGTGTGGAGCACCGGCAGCCATGCGAGCGGAGCGGAGCAGGCGAGACCGGAGGAGGCGAGAGCAGAGCGGGATACCGTAACAGAAGCAGGAGCAGCATTAGCAATCACCGAAGCCAAACCAGAAGCCGAAGCCGAAGCCGATGCACAGAAGCCGAACGTGGCAGTGGAAGCCGACGTGGAAGTGGAAGAAGAAGAGAAGCAGAAACAGTAGCTCGCCCCCAAGGCAAGCCTCGTTCGCTGGGCTTGTTTCTGGGTGCGGCGAGGCTTTCCTCCATCTCCTCACTGGACCGGTGACGCCATCACCCACCATCGCCCACGCGCCGAAGGAAGCCTGCGTGGAAGACTACAGATTGTCCATAGATTGTCCACAGATTGTCCACAGATTGTCCGGACACTACAACTCTATTAGCCCGAGACCATGAGCTATTGCGTGCGGTGCCGCACGATGCCGGCCGCACGATGCTCAGACCCAGTTGCCACGCGCGGGCGGCTGGTCCATCCATCGACTCCGGATTCGTCGGCTGCATGTCGCTGACCGCGCGATCGTTATCAGCACCGCAAGTGACAAGTAGCGGACTGCACAGCGGGCGGCGAAGGCATCGGCGCGCACGACAGACGGAGCATCATCGCGCGGCCATGTTGACCATGGCGAGCGGAGGGTTCCAGGGGTGTGCCTGGATCTAGAGAATACCACCAGAGCCACCAGAGAGGTAGGTCGATACGATGCGGGCTGGATGTATCAGCAATTGGGCCTTGCTGCCTGGTTCTGAGTTGCTCGCTCGTCTGGCGGGACATCCGAAGACGGGATGCCATGGGATTCCGCATGAGAACGAGCGACATGTATGATGATGTATGCTGTATGCTGTATGCTGTATGCGACAACATGAACATGTGCTGCCATTGTCCGGGCGTCGGGTTGGAGACCGAAGTCCGGCCAAGAACCCTTCGATTCGTAGGATCTGGCTCCGACACTCACACTCAATCTCGTTGCCTGCCTCATCTCTCCCGCAGTTCGGTCACATCGCCATGGCTACTGGACGTAGTATGCTCTCAGAGGGTTGTCCTCTACTAGCTGGCTCGCTGCAGCCCCTCCCCTTGTCCCTGGCGTGCGCGCCCCCCCGTCGTCTTCTCCCTTCACTCCTCCACTCCCTCACGCCCACGCCAGCCAAGCGTCTTCGCAGCTAGTCGATGCAGAAGCCACCACTGCAGCCACGGTCCCTCAAGGCAACATGCGCGCCGGATATCGGCTAGTCATACTGCAAGCGGCAAAAGGTCAAAGTTTATTCTTGCAGGCGGAAGGGATCAAGGGTCACTGGAACAAAATCCGAGCTTCTGCCTCTCCCCCAGCTGGACTTTTCCGTTCGGGGCGCCTGTTGGGAGGTGAGAGGAGGGTTGACATGGATTGCCCAGGGCTAGGCTGAGGCGCGCACCCAGGGTGTCCCTTCGTACATAGCACGTCCTGGGCGTGTGCGTCGGTCCAGGGCCAGGCCGCATCTGAGACATGCACGCCCCGGGAGGTGGCTCGAGGGAGGGGAGGAGGAGAAAGGACACCAGGCGACGGGCATAGCAGAAGGGACGCCATTGCCCGTGCCCCTGCTCCACCACTGACATGTGCCATCTGATGCGGGCCCAGGAGGCAAAAGACGCGGCGAGAACGAGAGGGAAGGAAAGGGGTCGAGCGAGAGCGAGAGGAGAAGGTGGAGGACGCTGAGGTCGCATAGTGGCCGCAGAGGAGGAGGAGGAAGAGGAGGAGAATAATATGGTGTTGGCTACCCACCCGCCAACCTGCATATCACCGCTCGTCGGTGACAGCAACAGGAACACGACAGGACAAGACCTCGTCCGGCAACAGCAGAAACAAAGGTCCGTGGACTGTGGGCCGCAGGGTCCTGCTCTGCTCTGCTCTACTCTGCTCTGCTTCTGGGGGTCATAGACACTCCATTGGGGATGCTATGCTGATTGCCCATTGCTATCCATACGTCCAGATGTCCTAGACGTCCAGGCCGTACGCCCTTCAATCGCCATACGCCCATGCGTCCGTCCATCCATCCATCATCCACCCCATCCATGCCCGGAATACGCCAGCCAGCAGGACGCCGGCCAGCAATACGCCAACCCACGACGGGGGCATGGCAATGGTACCTCGCGCGCTCTCTCTCTCTCTCTCTCTCGCTGGGGGCAAGGCGGCAGGGGGAGTGCCGCCATCTTAGTCCGTCTTTGCCTGTCGCTTCGTCCGCCGGGCTTGATCCGGGAAACAGGATGAGGAATCCACTCAAGCCACCCCCGAACCTTGCACGCATGGGATGCGAGGATGGGAGGGTCTCCTTCTGGGGGGTCTTCTAGACTAGCCTACAACGTACTCCGACGTAGTCTCGACGTCTCGTCCGCCAGTACCTCCAAGTACCCACGCCTTACCCTGGCGCCCCTCCCCCCCTCCCACCCCGGTTGGCGGCGCATCCAGGGCTTCCAGGGTCCCTCTCGCTGCCAGAGCAAGTCTTCGATGGACCATGTCCCAGATGGTCCAAGAGGGTCCAAGGAGGGTCGCGGTCGAGGCTCCGAAATGCTATATCTTGGACGCACCCCGGTCTGCCCAGCGTAGCCCGTCGATCAGCTAGACAAGCCGATCGCCATGCAACTCTTGCTTTGAACGACTGAAAGACTGCTCCACCCTCGCCGTGTACCCTGCCTGCATCTATATACATACTGCTGCTTGGGACGACGACCCTGACCATCAACGTCCCTCCACCTTTGCATTGTCGACCGACCACAGACCTGACCTCCAGACTCCTTCGAATCACACATCCACAGCATTCATGATGGTGCGATCATCTTCAGCGGAGCCTGCCAAGGCTACCAAGCGAAAGGGTAAGTCGTTGCTTTTCCTCTCTTACATTGTGCAATGGACCCTGTGCCATTGTCTTTGCTTTTTTACCTGTCATTCTGCAGGCTGGCCGATCCCGGGCTTGCCTCATCCGGCAATGTCATGATGGGGTCAATTTTTTTTTTCTAACATCTCTCAACGCAACAGGCACCCGCAGTGTCTCTACCCTTACTCCTTCACAGCTCGCGCGCAAGCGGGCCAACGACCGAGAGGCGCAGAGGGCAATCCGGGCCCGGACCAAGGAGCACATTGAGCGACTGGAGCGCGAGTTGGAGGACCTCAAGAGCAAGCAGAGCCGCGACCAGACCGTCCAGGAGCTGCTGCGACGCAACAAGGCCCTCGAGGATGAGCTGTCGCGGCTGAAGGAGAACATGGGCGTCTCGATGACCTCGTCGCCCTACTCCACACCAGGTATTTACAGCCGCCCAACAGCTGGTGCCTTACAGACGTTGACCATGGTGCGAACAGTCTATGATGATAGCCTCAGCACCGGCAGCGGCGCTATGCCCAGTCCCAGGGCATCGCCGTTCCCCTCTGGCGACTACGGCTCGCTCCCCGACTATGGCCAGCAATACGTTCCCCTCCCCAACAACTGTGAATCGTGGGCCAACACCGTCCCCGTGCCGTCCAACGTCTCCAGCCCTTCCTCGTCGGCCGACACTGACGGCTACGGCGCGGGCTACATCCCTACCAGCGTGCCGACGTCGATGCTCCCCTCTAACAACACCAGCACCAGCAGCATTAGCGCGGTGGGCCACAAGGACATTAAGATGGAGTACGAGGATGTGGATCACCACGGTATGAAGCCCCGCGGCGTGGGAGAGAGCCGGAAGCCCCAGGACGAGGCTAACTTTGACTACGCAGACGCTGGATTCCGCCTCGCCAACCAGTCCATGCAGGGCGCGCCCAATCCTTACATGGCGCAGCAGCAGCAGCAGCAGCAGCAGCAGCAGCCGGCGTGGAACATGTACCCGGCCGTCTACTACCCGCAGGCGCAGTCCTCGGTCCATTGAAGCCAGGCGTAGGCGGCTCGTCATCCTGGCAAGCGCTCGTCATGAGGACAGCGTCTGCGAGCCGCATTGACGAGCCGCCTGTCGGCTTTATAGGACTGGCGCCGACTCTCACACACAGAGTCGATTCACCAGATATCAAGCCCTATCCGGATTCACGCCCGGATAACCCCTAAGACGGCAGCTATGAGGACGACTCGGCCACCCCTTTCTGGATTTCCTGGATACTGAGGAATGGGGCGCATTGCAGCGTATGCGCCGTTACAGACGCGCGGCCGGTTGGTGCAACTGCATGCGCTCCTCGCGGCAGCTCACGACTATACGACCTGCATCTCCAAGGGGTCGACCTCGTCCAATGGAGCTGCCACACACACCATTTCCAACTCCCAGACTTCTACGCCACATACGAGTATCCGGCGGGTCTGCTCGGAAGGGCTGCGGCTCGTCTTGACTGGCCCGGCGCGACTCCTCCGCTGGCGTTGGCGCGCCGCCTGACGGGCTGTCGATAGACCACCGCGGACCGGTCACAGACCATCCGGACTATGGTCGGGTATACCAAGTGGCCTTGCTGTTTCTTTGGAGCAGACCACTTGGCACTCGTGGCTTCAAGTGATGGACGCCTGAGCGCGGCGCTACCCCGAACTTCGTGGTCTGGTGGATCTCCAAGTCCAAGATTAATCTCGATCCTGGATGGGGCCTACCAACACCCAAGAGCTACTCTCGCTTCCCCATGTCCTGACTCCATACTACTACAGCCCACGCAAGGATGAATCTTCTCCCTCCCTCAGCCCTGGACCACGCTACTCTACTGCCACGCTACTCTCCTCCACCTACTGCCACTACTACTACCACTACTACTACCACCACCACCACCACTACCTACCACTACTACTATCACTACTACCGCCACACTACCATCGCTCCTCCTCTTGTCACATACTGGCCTGCCCTACTGGATAATAACGGACTGACTTACCTTCGCCGTCGAGACTTTGTGGGAGAACACGGCACCACACTGTCGTCCAAGGAGGCAGGACCTTCAACCTCCATAACTTTTTAACTCGTATGATACATGGATACATATTGGGGAGACACACGATATACCCTAACCTTTCAAAAACACGCCCAAAAAAACACGATGCTTAACTGAAGCACCATCAAACAAAACTCCCGAAAAATAGGACCTGCTGGGACACGAACGAATCATTAGACGGGCAACGTTTCTTCACAGCGTCACTACATAGTATTTGCTTCACATGTTGTCTTTGGTATTCTGGAGTTCTTTTGATGACTGGCGCGGTTTCCGGCGGTGGGAGGGAACTTGGGAAGGGCTACCGGGAAACGGGGTGGGAAATTGGCGACAAACGGGGGTTTAGAGAAATGAAACGAAATCTACCTACCTACCTTACGGCTGCTGTATGTCTAGACACATCTTTTGTTTTCGGTTTGGCCTATTTTGATAGTTGGAGCACGGAATGAATGACTTCTACAAATGACATGACTGGATTAGAACCAATAGACTGTGCTGTGATTACAATTTCCACTCCTTGTCAAAAGACTGTCACTGTCTGACACTTCCAATTCCATGTCGATGGTCGTCTGTCGACTAGACCGGGGTGGGCATTGTGTTGTTGTCGTCCTGACTCCACTGATTCGCAAGACCCCTTCGCCCCATGTTCCTTGCCCCTTGTGCCCCATACCTACCCATGTTCCATGTTCCATGCTCCATTGCTCCACGCTCCACGCGCAATGCTCCTTGCTCCACGCGCTGTAGCTCCATCCATACCGGAGTGGATCGAAGACGTTGGGGGAAGAGCGGTTTGAGCGTCCTCGGGCCCCCCCCTCCAAGGCTCCAACCCACTCACACGCCTCCGTGTTGACCATTGTCAACTCGCTGATCCTCGCCGCCTGCATCCCAGACGTCGCCGGGCCCAGCGCCGGCGCGGCTTCGCCACGCGTGGCACCAACCCAGCGTGCCTGGTAGCGTGACTAGGTGCGGGCCAGGGTCATCAAGAGGAGGAGTTGAGAGTCCCGCTTGGGCCCAAAGGGCTTTGGCGTTGCCCTTGCGCACACGGCTTCCGGCAGGAAACGGGCAAAAGACTGAAGAGCGTGAGAGTGTGAGAGAGACAGCGTGCGACGTCCTGCGAGTGCCTGAGCGTGTCTGGCCGTATTGCGTGACGGATGGGTTGAACCGGCGCCGGCACGCCGTTTCCCGTCTTTACGTCGTTACGTGAGAGCATGGCAGAGGCTATCTCGAACGAGCTAAGCTGGCAACTAAGCTTACAGCATCCTGTCCCGGGAGGTCTAGGGAGCGCAAAGATCGGAGACTGGACCGGGTACGTGGGAGAGAGATGGCAGCGACAGCGGCCTCACACGCACCCTTTGGGGGAGGGACAGCAACCTCTTCCATAGCGTGCCTAGACTTTGAGAAACAGGGGGGGATGAGCACGCGACGAGCACGAGGACGAGCTGAACCTGCGCGTGGCAACGGGCCAAGAGGCGATGGGGACTTGGGGAGGTGGAAACGATGACGACCGTTTGCGTGATCTGGCTGCGAGCCAAGGAGCCAAGGAGCCAAAGCATCACCACAAACCACAGACCACAGACCACAGACCTCTTCAGCTCATACCGCTTGGGCCGGAGTTAAAGAGCTAGCCGTCCAGATTGCCAGATTACACTGCAGTACATGGCTACAAACTTGGACGATTGGACGACTGAACAACCCAGGCAAATAAAAAATCAAGGTTGCAACATAATCATAATCTACAAGGGCGCAATGGCCGCCGGCTTGCTTGCCAATGTCCAGCAAAAGTCCGCCGTCTTGGCGCGCATTTTCCACATTTTCCTACTGCGCACGACGAGGCCATGTGGGCCGGCAGGCAAAAGGCGAGCGCTGAATCATGGTACGTAATGTGTGCAGAAGTGTCACTGTGTGGGTTGACCGTTTTTCCAGTGACATTTCGCCCCGCGTGGTTGCAGGGCCAGGCCCAGATGGAGGCCAGAGAGAGTCCATACAGAGTAGAGAGTCCAGAGAGGGTCCAGCATGAGGTTGAGCTAGGGATGGAGTGTGTGTGAGTGAGTGTGTGAGCTCTCCCTGTGTGTCTGTGTGTCTGCGTCTGTCTACCCACGACGCCGCAGCTTCTGTGTACGAATATGACATGTCTTGACCGACGATTCATTGTCTCAACACTGACCGCATCTTTGTCTTTTTGAGAACTCCGTAGCTTCGGTGTTGGCTCCGTAGCGGCCGCCCGAAACGGCCAAGGATGCAGCCATCCGGAACGGGCGAGATAGCCGGACTGCGGGCATCGAGTGAAAGATAGATGGGCGTACGGCGAGAGGTGCTTTTTGCGAACCCGACGATGTTCTGCCCGTCGGTCCGTCTGCGATCTTGAAGAAGGCAGGATACGCGCCGTTAGAGTGTAGGGCTAAGGCAGGATGAAGGGGGTAGAGAGGACACTCGCACATAGGCTCACAGTCACTCACTGGCTCACATGTGCGTACGAGGGTTGAGCGACTTTCGGCTTCGGGTGTGTGCATGTGTGAGTGAGAGTGTGTGTGAGGCATAACCACCTACTAGAAGCCTTCCACTGGGAGCAAAAAACGTGGCTTGCAGGAGCGCACGCGCAAGCCATCAGGTACACCGCACATCACGGGCGGCTCTCGTCCAGGGCTAGGAAAGCTAGAAAGATACTGGAAGAGTTAGAGAAGAGCGGCCCAATGCAAGAATGCAGAATGCAGGCCCGGCTGCTGCAGTGTGGCTGTCATGGCCAGCGACTACGGTGCACTCAAACGCTCGACTCTGTTTTAGTGTGTATGCGTGTGTGTCTCCGCGCGTGTTACCGTTGCAAGTCGAACCTTACAGAGGGGGGGCGTGGTGGATGTTTTGTTCAGCGCGGTCCGGTCTCAGTGGTGCATGTGCGAGGCAAAAGTGTGTGTGGGAGAGAGTGTGTGTGTATATAGATAGAAGGAGAAGGTGTCTGGGCAGCAGGATGAGAGTTTGGCGCTAGAAGGTTGGCGATGCTTCTGTCACTTCCACGACGACGTCGTGCATGAGGCCATCGACCCCGGAGCATGAGAGCATGAGGCTTGCGAGATGCTGTTGGTCGCTGGGGGCGGTGACGTGCGCGACACTGAGACACTGAGACACTGAGCCGCTGCGAACGCTGAGACACGGGGAGCGAGCGTGGTTTTTCCTGCGTCGTCCATGCCGGTCCAAGCCGCCATACCGCCATGCCGCCAACTCCGAGAGATGGTCGGTCCCTGGACGGGCCAAGTAACGCCATGGTATCGGGTGTGCATGTGTCGCGTGTAACGAATGTATCCAATGTATGCCAATGTATCGAAAGTATGCTCAAGTATTGTCTCTATTACCACCACACTTTACTAAACTCCTCTCTATCGGTCTCTCCCACACACACACGCAAATCCCGGAATCCCGACATCCACGCGTAATTGAAGGCACACAGACGCACACTCTCTTCGCCCCCGTCCCCCGTCTTGACATCACAGCTCCGATGCAAGCAAGTTCTTTCGGCCCTTTGCCCTTTTTGCCCGACGTCAACGTGGACGACACGTTGGGCCGAAGCTCGGGAAGAAAAAGAAAAAAGAAAGGAAAAAAGGTGGTTGGGGTGGGCCCGGAACGGAAGGGGGGAGTGTGCATCATCTCGCACTTACATGGCCATGGCATGCAGCGAAGCCAACGCCCCCAGTATGAGTTGTAAGACAAGTAGGAACACGCAGGACACGCAGGACACGCAGGGAGCAACAAAAAGACCGCCAAATGTCGATCATCGGGCGGACCTAGTGATGATGATGCTGATGATGATGATAATGGGCCCTAAGTCCAAGGGAAGCAAAGGATAAGTACTGCGTAGGACCAGAAACTACCACAAGGGGCGCTCCATCGCTGCGCAGGATCGAAGATGGGATCTGCTACAAGGAACGACTTGGGATGATCCCTGGGATGCACAGCAGGGGAGCGGGGACCCTGACGGGGATGACGCCCCAGGGCGGGTTAGCCGGTTTCTTCAGCGAGCTGCCACAGACGGCGCAAGGCGTGGCTTGCAGGGATGTCTACCGGGGATGCGGTCGATCAGCGCGCTAGCAAGGCCCCTGGGGATTGGAGCAGAAAGGCGGAAATCCCTTGATCCTGGAGCGTTGGAGCGCTGGAGGCTGCCTTTGTTCCAACCTCCAGGGCCTTTCTTCCAGGGCCCTTCTTCCAGGCCCCTCCAGCGCCGCCCCAGGTCGGTGAGGTGGCGTCCCTTAGGGGGGGACCCTGTGGCCCAGCGGTGGCCAGCCCCTAGAGCCAGCCCCAAAGTCGGTCGGTCGGTCGCCATGCTCTCTCTCTCCCCCAGTCGCCGAACCGTCCGCAATCAGTTGGCTTCCTTCGCCCCCAATCTCGCAGGCCCTCTCTTTCAGCCATCGGAGCCAGGGGAGCCCGCCAGCCCGGGGGGGCTCCCCTACGCCGGCAGGCATTCTTTTTCAGCTGCAAGCCCGTGCCAGGGCCGACGTTGCTGGATCTGGACGAAGACACGGCACACGCGTGACGGTGGCGGCCATACAGATCCCGATTCTGCCATGTCAAATGTTCGGTGACCAGCGCCCCCCCCCCCCCTTGGCCTCTTTCGGGACGCTGCCGAATGGGGAAACAAAATAGACAACATCGCAGAGATAGCGAATGCTGTGTGGAAGCCGTGGAAGCTGTGTGGACGACGCACTGCTGGAGGCGGGCGCCGGGGAACTCAGCGTAGGCGGCCGACGGCATGGCATGGGGGAACAAGGCGAGAGGAGCCAAGACACGACCCGAGTTCCCAAATGCCGGGGGCCCAAGACGCTTCCCCGAGAAGCATGGCAGATGCATGGCCGTCATCCATCCATCGCGTCGCCTCGTGGGGCCACTGACGGATGGCGACAGCGTGGAGAATTCCGTTCGTCTGTCATGGATATTGGCAATGACATCGGCAGCCCCCCCAACCCTCCCTACGCTTCCAACTTCCCCCTCCTCCAATCCGTCTCCCCTCCCCCCGAACCCCCTGGAACCTTGACATTGGACCTAGAAGCCCTTGACCTTGCACCTTGGACCCTCAGAAACGCAATACCTGTAACGTAAAGACACCCAAATTTGACTTTCCAGCCCAGCTCCAGCTTCCCATGGCGATCCGCACACGCCCTCCCATCGGGCACGTGGCGGATGGGCCGCTGCTGCAAGCCACCGAGCAGCGAGATTCGCCAGAACAATCGACGGCCCTCGAACTAGAAGAACCGCGCTTCCCTGTCTCGCCTCGAGCGGATTGCCATGTGGATGACACGCACACATACACACCTTCGCAAGTCCCCTCATCCCTACTAATGCCTCTGGGCTTGGGTTGCAAGCAAGATGCAAGCAGAGCACGCGGCGGCGACGCACGAGAGCGGCGGTCAGAGCTTTGGCCTCAATTCCCTCGTGCTCACCCCATCCATCCATTCGTCCATCGTCACATCGCCATTGGGGAAGGGGAAAAGATGTTCGCAAGGGCCAAGCACCAACCTGTGACGTTTCGGTGGGCGGGAGAGACACCGAACTGACGCACATGCATGCGCGTGTCTCGGCGCTGAGGGTTGAGGCGAGAAGGCGGTCGGTCGAACCAAAGAAGAAGGAAAAGAAGGGTGTGTCGGCAGTGGATGTGCCCGAGTATATCTGATGTATCACAAAGTCGCTTCGCTCGCTTCCAGAGCCGCTCGATACTTGTTCCAATGCGACCATACCCGGCTCCGCGTAGTCACTGGTTTTGTGGCTTGCCCGCACATTGCTTCCACGCCTTCTTCCATAGTTAACCGCAAATGTAACCCCAAGGATCTCCAACGGGGCAAAGGCGACACACAACGATGTCATTCCCAAGAACCACGCCGCTGGTTCTTGTGCAACCGTCCTTTTTCCCCCCCGTTCGTGCCCACCCCCTCTTTCAGCCGCCCCGCGGCCGCCAACCTTCCTTGGCCAGCGGTCCACGTTGACGGGTCCCCCTCTCCGAAGCCACGTTCGGGGTGTCGGGCTTACCTGCGAGGGACGATCCAGGGGGGCGAGAAGGGAGGGGGGATGGATGGCTGTGGTGTTTTTCTCGTGTTGTTGTTGGAGTTGGAGTTCTATGCGTACATCGTGGGCCCTTGGGGTAAAAAACCTCCAAGTCGAAAAAGCACACCACCCTAATAGCCCTAAAACTCCAAATAACCTCCAACGCGGACGGAAGCAATCTGACCCGGCTCTGCCTTGTGGGACGTGCCAAGGTGGAAATCAGATTCCGGAAAGCCGGGAAGGGAACTGGGTTGCCAGACCAAAGATCCATCCACCCATCAATGGAATCCTCCGAGCGCTTGCTTCGCGAGCGTCCAGTGCGGAGTCTCGTGGAGGAGACACTCCCAAGGCTAGGTTGGGTCCATGGCAGCTAGCCCTTCGACAGACCAGGCGGACCGCATGGTTTCGCTCGTGGAACGGCGGTCATCAACCCCCCCAAGTCGTCGTCGATCAATCAAGTCCGGTCAACGTCTGGCCGTGGACGTTGCCGCCGCCGCTATTCGCTGCGCATGCATGTCACTTCAGCTCCAAAACGCCTTAGGAGTTCTGTTAGCGTTTGAGGAGAGTCGTCGATGGGTTGTACGGACGGAGTCCTCCGTTCACGTAGCATTGCGTAGGTAGCATCATAATAGCATGAGGACGCAGTCAGGCAGGCCGCAGTCAGGCAGACAGCTGGCCGCTCTTCGAGACGTCGTTAGCATCAGGGACAAGGGTTCCGTCGTCCCAGCCCCTCCGAACACGGGACACGGCGCAGCATGTTGTGGCGCCTAGGCCACCGCCGTCGTGGTTTGGAATGAGACAGCGCAGGGCCAGTCGGAATGCCGTTTGTGCTGGAAGGGTAATTTCTTTATCCTTGGTTTCTGCACTTGCATATTGTTAATGACAGCACGGGAGGCTTGGCAATGCCGCCTGGTTTAGCAGCGGAAATCGGACGGCGCCGCAGACGACACAACACAATCGACACATAATCGACACAGACGATGTCTGCCGCGGCCTTCTTGTCTAGGCCTAGCCCCGTCTCGCCGTGTCTCATCCCCCGCGAGGACGGACGGCTGAGGTGGTGGGAAGCTGGGCGGACGCCCGCGGCCGGCATCCCCATCCCGGGCTCCAGGGCGGTTCTGTCTGGCCCTCTGGCTTGGTCCCCTGGACCTGAAGCCTGCCTGGCCCTAGGCATCATCATGGCAAAGTATGGGCGGTGTAGTTGGGCGGTACTGCGCAGCACGGGCTGCGTGCGTATGGTTGCATCACACACGCTTCTATGCAGCCTAATCCGGGTCGGCACAAAGTATGTCATCGCATCTGCTCGGACATCTCTCCCGCGGTTCGAGAACCGTCAGGCCACGCGCTCTCGTTACATCTTCGGAAATGCATCGGAAACCCGGGTGTCGGTCATCATGGCCTCATCCAACAAGGTTTCAACATTGTCGAATAGGTCGGATCGGATTTAACATTGCGCATGTCGTTGGCCTCCCACCACCGAGATCGTCCTGAGGCCGCCCCCCTCCCCCTCTTTGCCACGAATCCCGGTTGCATCATCTCGTAACTTTGCTTTTTTGGCCCGCTCGTGGGCGATGCAATGTCTCCGTTGCTCCCTTGCTCCCTTGCCCGCCCACTTCCCGCATGAACTGGTGGGACCACAACGCTCGGCGTCTTCACCGCAGCCCCGTAGGTAGCCCGCGCGTAGCCCGCACGTCACCCGCGCCCAAGCCGCGAGCGCAAGTGGGGTTTTTGCGGCCGCTGCGTCTCGGGACCGGAACCGCCCCCCACCCACAAGTAGCCGGTCGCCGGGATCGTCCACCTGGAATGCTCCCGATCCGAAAGTCGTGGCGGTTTGCCAAGCATCCCCCAGACGCCCCTCCACGCGCCTCGCAGGTTTGCCTACTGTACCCTCATCCTTCTCCGCCACGGCACGGCCCCAGTTCCACGACACCGGTCACTTCTCCGAGCTTGGCACTGAGCCGTGTTCCGCTGCACCAACCAGCATCGGCCAGCGCCAGCCAGCACCCAGCATCCTAGCACCCAGCCAGCACCCAGCCAGCACACACACGAGATGGGTGCGCGAGCTAGTCTTGCCCCCGGCAGACGAGGCAAAGCCGAACCGGTGAGGCTCGGCATTCATGTAACCTAATGTTGGCTGGGATCTAGAAAGTTCCTATGTCTGACCTTATTTTGGTTCATCTGCACATGGCACAGACTGCGCGATAGTCGATCTGCTGGAAGCCCATGACAAAGTCAATCGTTAGTTTGTCCCTTGTGATATGCAGCAACCCTCCATTTCATTCCTTACCGCCGTTTCCTGCCATGTGGTCGTCGTCTACCGCGGTTCCAGAATATGTGTGGTTGGTTTAGGTGTTGCTGTTGCTGCGCCCATTGCTACCCCCAACTTGTACACGTCAGTCACTGCATCAATTGCTCAAATCACTCACTCACAGTCACTCGATCTCTACGTCATTCGCTGATTGCTCATCGTTCATCGCTCATCGCTCAGTTATTCGGTTCCTCAGCCCTAAGTCACTGACTCCGGGACTCCGCGTCCCTCCATCAGTCATTTCGCCAGCAGCAAGCTACTCGCTAAGCCACCAGCGAACCCGGTCTCCAACCCAAAGAAACCCAAAACTCCAGCTCCGAGGATTTTCCTCAACAAAGTGTCAGACTGTCGTAACTTCCCCATCCCAATTGCCCCGTGACTTCCCCAGATTCACCAGTCCCAGGCTCTCATCTCCACAAATTCCATTGCTGGCGGAACCTCGTCCCGATGAACCGAAAGCGTGTAAAATTTCGCGAGTAATGATTGGTCAGGGCCGCGGAAAGCCGGAAGGGTAAACACCGGTTGATCGGCTAAACGTCGCTTCTCCGGTTAATCCCCCTCTAGAACGCCCGATATGCGCATTCGTGGGGCAATCATCATCATGTGTCTAGGATCAGGAAGGGGAAATGGGCAATTGATCAATTAACTTGCTTTCCTCGTCGTGCAAGCTCCTCACGATGAGTGGAATCATGTGTCCTATTCAAGATTGTGCGCGCAAGATTGAGGGGTTGTCTGGGATATTTAACCAGACGCTCCCAGCCCGTCTCTGTGCTGTTCTGCTCGTTCCTGTGAAACCAGATATCCAACCGTGAGCTTGCTTCCGGAGATCCGTCCTTGTCTCATTTCGCTGTTGAAGTAGACCGTGAAGATATTTGAAAGCGTTGCGGTTCGTTTATAGTCCACAATGGCCGATATCAACGTTGAGGAGACGCTCAAGAAGCTCTCCCTCGGCGAGAAGGTGTCTCTGCTCGCAGGTTGGTGCCCATATACACGTGAATTCATCCCGCAAGTTCAACTTCATCTCACATGGATCTTCAGGTGTCGACTTCTGGCACACAAAGGCCCTGCCTGACCATGGCGTCCCCTCGCTTCGCCTCACAGACGGCCCCAACGGCGTGAGAGGAACCAAGTTCTTCAACGGCATTCCCGCGGCCTGCTTCCCCTGTGGAACGGCTCTGGGAGCCACCTTCAACAAGGACCTCCTCGAGGAGGCTGGCAAGAAGATGGGCGAGGAGGCCATTGCCAAGAACGCCCATGTCATCCTCGGTCCTACCATCAACATGCAGCGCTCCCCCCTGGGCGGTCGAGGCTTCGAATCCATCGGCGAGGACCCCTTTCTGTCCGGCCTCGGCGCCGCCGCCCTCATTCGAGGTATCCAGAGCACTGGTGTACAGGCTACCATCAAGCACTTCCTCTGCAACGACCACGAGCACAAGCGGCAAAACGTCCAGGCCATTGTCAGCGAGCGTGCGCTCCGTGAGATCTACGCCCTTCCCTTCCAGCTCACCGTGCGGGACGCTCAACCTGGAGCCTTCATGACTGGTTACAATGGAATAAACGGCACCTTCTGTAGCGAGAACCCAAAGGTATTGGACGACATGCTGCGCAAGGAGTGGGGTTGGGACGGTATGGTCATGAGTGACTGGTTCGGCACTTACACCACCTCTGCGGCCGTCAAGGCTGGCCTGGATCTCGAGATGCCTGGGCCTACCAAGTTCCGAGGCGACCTCCTCAAGTTTAATGTCAATACTGGCAAGGTCTGGGGCCATGAAATTGATAACCGAGCCCGCGAGGTGCTCAAGCTTGTCAAGAAATGTGCTGCCACTGGAATCAAGGAGACTGGACCTGATGCCCCTGAGCGCACCCTCGACACCCCTGAGACGGCAGCCCTGCTTCGCAAGATTGGAGATGAGAGCATTGTCCTCCTCAAGAACGACAACAACGTCCTTCCCCTCGCCAAGGAGAAGAAGACGCTCGTCATCGGCCCCAACGCCAAGGTGGCCACCTACCACGGCGGCGGTTCCGCCTCCCTGGCAGCCTACTACGCCGTCACTCCATACGATGGCATTGCCGAGAAGCTAGGCTCACAGCCCCAGTACTCCATCGGCGCATACACCCACAAGCTGCTCCCGCTTCTCGGCCCCCAGACGCAGGTGCCCAGTGGCAAGCCAGGCATGACCTGGAACGTCTATGCGACCGCTCCCGGCACCCCAGGGCGGGAATCCGTTGACCAGCTTGAATTGACCAAGACGGAGATGCACCTCGTTGACTTCTACAACCCCAAGGTTGAGGATCTCTGGTATGCGGACCTGGAGGGCACCCTCGTTGCGGAGGAGGATGGACCTTATGAGTTCAGTCTTATTGTCTCCGGAACGGCTAACCTCTACGTCAACGGCGACCTCGTCATCGACAACTCTACCAAGCAAGTTGCCGGCGACGCCTTCTTCGGCTGTGCCACTCAGGAAGAGCGTGGCATCGTCAACCTCAAAAAGGGCGAGTCTTACAAGGTCAAGGTCGAATTCGCCTCGGCCCCGTCCTTCACCCTCGCGCTGGAGAACACCGTCGTCGGCCACGGCTCGCTCCGTGTCGGTGGCTGCAAGGTCATCGACGACCAAGCCGAGATCAAGAAGTCAGTCCAGCTCGCCAAGGAGCACGACCAGGTCATCATCTGCGCCGGCCTCAACGCCGACTGGGAGACTGAGGCCACGGACCGCGCCAGCATGAAGCTCCCCGGCGTGCTGGACCAGCTCATCGCCGAAGTCGCCGCCGCGAACCCCAACACTACCGTCGTCATGCAGACCGGCACGCCCGAAGAGATGCCCTGGCTCGACCAGGTTTCCGCCGTCATCCAGGCCTGGTACGGTGGCAACGAGACCGGTAACTGCATCGCCGACGTCCTGTTTGGTGACTACAATCCCTCGGGCAAGCTGTCGCTCAGCTTCCCCAAGCGCCTACAGGACGTCCCGGCCTTCCTCAACTTCCGCACCGAGGCCGGTCGCGTCCTCTACGGCGAAGACATCTACATCGGCTACCGCTACTACGAGTTCGCCGAGAGGGAGGTTAATTACCCCTTCGGCCACGGTCTCTCCTACACCACCTTTGAGTTCTCCGACCTCGCGGTGGCTTCCAAGGAAGGCAAGCTGTCCGTGTCCTTGAAGATCAAGAACACGGGCTCCATCAAGGGCGCCGAGGTCGCCCAGCTCTACATCCAGCCCAAGCAGGCCGCCAAGGTGAACCGACCTGTCAAGGAGCTCAAGGGCTTCGCCAAGGCGGAGCTGGAGGCTGGCCAGACCAAGACGGTGACTATTGAGGAGTTGGAAAAATATGCTGCGTCCTACTTTGACGAGGAGCGCAACCAGTGGTGCGTGGAGGCTGGCGAGTACGAGGTTGTTGTCAGTGATAGCAGCGCCGCCAAGGAGGGCAAGACGCTGAAGGGCTCCTTCAAGGTTGCTGAGAGCTACTGGTGGTCTGGCCTGTAATGGGATCAAAGATGAAGTGTACGAGTTGCATACTAAGCGATGTTTAAAACATTACTATTCAACAACCATTCCTATTGCAATTATTGAATGTGTATTAATGGTCCCTCATTGAACCTCGTTCAATATCCTAATTACCATCTTGAACAATCTGCGGCTACCCAAGTTCAGGCATCATTGAGTACGATGCTCCTCCCTAATCGCGGTCCATCTCAGGCGATGCTTGTCTGCAAACCGAGCCGCCATCATCGGCACACGCCCAAGGTTCCGCATCTCCCAGCCTCTGGGCCGTCAGGCCAGCGTTGCCTGGATTCTTCATGCCTGCCTCAAGTTGTCGCTGATAAGAGACGCGGCGGAGTCTCTCTGCTTCGGCGGGCGTCAAACGCAGGTAGAGCTCGACAGCGATGCAGTGGATTGCGAGGGCGAGCCAAGCGCTGGCTCCGAAGGTTACATTGAGCCCCGATGCTTTCTGGTCTGGCCTAGGGGCGTTGAAATCCCCCTTGATGAGAATGCGCTGATCAAGAGCCTCGCCGGTGTAGAAACTTGCACAATTGGGGTACAGGGCTTCGACGATGGTTTTGTTATGGGAGTACATGTAGTCCACAACAGCGCAAGACCCGACAGAGTAGTAGGGGCTCATGGAGCTAGTAATCCTGGACATGATTATAGCGATGATTCTCATAGTGATGACGAAGCCGACCTAATCAAGTAAGTATGCCATCCTAGGTAAGTGATATTGTTGACGTACAATAACCCAGCCTCGCAGCATCCAAGCACGATGCTGCTCAATCTGGAGCTTCTTTATGTTGTAGTAGCCTAAGCCCTGGCAAACCAGAAAAGCGATGCTGGCTGTTCCCGTAGCAGCCTGCATATCAAGAGTCCCGCCGAATGTACTTTTGGCGATCATCAAGACACCGACAATGCTGAGAATGGAGAGTAAAAGGATGATGTAGCCGTTGATACGGTGGAAGATAAGAAACCTATGACGAATAGCCGGGAGAAACTGGAAGATGACGAGAATAGCGGCCGGTAGGATGCCAGCCAGGTGCATAATGATCCCAGCTCGGCCAGTGGTATTCTCAAAGTAGTAGCACTCGCCTGGAACTGCTCCTCCAGGCCCCTTTGGCAGAGGGTTTGGGCACAAGACGCGGAAGTCGAGGTATTTGAGGCGCGCAAAGGAGAATCCCATAAGTGCACCGCCCAAGATGAACCAAAGCGCAAAGTTGTAGCCTCTCGAGAAGCCTATGGGCCGATACACACGGCGAAGCCAAGCGATGAGGCGGTTTGGTGAAGGCTTTGATGCGTTGTCCATGTTTGCAGAATGCGGAGGGTGTATTGTTGAAAATAGTAAGAAAAGACCGAATTACAGAGTTGCGCGCCGGAAAGAAGAAGATTGGAAAAGAATCGGCGGCTTCTAAATAGTTCACGAGTTGAGCCGTGGCGTCACAGTGAAGACCAATATATGTGCCCAGGCTGAAGGTTACAAGGGCTGACTCTAGAGAAGCGGCGCAACGATCGAAGATTTAAATAGCAATGAATCACGAATCAATCGACCAACAATACCATGTTAGATGGAGTATCTGGGCATGATACTCAGCTCCTTGGCGCCCGAGGCTTTCTCGAGAAGTCGTGGCATCTAAACACTTGATAGCTGCCGGGATGGGGATGGCGACAAAATCTTCGTATCCGGGGACTACTACTGCGGTTACCCTCTGCAGTGCGAAATGCTTTGGGTGCGGCGTCGTCACACAGCACGAGCCTATCCCAGACTCGATTCAAACCCGGCGTCTCTGATTGGGAACACCCTGGCCATGCGTGCAAGCTGCGGTTCCACGGATCTATGGGCCATGGCCGGGTGGCGGCGGTAGCCTTGAGGACACTTGCTATGCATACGTTTACTCCACATCGATTCGATAACAGGGTGATGATATCGACGAATGGGTCTTCGGGTGGTCCGAGAGTAAACAGGTTGCATGAGCTGTTGGGGATATCACCACAGCGGTAGCGGTTCCTCAGTGTGCAAGGTGAGAATGTGTGACTGTGTAAGGACGGGTTAGCATGTATTTGATCAAGAGAGCCATGTATCAGTTGTATCAATTGTATCAGTTGTATCATGGGGACGTATTCGCGTCCTCCCACTCCTCGTTACTTTCCTCGCGGGCCGTTCCGTTGACATGAAATTCGTGGATGTTAATATTGCGCCGTCACTGTTCGGTCTGGTACATGGGTCTGAATCACTTGTGTCTTGATCCCACAGCCCCCAGACGAAGATATCCGAGGCTAGACTGAACCCGCTTAAGCAGAGTCATATTGCCATATGCAGAGATTAGCTGTTACCCAATAAATTGAGTTGACCAGGCGCTTGTACATCTGGGCGTGCTGGCGACGTACCCTTTTCGGTGTGGATGATTATCTCCGTGTGTTCGGGTTAGATATTGTTAGTGATGCTGAAGATGACGTCGGAAGCTTCGCTTACCGTTGACGACGAGTGGTCTATCACCAAGGTGGCTTCGATAGTGCAATGCCAGCGAGCACGAGTGGTGCCTTCCATTTCCCGGAATAAACCCCGCGACAGGCCTACTTACGGACTGCAGTGCTCCTTCGCCTATGGAACACGGCAGAGCGCTGTGGCTTCAGTGCGGGGTACCCGCTGACGTCCACTGAACCACCAGCTTTAGTGAATGGCGGGGCACTCACTCACCGAGCTGCTCGCCAAGCTGCAGCTCACGTCACCAAACCGGAATGCTTCACGGAGGTGCACACAACAACGCCTGAAATTCTACACAACATCCACACCACCAGCGATACTCATTCGAGGCCCAATCATGTCCAGCACAACTGCCCCGACGATCCCGTCGCTGAAGCAAGCCTTCCTCACAACCCAAACCACGCTCCTCGCGCAGCCTTTGACGCCATCTCGCTCTTGGCAAGCGGCCAACGACGCGTCGGATGAGCCTCTGCCAGAACGCGCCGTCGACGATGCCCTCTTCGCCCTCAACCACACCATCCAGCAGCACTGTCGCCGTGTGTACGCGCCTCAGGCCACCCGCAATTATGCTGAGCAAATCAACAAAATCTACACCGAGGATGCCGAGCGCAGATTAGGGCCAGCCTTCAATGACCCTGGTGAGGGAGCGCTCGGAAAAGAGATGGATCTCACCGACCATGACACAATCGAGGCTCTCCCGGAAACTTGGATATCGGAAAAGGACATCAATGGCTACCCCATGGAAGCCAAGCTCTACGCCGACGCCGTCCGCCGACTATCAGAACTCAACGAGCAGCGCAACCAACTTAAAGACCAGGTAGCTAGGCTGAACCGCCTCAAGTCCATCGTCCAGCCGCTGCAAACCGGAGAAAGTGGCGCCGGAGTTCAGGAGAACCTCCTCACCCGGGATGGCCCGGTAGAGAAAGAGCTCGAGCGGATGCGCTTCTTACTTGCCAGAGTTGGTGGACGTGTCAACACGCTACCCGACGGTGGTGGATCGGGTGCAACGTCCCAAGCGATCCCCGTAACATCTTCGGACAGCCTTAGTCTAGCCCGCAAGAGGCGGATTGACCAGTTCCTTGCAGACGAAAAGGTCTTTCCAGCCTGAGCCACGGTATCCTTCACGCTTGGGATCAAGCTCGGAGCTCAACCTTGACGGTTGTGAATCCGTTTTGCCGCATTTTCTGCCTCGGCCGATTTGCTGCATATTTGACCAGGATACACAACCAAGACCAAGAATTCAACTCGACCCAAATCCCAACAGCGTTGTTCCAGAGATTATACCCGAGAAGGTGCTGGCAGTCTCACCAAGAATCAGCAGCCCGATCATCCAACTCCAGAACAGGTCTAATAAGCCAGGATCCCTTCAGCTCAAACCATTATCGCTGGACTGCCTTAATTATGTCCTGTAACGCAGGTTTGTCAGTTGAGATTGTAACCAGGGGTGCGTGGATGAAATGCCGGGGAGATCCCACGTACAACAAAGCTGGGCCATCGGGCCGTATGATACCAACTTGGCCATCGCTTGTCTCGACGTGTATTAGTCACAGGAAGTCATAGAGCTAGGTGGTTTGGGCCGAATTCGAGATGGTCCGCTGTCCAGCTCTAGAATTTGTGCTACTAAACGCAACCTCGCTTCTCCTACAGGGGCTATGTCAACTTCAGCCTGAGTGCTCTTCTGTGGTCGGTGACTCTCGCCGTAGCGACAGGGTCGCCTCCGGAGTAGTTGCCATACCACATCGCGTCACTCCGTCCCACTCAAATCGATTACTACAAGCTTTTAATTGGCGCTGTCGACTTTCTTCCATCGGTTTTTCAGTCCCGGATACAGGGCCTGCGTTTGATTACCGATCAATCTCTTGTCAAGACATCACGTCGTCGGATAGGGAGTATATCTGGCTGCAGATTATGTAGATTATCTAGCGAAATAGTATTAGTTCATGAATCACAATACTTGGGGGCAAACTTGACTTGTCGGATCGAGGGAGGGGAACAAGAGGGACCAGTGACGATGATGCTGCTATAGATAGATGGCGGCCCGCGCCCCGTCATTCCAAAAGGAAAGCAAATATCGCTGCTGAAAAAAGAAAAGAACGTTCAAAGCCCGAAAATAAAGGCTTCGCCAAAAATATCACAATACACAGGAGAGAATACCGGGAGACCGGCTCAGTGTTGGACTTCTTCGTTGGCCATGCTAGCAGCACATCAGTGTCATGGCTCCTCCGTCTCAGATGGCATATTCACGCCAAGCGCTGTAGAAACTCCCAGCTGCTAGCACCCGGCAAAGTATTCTAATCGGTCCTGGGTAATTACGACTCCCAGCATTGCTGGCGTCTTTGGAATTAAACTATCACGCCACGTCCCGCTCACTTCGCTCCTCTTTTCACCTCCTTCACCAACCTACTCTTCGCGCGAAACGTTACTGTTTGCATTCACGACATTCCCTTAGTGTTCGGGTATCGTGACAGACTTCGGGTTTGCCTTGCGTGTCTGTTTCTTGGGGGTTGACTTGGAGGCTCTATCTGAGAGCACGCATTTGCAGCGCTCATCGTGGAATTGATCCCTTGTGGCCGGTACTCTCGGGGGTCCGGTACGAAATTGACTCCGGTCTATTTCAAATCCCCGAGGATGCGGGCGCGTAGAGTTGTGGTAGACAAGGCCAAGACGAGAGTAGAAAACTGTCATGTCTCCATCAACAGACAAGGTGGCCTCAGGCGAGAGCTCAGCAAGCGCAGCCAAAGTCACATACTCGACCTATACCAAGGGCTGTTGGGCTCTGTGCGCCAGCCCTTACTGCAACCTCACTGACGGTTGAAGACGGGGACACTCTAGGACTTCAAAAAGTTCAAGGACAATGCGAACCGCCAAGGGTCACCAGTTTGGGCCGGCATATATGTAAGCTGACGGCAATTTTTACTTGTGGCCTAAGTCCAAGCTAACACATACTGTGTTAATACATCTTAAGCTGATACATCCTAGGCTATAACAACAATGAATCACATATGATTGCCGTGGGCCAGGCCAACATTCAGGACCTCATGTGGCTTGATGAAGAGGAGACAAACGCATTTATTTCTAGATTTCAACTCGTTTCTAAGTCTTTCCAGACCAAATTCCCGGCTTACTATGCCCGCCCCACCTCCGATGCTGTCGCCGATGCCAACCGTCTCTGCTTCACAAGAACAACTATAGCACATGCGAAGTGGAATCTTTACAATGTCCAGATACCAGCATCTACAGTCCCCATGCCACGCTCAGTAAGATGGTCCTCCTGGCTTAAGTGGTTTCAGTCTCAATAATGTGGGGGGCAATCATTCGTATTACCTTTGTATAATAAACCCTACATTTCCATCTTAAAAAAGTCTCAGCAGCAAACGTCCTCTTAGTGCCTCTATATTGTAATTTTCTGCAGGTCAGTTGGGGCCTATGAAGCAGTAAAACACAGTCATACATAAAACATTTCGTCTTTCTATCATCAAGTTGAGTAACGAAACAGTTGCAGTAAATGTAGTATAGAATCGTCACTCGGAGTTATTGGGTGGTCGTGATGACTACGTCGCCCAGCAGAATTCCGCTGATATTTAAATATTAAAGCGATGGTTCAACTTGAAGTCACTATATAAATCGCCAGTTTTGAAGTCAGCTTCCCGCCAGCAGTCGGCGGTTTTGAGGTCCTTGAGGTGCTCAATCTGGTTGCACCTAACCTAACATTTACCGACTTCCAAGTGAAGAGACAGATGAGTAAGTAATAAACTGCTTGATATATGTTCGTATCAACACTAATCTGGTTCCCTTTCCTCCCATCAGGTTTCATTTTTCACAAATAAAACTACAAGTAGCACCAACGTTACAGTGATCCCTAAGCACTCTCGGAGTGCTTCTCCTCCTGGTGCGTGATGTCATGTTCACCATCTTGAGCCGTCTTGTCAGCCGGCTGGGTCATGCTCTGGCGACGCTCCCAAGAAGTCGACGGCTTCCATTTGACCGACTTGCGAGCCACAGAAACCTCCTCATACAATTGGTCAACCTCCTCCAGGCTGAGGCCCTTGGTCTCGTAGATCATAAAATAAACAAAGGCGATGCACAGGAAGCAGCATCCAAACCAAATGAAGAAGATCTTGGACTGCAGGTTGGCATAACCATGACCATAGTTGACAAGATATGGGGTCGAGTAGGCGATAGCCCAGTTGAACAGCCAGTTCGTGGCGGTAGTCATACTGAGAGACTTGGCACGGGTCTTCAGGGGGAAAATCTCGCCAGTAACGACCCAAGCAAGAGGACCCCAGGTAGATGCGAAGAAGAAAATGTAGATGCAAACGAATGACACGGCGGCCTTCTGCCCGGCGAGGTTCTTGACATAGATTTCGCCGGTATCGCGCTGGCCAGTCGAGAAGGTTCCGCACATGGCAACGATGAACTGCGAAACGCACATTCCGATAGCGCCATATAGAAGAAGAGGTCGGCGACCCCATTTATCGATCGCATACATTCCGGGGACCGTGGAGCAAACGTTGATTGCAGAGGTGATCATGGAAATGACAAATCCGCTTGAGACGCCCGAGTTCTGGAAGTACTTTGTACCGTAGTAAAAGATGAAGTTGATTCCTATTTAGTTAGTTAGTGGCTGTAAATCCAATGGCTTCTAGAGGTGCTCTTACCTGTTAATTGCTGAAGTGCCTGCAAAAAGATACCAGTAAGTTGGCGCTTCAGAATGGGTGGGCGGAAGCAATCAAGGTACGATGCCTTGCCCATGCTAGTCTCGAAGTCATGGTTGGCCTTGATTTCGGCGAGCTCAGTCTGGATGGCAGGGTGGTCGTGGGCTAGGCGGCGAATGCGACCCAGGGAGCGGGCAGCATCTTCGTATCGGCTCCTCTTGATGAGGTAGCGAGGTGTCTCGGGGAGCACAAGCATGCCGAAGAAGAGGATGAGGGACCAAGCGAACTGAACAGCAATTGGAATTCGGTAACATCCCGTGTCGTTGCGCTTAGCCGTAGCATTATTAACGACGGCAGCGAGGAGAAGACCAATAGTGATAGCCCACTGGTAGGCGCCGACAATCGCGCCACGGATCCACTTGGGAGCAGTCTCAGATTGATAGAGGGGGACTGAAGGCTGAGTTAGTGGGACGGGCTCTTTTTATGTACTATATCGATGTGCCGGGAACTTACTCATGGCAGAGATGAGACCAACGCCAAATCCAGCAAAGAAACGGCCGGCAAGGAAGATGGGAATTGCTTTGGCGATAGTCTGGAGCACAACACCAAGGTTGAAGACCCATGTCGAGATGAGAAGGCCAGGGCGTCGACCGAGGTAGTCAGTTAGGAAGGGTGAGAAAAGGGCGCCAAAGAAGGTTCCGGCAGATAGGATGGAAACGATGGAAGACTCCTGCGCCGTGGAGATGTTGGGGTTGCCATCGGTGTCGATGTATCCGGTGCTGAAGAGCCGCTGCCAGTAAGGCATGGCAAGGATGCCGCTGATAGTGCCGGTATCATAACTGCAAGATTGGAGACATGGTTAGTTACCCATTTTCGTCAAACAAGCAATGAGTCTTTGTGGGGGAATTGGGTAACCAGGTGTAAGTGAGTGAGCAAACGTACCCGAAGAGGACACCACCGAAAGCAACGAAGAAGCCCATGGCAATGGCGGGCCATGCCTTGCCCGCCTCCTCGGGCTTCGACAAAGAAGCTCTGCGAATAGCGTTCATATTGACGGAGTGTGTGATAATTCTTTAAGAAATCGCCCCTAGTTGTGGGGGGGTGGTTGAATTGAGTGCTCTCTCTCCTTGATATGAGTGAGAGAAGTTGGGACAGCTGTGTAAGAGCCAGAGAGCTCAGGGAGGCAATGAGAAGCTTATAAGTTCATAGTCTGGAGCAAAAGTGATTCAATTGAAGAGGGAGCAGCGTCCCCTTTTAAACCTATAGCCCACCCGCCGTTACGAACCCCAAAGCTACCAAGTGCAGTTGTAAACCGGTCACGAGCTCCAACAAAATATCCACTTGGGAGCTGATCCCCAACCAGGCTACGACTCTGGATACCCTAACTATCCCCGCCGGGGATGAGGGGGTTTCATTGTGGAGAGCTGGAGGTGCTAGTCCGGGGGAGGAGGTAAACAGCAACGTAAGGTGTAGGCTTTAGGTCTGGCCGATAGGTAGCTGCCGGGTTGCCCGACGGGGGTGGAAGGGAATGGGGGGCCTGGAGAGGTGGTGGAGGTGGTGGAGGTGGAGATGGAGAATCCAGGATGGAGGATGGAGGACGGGGCAGCCGCACCACCACCGCATCATCATGCGGAGTGAAAGGCATGTTAGAGGGGATCGCAGTTTGACCTAACCTGAGGAAGCTAGGACTTGGAGCTCGTCAGTCTGGGGATCGCCACCAACGACTGGATGGAGGCCGGGGATGGGGCTGGGCTGAGGTGGCAACGGGGATGGGCATGAGGTGACACTGCATGGGGCTCCCGGGCTCCCAGGAGTCTCCGCCAGTACGCGAGTCGACCGAGGACATAAGCTTGAGCACTCATTGTCACTCCTCAACTGCCAGTCGACAGTGACAGGTGGCGGTGTTGCGCCCATCGTATTACGCCGAGCACGGCAGTCGACGATGGGTTAGGGGGGATGAATGGTGGCGTTGGTGGGAGAGCGGCTCGTGACATCGTCGGTTTCAATGATTGGGAGGCGCTATGTCGGCCATTGACTAACTTGGAGGGTAAGAAATGGGATCATGGAGGGAATATCAGCGTGTAATACGACTAGCAGGCACCTGAGCTAGCCGCGTTGCCGAACGATCGATCAACGTGTTGGCCCATGTTCTTTGTGACATACTACAACGAAAGATGATGACTATTTGGGGTTGGTCGGCAGAAGAAAAAACGGCTGCATACCAACGTTTCCATTGCTGGTGTCATGGATCATCAACTTTATCTCTGCTCCGAAGGAATGATTCCTTCCAACCGCCCACACCATCTCCATTTACCCCGTGTCGCATTGCATCTCTCAGACAATAAGTTTGAGAACGGCCATGATTGCTAGGATAAAACAGGCACCATGTCTGACGATCAACATCTCCCCTCTCATCAACTAGCCACCCAAGTACCGAGCATGAAAGTGGAGTAGAGTGCCCGGAGCTGTAGGGTAAGGCCCGAGCCAAGCCGGGAGCGCGGCCGCCAGACTACCGCATCGGGTAAGCAGCTTTTACTCTCCCACACTCAAGAACCTGGGGAAGAAAGTCGCCACCGAAATGGAATGCGTGCAGGCACCAGAGAGAAGAAAACCTCTCGGAAGTATCCAAAGACAGTGTTTGCTCACTTGTTTCATGTCCATTGTGAGGCCTTTTCCTCTGGTCAATGTAGAGTACGTCAGCGCGAGGGCCACCGACTGCCCATTTCCCTCCATTTCGGCCCTATTGCGGGAGTTTCGATGCACCCTCAGTGCAGCATAAAATATCAATTAGTTTTTGCGAAATCAATTAGCTCGCTGTCTGGATGGTTCGATAGATGTCAATGGCTCCAGAGAGGTGAATGAACGGTCACCGGCTCCCCCGGCCGAAAGCCTTCGGAGTCGAGTCTAGAGCGTGGGACTTGCCCGCACTATTTCCTTCACGTGGTCCGTCGTCAATCTACAACATTCCTGGGGCTCGTCTATGTGAGCTTCGCGGCGTGAGGGGTTGGAGGTCAAGATGGGGCATTGGCTTTTCTCTTTCGCGCACGTTTTGACAATGTGACCCCAATAACCGCGGGCGTCAACTAGCCACTGAGTCCGTCGTCTTTCTCCGCAACCTTAACCTTGACTAGAACGCGTGGTGTCTTGGTACCACACTGTGGCGGCACCAGACGAGCTTCACCTCTCTCTCACCGGTGACTCCATCCTCGTCACCGTACCATTTACAGTTTCAACCCACGCTTTGGCGCCGACTCCCCATCCTAAGCAGTAATCCTAACTGCGAGTTCTCACTGAAACGAGAACGACCCCAGCTTCACTCGTCGTCATGACCGGACCGACTTCAACCAACGGCACACCGGCTGTCGTAGCGTCCGGTAGATGGGAGATCGACATGGAGTGCCAGCGGCACAGCTAACCCCCCAATCCAACCCCCCCATCCAACCATCCAACTTTTGCCCTGCAAATTCTTGGCACGATCTTGCCCCCTGCTGCAGTTTGCAGCTGCACGTTCCGCGGCTCGAAGCGAGGTGAAGGCGTCAGCGGCGGTACAGTCAATCCCTGGCGTCCTTCTCATTTGACGCTTGCCGGCCCGACGAGTTTTCGTCAACGCCCGTTTTTCTCGCTAGATCCGATCCAAGTCCCCGACGCCAAAGCCACAGATCTGTAGCTAGGTGTAGCCACATGTCATGTCTCGTGGTGCCTCTGGTCCAGAGTGGTGGAGGTTGTACTTTGCTGACCACTGGATTGCTTGTTGAGATTGCTGGCCGTGTACGAGCGGGCGAACTGCAAAGCTTCTTCTTTGTCGGGACCGAGGAGTCGGAGCCCTATTATTTCCGGTACAAAATGTAACTGTGATTTTTGACATCTCTCCCTGTTCTGTATCTCTTGTTGCGTTTGGTTTTTTTTTCAGGAGTCCCCTCACTACTATTCCCAACCACCGCCGGCACATCATCTCCGCAGCCATTCTCTCAAGAAAATAAGTAAATAACCCTGGCGTCTTACTTCAATCCTTCAGGCGTTCATCTTTAGGTCCCAATCGTATTGATACGATCGCACACCCCCTTGAACGGCCCGTCCGCCTTCCGCCACTCGGCCACATTGTGGGCCCGGCATGGCCGCATCTCCGTCTAGCCCGGCAGGTTGATCAGCGCCCGCGGAGTGCCGTCGTACCGGCGCACTAGCTACTGACATAGAGAGGATAATTCGCGACGGAGAGAATGTGTATGTGTAGTTGATGACGAGAGTTTCTCTCTGCATGGACGAGTCGAGCCATTTGTGCCACTGTCACCTCACTGAACGCATCGCAGTCGGACCACGCACGCCTCAACAAACCCTTACGCAAATGAAAGCACTCATCTCTTCAGCAGCGTGACCAACAACACCAAGCTAAGCTTTCAGCTCCAGCGGAGCCTCACATTTATCGGGCCAAATGCTCCTGGACCTCGGCGCTGCTTCGGACGTGCTCCTCTCTGTCGCGTCAGGCAGCTCGTAGACCCCAGCCTAGACCTCAACGCATTACACTCACTTGAAGAATGTGGAGGTGGAGATAATCTCGAACGCAGAGCATGCAATTCTCCTCCATTTTGTTTTGAGAACCGCTGTCCCTGTCATCACCGCGAGACTCGCCGAAGCAGGCTGCAGTCCTCGTACCCCTGACTTTCCGTAGCATCATCTGTACCCATGCCATCCAGGAGCGAGACAACCATGTCCCTGGTTTTCTAAACGAACTGAGCCATTTACCGTCCTGCCCGCAGCTCAATCTTGCTCAGCAAGTCTACCCTGGCGCTCCAGGTTGGATACCCCAACATCCACGCATGATGGAGTGTGTTATGGATCGGCCCCGGGTTCAAGGCTCAATCGCGATTTCCCCGGTTCACCGAGCAAATAAACCGCGGCAAAGTTCTCAAGGGATCACTTAATCAAAGGGTATCTGAACCGGTGAGTACTGTATATTTCTTCGAGTACCAAACATAACATGGACTGGGAATTAGAGAAGATAGAGCTATAAGGAGGGAACCTCTCCTGGACTAAAAGGTCTCTGCCGTGGGTATAATGGAATTGGGTATAGATTCCTGGCTGCTGTTTTTACTGACCTTGATACTGAGGTGGGCTTCATTAAGACGATTGGCCTGTACCATCTTGTGGTTGAGACATAACCAAGGGGTCCATGCTCGCCGCCCCCGAACGGTGGGTTGAGAAGGCATACAAAAGCTCCCCTGGAACCGCTTGTGTTCTTGTGGCAGGGACCCCAGTGTTTGGAAAACCCAAGGGTAGCAACATGCTAACGACGAAGGAACCAGCCAGTCGACGCAAACTGTTAAAAATGAGGACAAGTTAAGAAAATTCAGGACGACTCGCTGCACTGTGAGGGATACTGACTGATAACATCCAACTGAAACAGACGATAAGCAAGCAGCAGGAATTATTTTGTACTAATACCCTTTGTTTTTACAGCATCGACTCTACAGTCCACATCCCCGCTGTCGTCACGATGTTGATGATAGTGACTTGACCAGTCCTACGCCCTGGACTATGGACATTGGCCGTGGAAAAAGTATATCGCCGCCGCCGCCGCCTAGATATTGTTAAGCACTACGTACTGAGGTTTCTTGCGCTGGAGTCGAGAATCCTAACGTTAGAGGCGAGGAGGCGATGACGACAAACTGAGTAGCGTCGACACCTTGGACTTTATGAAGTCGACAGCAAAGTACGGGTGATTTTGGCCAGGTCGCAGCACCATCCACTGTGAAGACGTCCGAGCTTTGGCAGTGCACAAGTCTGGCTTCGATTTGCTTGCCAGTGCTGGCGTCATCTCGACATTAACGGAACGGTTGATAAAGTTGCCCATCATATTTTTGTTGGGGCTAGCCAGAAGGTCAGGAGGGAGCTGCTTTGGATCACCTGTAAGGAAACAAGGTAGGAGAGGCTTAAGTCAAACGCAGTATGAGTTAACACGCGGTTAATTCTGGGTGCCCAGTCGACGGACCGCGAGCTTCTTGATATTCTTGCTGGCGGCTGGAGTCGTGCAAATAGTATTCGTGGTGTCAAAGATGGAGAGAAACAAACCATTGACCGGACCCAAGACGATAGGGCTGGTGCAACAACATACCATCAACGAAGAGTAATCCACTAGCCTGGTCCCTTGCCTGGTCCCTTGCACTTCGTACATGGTGTCACCAGCGCTAGCGCATTTCCCAGCCGACCGCCAAGAAATCTCAAGATGGCTAGCATGCTATTTCCCACGAGCAGAAGCGCTCCGACAGCGCTTAAATGCCAATACAAGCTCTTGGCGTTTGCGTTTATTTGCATAGTTGATGTAGTTTGTGCACTCGTAAGACAGAGCAATGTCATCATGAAATCACAAGTCGTATTGAAAGTAATCGGAAATAGGATGAGAGTGATTCCAACCTGTGACAATGACCGAATCCGCCTTAGCTATGTCAATTTACCTGCCTTAGAGAGTACCTCGTCCCGCGGAACCTGGCTTACGACCATCTCCCAAAATACTCTTCTTCTTATCCTTGGCATCTCCGTCCAAGGTGGCATCCTTGGCGCTATCATCCACATCCAGGCCCGTGGTCTTGCAATCTGTGCCCTCCTTGTTCTCGGCGTCGTCATCGTCGTCGTCGTAGTGGATTGGGCGAATGACCTTGAGCTTGACCGCCTCCTCATCATCGTTTTCGGTCGTGACCTTGTGGTAGACTCGCAGACTGACGACTACAACAGCGTTCCATGGGTCCTTTTCAAACTCATCTGGCTCTTCTTCCAACACCTCAGGGGTTTCGGCCGGAGCTGGCGGCTCACGGGCGGTGATAGCGATCTCCAATTCGCGCTCAGAGAGATCAGACAGAGCGCCAACACTGCTGATGTCGTCATCGTCGCTTTCTGGTTCGCTTTCTTCTTCCTCTTCTTCCTCATCTTTGTCTTCCTCTTCCGTCTCCTCTGCCTTCTTTTCTACGGCGTCATTCTCTGCCTTAGCATCTTCAGACTTCTCCTTGGTCGCCTCCTCGGAGTCGACGGCATCCTCGTCTGTGTTGGACGCGGGGGTCAGAGGCCCCGCCTCTGTGGTGGTCGTCTGCTCTGCCACAGTCGCAACCTTTGCTTGATCATCGGTGACCTTTACGGTCTCCTCAGTGGTTTCCGGTGTTTTCTCGGCGTCCTTTTGTTCTTCAGACTCCGCGGCCTTAGCCTTGGCAGCAGCCTTTTCGGCCTTTGCCTTTGCTTTACTAGCCTTCTTTTCGGCCAACTTTGCCCGTTGCTTCTCCTTCTTCTGAAGATGCTTCTTGAGATACCTCTGATGCCTCTTTGTGGCGAGATAATGGCTCTCTTCTCGCGATTCCAGAAATTTCTTCCTGATTTCACCCCTGGCCTTGTCCTTGACCTTCTTCTCGTGAGCCTCCCTGGCTGCCTTCTCCTCGTCTGTCTCGATGATTCTTCCCTTGCTATGAGCGAGATCATATGCTAGCCCGATTCGGACCAGCTTTTCACGGCGTTCTTTGGCATTCTTCTTGATGACTTCGTCGACGGGTAGTAGATGCTCATAACGGGTGGCATCAACCTTGACGCGAACTTCGTACTCGCCAGCCTCCAACTCCAGCTCTACGTTGACTGATCGCGTCATACGTAGGGGAGTCTGGCTCCGGACCAGATAATCCTCATGGCCTGCCTTGTGAATCCGGAAGGCGAGACTGAAGGCATACTGGCCTTCGAGACCGCGGAAGTAGCGGTCATCCAGTTGAGATAGAACGACGACCACAGGGCCGGACTTTGATATGCTAAACTTCCAGTGTGTGTCTTGATAGTCGAGTTTCCAGGGGACAGTCAGTGTGGTCCAGGACTGGCACACGCGCCATTCAGGGCCAAAGAGTCGTGTCCGCTCAAAGGCCTGGTACTTGCGAAGGAGGTCCTTGTATGAGATCCAGAAGTCTCCATCATCGCCGAAGCGGTGGTCAAGCTTCGTAAGCCACTCAGCGGTCCATTCCTTTGAACCGTCACCTGGTCAGGTTGTAAGTAAAACAATATCCGATGTCCAATGGGTTATGACTTACTCCAAGCACCTGTCCACTCTCCCTTGCCCCAGGGGTTCTTGAGACGAAGCAGACGCTCGCCATCAATCTCAACAGCCTTTTGGATGGAATAGGCGTGGAGCTCGTAAATTCCCTTTCTGTCTCCCCAACCATTTCCCCAGATACCAGTGCTGCAGCCAAAGAGGAATTCCTCATTGACTTTCATCAACTCCTCCTTCCAGAAGCGTTCCTACCGGAGCATTAGATAAAAGCTGGGGCCGGTAACAGATAGCGAACCAACCTTGTCAAGGATATCTGTGGTCCAGAGCTCGGAGGTGATGCCTCCAGTTAGATCCTCAATACCCTCGCCGCCAAAGCCGCCTTCAATACAGGCGTAGTCTCCATGCGCCTTGGCATAGCACTTCTCAAGAAGAGGAAGCCATGTTTCCTGCGGATGGGCACATTGGGCAAAGTAGAGGGCACCACTGTTGGACTGGTAAACTCTGCGGTATGCCTCGTCTGAGTTGACGCGTTCAACATCGTCAAACAAGATTCGGTCAAAGAACCCTTCGTCGTAGTCAGGCTTGATGAGGTATAGCTGTGGTCAATGTCAGCTTTATGGTTATCAAGAATTGAGATCGGGGCAAGAGTCATACGAAGTCATCGACAATCTCTGAGATCCACTCGCCGTCACGATAGAAAACAAAACCGTAGACACCAACAGCCTCGTCACGGGCAACACAGAGTTTCTCAATGAGGCCCTTTTTGTTGCTTAGAGTGCAGAGAGCGGCCATTAACCAACAGTCTCCATCACGTCCCTGCCTCACATCGTTCGCAGTTGGGCCGTCGATGTAAAAACAAGGGTTGTCGAAAATGTCCTCAACTCTCTTGACACTCTGCGGCTGGAGGTCGTTCCCACAGTCATCATCATCCTTGACGTTGGAAAGCGCCTGGAGACAATCGCGGGAGCCACCCTTGAGGTCGGCCTCGATGTCGAAATGGGGCGTGTCCCGATATTTTTTGTTAATGCGGCGGCACTCTTTGACAATCTTCTCGACCTTGGCACGGCACATGGCCGCGGCATCTTCGTAGGAGGCCTGGGTGTTTTTGGCCTCAATCTTCTTGTTCTTCTTGGCAACGATGTCGGTATAGTTGTTGGCAGGAATGACGGTCGTGGCTTTAGAGTTGTTGATCAGCCAGCTAGAAAGACAATTGATCCGCAAAAGTATGGAGACAGAGAAAACATACCTTTGCCAGGCTTCTTGGTTGTAAATTTGGACCAAAACTCGTCAATGGTCTCCTGCGGCGTCTGCTTGTTCCGCTTCACGGGCTTGGCCGCCTCCGCTTCCGGTGGCGGTGGGGGAGGCCTGGAGGAGGAGCGGGATGAGGCGACGGACATTTTGGCCGGTGATGGGGGTTATTGAGATTTGAAAATATGGCTGAATTGTGTCTTTGTGAAATCGAACGTCGGAATGGCGAATAATCCAATCGGATATGCCAAGCTCAATGCGTCCCTGCGGTGGGTGAGAAGCAAGGTATCAAGCTTCCTGGGAGAGACACTGGTCAGCTTCCGCTGTGACAGTTCGAGGCAAGAAGCGCACCACTTAATTTGATGTATTCTTTTCGCTGGACGATACTCACTTTGAGGCAATTGACTGATGTCCCACCGTTGCACGACGGGACATAAGCAAGTAGGTAGACGGGAGAGGAACTGGACGGCAGGAATGGGGAAGAAGTGGGAGGGAGGAGTATCCGCAGCTCGAGCGGCTGGGCTCACCGGTGCCTTTTATCACATCACACGCGCGAGCTACAGACTACGAAGCATGCACGTAAGCTTGGCTGCCAGCTCATCACCATGAGCTCTCTCCCCAGCCCCGTCTGCAGTCGCCCATGCCTCCCTGCACCAAGCTCCGCTTCTCCCCATGCTGAACCGCCACCGTAAGCTCCCCTGCAAGCCAAACGCCACGCACTGGGCGAGAACTGGCAAGCCAAGCCAAAAAGCAAACACATCCGCGTCACCAGACGCCGCCGTCCGTAGCTACGTACAGCGGCGCCTCCGGGAGGAAACAAAAGTTCATGCGATGGGACGCCCCTCGCCTGAAACCCCCTCCCGTACTATGTATGCTGTGTATCTTCCTCCGAGGTTGGGTGTAGCTCTCGTACCAATTGACGAGGGGCATCCAGCAGGGGGTCATGTCCGAGACCCTGCAAGCGTCAGCCCACTTGGCTTTACCTGTGCGTATCCCCCGCGTAGGGCTGGGCGCTCAGCCCTGTAGAGTGATAGTCCTGTAACAAACAGAACTTTGGTGTTTGTAGTGGGAGTAGCTCGTAGGATTCTGCAGCAACGCGGCCCGAGACGATGCGGAGAAGCGGGCCATCCGAGTGTCATCCGGGTGATGCTCAGACTTGCTGGTTGGTGACCGTCGTCGTCACGCTGTTGGGCGGCTACAACGGCTGACGTGCTCCCTGCGTTACAACACGGTCTTGGCTGCATGCGCTGAGCACTGGGGCATATCTCTTACACCGGGGGGGATGATCCCTTATTATAGAGACCTGGGCTACCCAGGGCTGACGATGCTGACGATGCTGACGATGCTGACGCTGCATACCCCGAACAAGCAGGTCGTCGGAGGCTTTCAGAGGGCGGCGGCACCTACGCAATCTTGGCGTGCATTATGAAGGTGCAAATTGCACTCGACGGCACGGCTCTTCCGAGCTCCGCTCAAAGTCTCCGTCCGTATCCTTCGTACAAATATGGGCCAGTGGCCGGCCGAGTGAATGGCTGGGCCCTGTTTGTCCATGGGCGTATTGATCGAGGTGACGTTGGGAGTCTGGCCTCAGTTATGCAGCGCTCGCTCAAGCCTGACGAGAATTCGGCCCCCATCATCATCCGACACCATCTCATGGCAAAACTTCAACGGTGGCTTAATGCCACTTCCCTTCCATCTTGTGTTGTTGGGGGTTTCTTTTTCTGAATCAATTCATTTACACCTCTGCCCATTGCATCGCCTCTGTCCACACTTCAGCTCCCCTCCGATCCAGCAACCACAACAACAGCCATCCGAAAGAGGGCCCTCCTACGCACCAGGCCCTCCCTTCTTCTCTTCTCTTCTCCTCTTTTCTCTTCTCTTGCCTCCTCTGCCGTTCCGTGGGACGTCCTCTGCACCACGCAGTCCCCAATTGCGATTAGAGCCGCAAGGGCCGTTGTCGTCCATCGGAAACCAGAACAACATCATCTCCCCATCGCCATCGATCAATCTCTCCTTCAGCCCACCACTCTCGCGCACGCGTCCACTGATCCTTGCCGCCAGGCGGCACACAAGCTTCCCGAGCCTCAACCATCCCCACACCCAGGCGGGAAATGGCCTCTCTGGTCAAAGCCTGCGACTCAGCGCGTTTCCAAGCTCAACAACACATCAGCCTCGCGGGGTATATCCTTCGCAGGTTGCCGTAGAATTCTCAAGTCGTTAAGAGCCATGTGACAGCGTCTGTCGTTCAAAAGGTAGTTGAGTGAATGATCCAAGGGAAGGTGTCATAATGCGGAGATCCGCCCAGAGACCCTGTAGTAACCAAGGATCCGCACAAACAAGTCTAGGTGAAAAGATATAAAAAAAAGGAAAATTGTTGGTAGATGTCGTCCCCTGCTTCGCCGCCCCACATGTCTTCGTCATTACCCGCAAGGCTCCCAATGCTTCAGGGGCCTTCCGGAAGAGCAGTCCGTCACTGTCGCCGTTGATGTATCTCGAAACGACAGGACTCGAGGCTTTTTCCAGGTAAAAGAAAGAGGTGCAAGATGAATCGAGTTGGACCGAAGACGCCGTGCAAAGCCGATGCCGGAGAAATATTGCGAGCCATTGCATGATTCGGAACAAAATAAACATGAACTTGAACGTAGAAATAGTGTGAGTGTAAAGGTCGAGTTGGAATATGTTCACGTGTCGGCATCAAAAAAGAACAGCAATGTCAAAAGATACGAAACACATCCGGCGGCCAACTCAGATCGTTCCCACCACGTAGGTTCCGATCTCGTTGGCCTCTATCAAGCCGGTCCCATCTCTGGGCCGGGCTTGATAGCATGTCCTGGATGTGTTTTAAGCCACAGGGGCGATGGGAGCGATGGGAGCAACGGCGGGGGCGGGCACGCTTCCCAAGTCGACGACCTCAGGGGGAATCTCGCCCCCGGCGTGAGGGTGGGGGATGGCGTTCTTCTGAGCGCAGTCCCGGGAGATGTGGCCAGCCTCGCCACACTGGTAGCAGGTCTTTCCAGCAGTGTTGAGAGGACCGCCGTTGGGGGCGGTGCAGTCGCGCGAGATGTGGCCCAGCTTGCCGCAGGCGTAGCACTTCATGGCCTGAGCCTGGCAGTCGCGGGCAAAGTGGTTAGGACCACCGCACTTGTAGCAAGTAGCGGGACGGGGACCGCCGGCGAAGCCACCACGGCCGTAGCCACCAGTGTAGCCACCACGGCCCATGGGGGCGCCACGGCCCATAGAGGGACCGACGGGGTTGGGGCAAGCGCGCTGTTAAATCCATGTTAGTCTATCCATAACGGTGAAGAAACGGCCTTGGGAGGCATACGGCGAGGTGGCCGGGCTGACCACAGTTGTAGCAGCGGCCGCTGGTCCCGGTGCCGCTCAGGCGGAGGGTAGGGCAGTCAGCCTGGACGTGGCCCAGTCCCTGGCAGTGATAGCACTGCTTGGCCTCGGTGGTACGGGGGAGAGGGCAGCCGTTAGACTCATGGCCTGTTCGTGGTACCGTCAGTATTGGTGGTGGTAACGTGTAAGGCTGGTAGGGCCATACCGGGCTGCTTGCCTGTGAAAGGAGAGTTAGCGTCAAGAACAAGTGAGAGGCATAGGACGAGGACGCATACAGTTGTAGCAAAGGCGCTCGGCGGATGAGCAAACCTCAGCGTAGTGGCCAACATTGCCACACTTGTAGCACGCACGTCGAGAGAGGGAAGACATGATTATGGTAGGTGCCTAGAGGTTGCTTTGTCAGTAAGTATATTCACGTTAGACGCATCGTGTATCGGTCATGTTGTCGCCGGCATAGTTTCGGCGCCCAAGCCCGTCCCGTTGGGGTCGCATCGGAGTCCAGTGAGGCCAAATACTGGCAGCATTGTATCGCTGGGTATTGTTGAACTCGGCGCAAGAGGGAATGGCGTCAGTGGTTGTTGGTGCAGGACTCGAGGAAGCTGTTGGTGCCGGGGTCGTTGTGGATGGGGCGATAATTCGCGGCGCATGAGAAATGCCGGGCTGCCACGCCAGAAAACGCGCAAAAGCGACGAGGCTGCCCGGAATCGCATCGCATAGCGCTGTTGACTGCGGGATCCCCTCCCAAGCGATATGAAGGCTTATAAAGGTAGATACTGTTGTGTGAAGTCGGCGAAACTTGTAATATCGATCGCGAGGAGTGGCGGCGACGTTCGGGAGTGACCCCGCATCCGATTCTTGGCTTCGGAATGGTGGTATGCCGGTCTGCAGGTCGCATATCGCAAGGCCTTCGGGTCGCAATGCGTCGCAGTCGGGCTCTGGCCTTCGGTGGTTGCACCGGGCTTCGGGTCGCACACGGAGGTCAAACGGCGCGGACCGGGTCGAGGTTCGGACGAGGAGTCGGAAGAGGAGCGAATGCGGTCTTGGAGTATGCGACGTCGACGGCCCACACTCGGATACCAAAAGCGACGACGAGGTCAAAACGCGCAGACGAGAAGCGACAATATCGAGTTGTTGAAACGTGCGACAGGATCGGGCGTCGGCGACCAGACCATGGGACGGAGGGGGAATAGAGCGCCCAAACACACAAAACGAACAAGCCACGCTTCCACTCACCTTTAAAGACTTGAGGTTATTTGAGGATAAAATCGACGACGGTGTTTTCTACACAGCGAGTATGACAGATGGTACTTTGAGCAGACAAGCGTCACCAACTTTCTTCCAGACGTGTTTAAAAATTTTCGCGCGAGGGAAAGATGAGGGGAGGAGGACGGAAGGAGGAAGGGAGTGAGGGATACTACGATTGTGGGGAGGGGGAGGGCTGCTGCTGCGGCGCGCGCCTTGCTGCTTCTGCTTTGCCTGCTGGGGAAAACGGTGCGACGGGTGCGAGTGCGTGTGGGCAGGCGGCGCGACGGCGGGTGGGTAGGTGGATGGCACCTTCCCGTCGCTTCCACTGGCTGTCGGCCCAGAGGTAATTAACCATGAATGATTACTGGCGCTTATTACACTGGCCGCGGGACGCCAGACGCTGGGGACGAAATGGGGTCCACTCCTCGGGACCGCGCTCGGAGCATTGCGCGCTAGGCGAACTGTGGTGTTTTGGCAAGGGGAGGATGGATGTTTCCACATGCTATGTTGTACCTACCTACCTATGTGAGGCCTGGCGAAATGTGAGTGATGTAACGACGGGCGGCGGAACGGCAAGCAGCAAGGCGGCGGAAAGGACAAAGATGGCGAGAGGGTGCGACGGAGCATCCGCTGGCCTGGAACGAGTTATTGCCTCCTAAATTCGCTCGTCCAGCCGTTGGCGACCTTTCCCGGTTGGAAGATGGTGCCTGGCCAGATTGGGAAAGTAACACACTCACGACCCCTCCTTCCATTCCCATTCCCCCGTTGGATCCACAGGAATGGACCGTTCAATGCAGGGACTGACAGGACCATCGGCTTATTCCTTCCAACCGCCAACCGTGAGAAATGTGCTTCCAGGTTGATAGAGACAGCGTCTTCACGTGATCCACGTCTAATGTCAATATCAAATCCAACGATAAACAAGATTTACTCTCATGCTCCGGGGAAACCCCTCCTCTCTCTCGCACCTTTGCCAATCAACGCAACGAACACACACTGGTGCCCTCCTCGGACGGACAGCTCGATCAATCATAGGCTGCTAAGCCTGTCCAGGCGATGATGCCCGGCCAGCGGACAGGCTGCCCGCGCACCCGTTGCCGTCCAAGGGAACCGCGTGACATGCAACATGCCGCGTCGCCCCCATGTGTCGTCGTCAAGCTGGATCCTTCCGAGGCAGCTGCCCTTCGTCAGTCAGCCAGCCAGTAAAGATGGGTCCTGGTTTGGGCTTCTACGATGATTTGAACTGGTCGCCTCGGATTGGGTCACAGACCAAGTAAGGTTCACCGACACGGTGGCCTGTGTCCTTGGTCTCCATGATGCCCAATCGACGTCAAACCGGGTGCCATGCATTTGGAAGCCGGACCAATCTTTGCGCTCGACAGTCGTGACACAACGCGAACATGGCCATTGTATGGGAGCTAGTTCGGGGACCTAGTCTTCTTCTCTCCTGATTTGCGTACTACGTAGATAGACTGATCATGATACGGCGTGTATTTCGTGGGCGTTACCTAGGCTGTCGGTAATTGCCTACTCAGTTTGGCAAGGTGAGGCAAGGTGAGCTAGGATGTCTACTTCTTCGGCTATTCTTCACACAGCCTACATCTGCTCAATGCCAACCTCGCCATGCGTAGGGTCGAGTTGACCGCTAACATGTGTTAATAACTGTCGGGCAATCCTGACTGGACACGGCGCATCTCTGGCCATCGTCCAATTCCTCCTCATTCGAATTCCTTGCCAGGTCATGCATGGTTGATGAAAGTCCCGACATTATTAGGAGCCCTCTGCCTCAATCACATCATCGAATATCTTCACCTGGGAATGATCCGCTTCGCCAACTCCAGCGTCCAGCGCTGGCAATGTGAGCGGCGATATCCTCCCTCATAGGTGAGCTCAATTAAACCTTTACAATGCTATACTCAACCAAAGCACTCACGCCTCACGATCTTGGCATACGTGCCACGCGCCCCATCTCCGAGGGGTGCGTTGGAAGAGGAACATCCACTGTGGGTGCTGTGGACCGAGGTGCTGCCTCTACCACATATGATACACCATCGTCCGAGGCATATGAAGGTGGCCGAGGTCCCGAACGTGTGGTTGGTCGTAGCTGTGCTTCATCCGCGGCCTCGTTGCGTTGCCAGAATAGGCGATTAGGGTCGACTCGCTGTGGCCTCGTGTTAGCTCTATTGCCAGGGAAAGGTTCAATCTCGTGACTTACCACGCTCTCTCGCCATAGTCCATATGCTGGTGGCTTCGACTTCCCCGCTTCGCTTTCCACTCCAGCCGCCTCCTCATCCCGAGCGAGAACAACTTGGATCGGACGGTTTGGCACCGCGTATCCCCGAGGTCCATATATTTGCGTCTCCGGCAAGCTTGTTCGTCCAGAAGCGACACGCTTCCTCTTGAAGATCATAATAACAAGTCGGAGAAGGCCGTGGAAAAAGAAGACGGTGGCGATGAGAATGACGAGTATCAACATGATAGTCATCTCGCTAGTTTGAACCTTTTGCGAAACGGAGAGGGCCAGATCTAGGGTTGAGGATTAGTACCATCACTGATAGAGATGACCGAAGGACTGAAGGTTATTTGCAAGATGACTTACAGACAATGATGAGCAATAACATGATCAAACCCGAGACTAAGGTACGGAGAATCTGCGCCCGCAAATGCTTCGATTTTACCCATGGGATACAGAACAAGAAGCGCTTTGGGTGACGGGAGCGATGATGTCGTCGGCGGGGGCTACGTTGGTCGCTACTCGGACTTCGCCCATGTTCCTGCCGTCCCGGATCACTCACAGTCTCAGCGACCCGTGATTCTAGCGTATCGTTTTGGTATGAGGTGTCGCTATAGGCTAGAGGAGGTGGCCTCGGTGACGGTGTTGCTCTTGACGATGGCTCGGTCGATGACTCGGTGGAAGATATCGCGGCCTGGTTGCCTCCTGGATGTGGCTCGCCTGAGGGCTGATGTTGATTGGACCTCGCGGTCCATGGTCTGGCGAAATTTGGAAACTGAAATGATCTTGAGGGCGCATCTGGTACTCCTTGTTCGAGATCTGGTGACTTGGGGCTTTCGACGGCTACGCGATAGGGCTCCTCCGTTTGTGGTGGCGGTTGGCCCCGTCGAAAGAGTCGCAGGAACGGGCGATGGGATGTTGGCTGTGTCGGTTGCATTTCTTGCATGTTTAATTCGCCATGGCGTTCAATACGAGCACGTCTGATAAGATCGGCGCGGATCCTCTCCATGGCAGCAGGATCCTCCTCCATTGTGTACGCCTAGTCTGGGTCAAGATCTGGGATCAAGTCTATCGGCCTTGACGGGATTGGAATTGGCAACAAAGATAGACTGCGATCGTCGGGATCGTGTGAATGGACTCTCGTCGGGGAATGTGTCGTCGAGAATATGTCGTCGAGGATATATATCGCTCTCGTGGTAATTCGTGTGTCAGAGTCGTCGGAGAAGAGCCGTCTTTGAGAAAGAGGTACGGATGTCTACGAGTTTCCGCGGTCGTGTTTCGGAGGAAGAAGATAAAGAACAAAGATATGGTTGTATGGAAAGAAAATTCGAAAGATAGAATGAAAGGCGTAACGATAAATGAATCAATGAGAGGAAGCTGGTTGCGGCATCAAGGAAATTATTGGGACATGGTGCAACTCCAAGAGACACTGACAAAAGCGGAAGTGTCGCCTTCAACCGAGGCCGTACCAGGACGCGTTCGTCTAAGACCTTTGAGATGCGGTGCACCAAAAGAAGCGGGAAAACAGAAAAACAAAGAGAAAGAGAGAATACGAGGGGATGAGAAGAGTGTATACGATTCCCACCACTACGTACTGCGACCGAGGTCACGTCGATACCGGCCTGAACCACGGCGGCCAACGAACCAAGTCACGAAACCAGGGGAGACGATGGGGGGATGAGGGGGCGGCAGGGGCCCGCAATGGACCAGACACTACGGGCCATGGTGAACCCATGCTGTGACAGCGGGCGTGTTGCAAAAGGAACAAGGCACACGGCAGCCTCTCATCTCTGGGTCGGCACACGGGCGGAGGCGTTGGAGGCGGCGAAGGAGGACCGGCAGGGGGAGGCCCGTTCGTCAGTGCGGCCGGGGTTGGCAAGCTGAGAGGACGGGATCCTGTGGTTTCAGCGGTTTTGGGACGCCGTCATTTGGAGATGAGTGAGACACGCCATGCAGCCACGATGGCTTGGGGCCCGATCCGGCGGTGGGAATGCCCGGTGGCGCAAGGCAAGCTGTACGTGGATCCGTTGCCTGAAGCAGCAGCCGTCCGTGTCAATGCTTCACTGGGTGCTTCACTGGATGCTTCACTGGATGCTTCACTGGATGCTTCAGGTGTTCTGAGCCGGAGGCCATAAGGGGACTGCTCCCCGGGGGGAGGCATGGAGTGGCCGTAAATCCTCCCCCAGCAGAGCTCAAGTTGGGAAGTCGGGGCGCTGTGGCGTAGCCGTTCTTGGACGCTCGTTTGATACCTCCACAACTGGCCAACCACGCGTCGCCTTGGACAGGCACCTGAAACCCCTGACAGCCCTTGTCAGTACGACACCCCAAGCCATCAATTTGGACAAATCCATTGGGTGGTAATGAAAGGACTAACGAGGAGCGTGTTATGCGAGACTGGTATCCTTTTTGTTCCTCTTTCATTTTTCATTGTATTTCTTCTTCTATTTGGGGGAGATTGCTCCCAGTCTACTAAGTTAGGTGCCCGGCTCACTTTTGCTCGTCCCTCCCAGAATGTCTAGGCTGTGGTCATATACTGTACATGTAACACGACATTTCCAAGACCCTCTTCTCCAAAGCACAGTCAAGGTATTGGCACCTCCATCTTGATCGACACCCCGGATTTCTCCCAATGATATTTATAGATGCCCGCCGTGACTTCTTCGTGTCATCTGCCTCCTCTGCTCCATTGAAATCTGTTCCCCTTTGCTATGCGCAGCCCACTCAATAGGTGGGTGAATCGACCACTGTAAACCCATCACCCGCCGTTTTCATTATATCATCATCCACGCGACAAATTCACACCCTGTATGATCTGCTGTTGTAATCCCCCGAGGCAGCCACATGTCCCCGAAGGTCAAGTAGAACAATGTGCTCACAGGGCAGGACTGGTTGCTAAGGTTCTACCTCCATAAACCGGGTGGCTCCTTGGTTAGAAACTGACGGTGATTCTGAAGTTATGGCAACCATAAGTAGCTATGAGGTTGTTGTTTCAACTTCCATTGCCTGCACTCATTTCAGCTCGCCCAAGAGCATTGTGCGATCGGAAGACGCGGAGAGTACTATATCTTGTAAGCCAACCGGAATTGAATCGGTCTTGAAAGGTCGATACTTACGAATAGGCTCCTTGCCGGGAGCAAACTCGGCGCAGTTAACCGTACCCTTGTGCCCGGGAAGCTTGTAGCTGAGTTTGCCCGTTTCGCTCGACCACACCATCACCGTGCCGTCGCCTGATGCTGCCGCAATCTTCTTGCCCTCCGAGTCCCAACTAGCTCCCATCAGGTTTTTCTCCAGGCCCATAGTCGCGCCGTCAAAGGTTCGGATGTGTCTCTCGGTTGGTGCAAATGGTCGGATGTCCCATGTCCTGACGGTGGCATCCATAGCGTAAGAAACAAGCGACTGCGAGTCCGGCGAGACCTTCAGAGACATGATTGTGTCCGAGTGTCCCAACATAGAGTAGACAACCGACTTCTTTCTCAGGTCCCACACGCGAATATCGTTGTCGATGCCACCAGCGTAAATCTCATTGCCCGCCTCCGAAATCGCCACAGCGGTAATGGGGAATTCGGTCTGGATATAGTCAACCGCATTCTTTGATCGGGGATCCCAAATGCCAATCGTCGAATCGTCGCTACCGCTGATAAGCAAGTCCTCTCCTCGCCTGCTGATATCCATCGAGTTGATTATTTCCTCGTGTCCGACGTATCGACGTATCCGCGTTCCCGATGTCAAGTCCCAGCTTGCAAGGTGCGTGTCGGCCGATGCCGAGTACAAAATCTCCGAGTCGCGCGACCACTGTAGGTCGAGAATCGCACCTCGGTGTCCGCTCAACACACCATAGTTTTCGCAGTCGCCGTAGGTTCTCCAGAGCACTAGCCAGCATTAGCCACGAGATTCCCTCCTCTTGAAAAGAGCCCGGTGGGACCTACTAATGGACCTATCCATCGATCCTGACGCGATCAGGTTGCCGGTCGGGTCAAACTTGGCCGCAAAAATCTCCCCCGAGTGTCCTGAGAGCTCCATTACAGGCGCCTGCAACCCGCTCGTTCTTGGAGCCTGCAAACAGTCAGCTACTACGCATGGCATTGGTCAAGAAATACATACGCTCTGCACCAGGGCATTGCCCGACGCATTGAGGCGCGCGAGTGCGCCAGTCGAGGAGCTAACATTCTGTCGCTTGACGAGCGACTGGGACATGCCCGGGTCATCGTCAGCGGGACGCTTCTCTGCCGACATTGTGAGATGTGAAAAATCGCGGGGTATCAACAGAAACAAAGTGCGACCCAGAAATCACTGACGCGCTCTCCACTGAACGATTTCGCGAAAGCTATCGACAAGCTGCTTGGTCGTTGAGGAGGCCGTGGTGAACTTTCGTCCAATGCAAATGCAGAACCGCGTCTGATTGGTGCCCGGGCCGAGAGTTGTTCCTACGTCGGTGATCCAGAACCTCCGTGCACCGACTGCGCCAGGGTGACGTTGATGTCCGGCTCGCCTAGCTCATGGCATCACTTCCCCTGGCTTGGATCAAGATACAGCTCCCCAAGCCCGCCGACATTCTCCAGTGCTCATCCTGTGCTATCAGACACAAATTACTGCCATTGCTGCCCCCGTTTGCACCGCTCCCCTAGCCGCCAGTGCCCAACCCGTGCCACCAAAAGCTGGCTGCGAGCCCCACCTTGGTCACCGTCCCCAACCAGCACAATGTCGGCCAGCAAGGCATCTCGTGTGGGCGAAGAGTACGTAAACAAGAAGCCTCCTCCAGATGAAGATTTTCCAAAGCTAACATGTCCTTAGAATCTGGAAGTATGCTCATGTTCAATTCGCAACCCAGGAGGATAGAGAATCTGACGTCGAATAGAACCCGAATTGACAAGGTCAATGCCGAGCTCGTAACCCTGACCTACGGTACGATTGTTGCGCAACTATGCAAAGACTACGAGAGCGACTATGTCGAGGTGAACAAGCAGTTGGATAAGATGGGGTACAATATTGGACTCCGTCTCATCGAAGACTACCTCGCCAAGTCCAATACCATGAAGCGATGCGCCAACTTCCGCGAGACAGCCGAAATGATTGCTCGGGTAGGAACCCTTTTCTTTTTAGGCAGCCGTACATTGGCTAACATAGGAGAACAGGTTGGGTTCAAGATCTTCCTCAACATCACCCCGCAGGTGACAAACTGGACGAGTGATAATAATCAATTCTCACTGGTATTTGACGAAAACCCGTTGGCAGACTTTGTCGAGCTGCCCGATGATGGCCGAGCGCAAGACCAGCTCTGGTACTCCAACGTACTCTGCGGCGTGCTCCGAGGAGCTTTGGAGATGGTTCAGATGCAGGTGGAGGCTCACTTTATCAGTGACATCCTTCGGGGAAACGACAGCACAGAGATGAGGGTTTCGCTGATACGGTATATTGACGATGAGCTGCCACCGGAGGATGACTGAGAAGCGGTATGCAAGTGACAGAGAAAGCAATGGCGAGAACAACCCAACCGCGGCTGCATTCGTCCCGTCAGGGACCTGACACGAGGACCATAAGGTGGAAGAGATACTACGAGAGTACTCGTTGATGAGAGCAGATGCGAGGGCAATACTGATGGACCAAGCTTGCACGCTCGGAATCTCGAACTGGGAGCGGATGGCACCCATTCGAACACGAGAGAATCCTGGTCCAATGAGTGTCACAAGGGTTCAGGGGTAGAGCCATGGAGCTCGGCATATGATGTTTCAAGCATATAGACGACCCGGCAGAGGACAGGCAGACAGACGAACGATGAGAAAGAGACGATTCATCTGAAGCCAAGACCAGATGCAGTTCTACAATATTTCCGAATCGGCTAATTACTAAATTAGGCCATGATGGATCTGGGGAACCTGGTAGGGCGATAGTATGAGAGTCTACTATGTGGAGGGTTGTGAGAGGTCCCTATCTCCGATAGCTATCGTCGAAGGCAAAAGCCTTCAAATTCTCCACAGCGGTTCGGCGGGTTTTATTCGCAAAGGTGGGTAAGGAGCAATGCTCAGCCAACAAGGGAGGCGAAGAGGGCGAGACTGGCGACTGGTAATAAGACAGTGGTCCGTGGGAGCGCGTGAGAGCGCGTGAGAGGCCTGTGAGAGCATGATGAGGGAGGCGAAGTGGGCACTCAGGCCAGAATGACGGCAAGATCCCTGCCTGAGGCACGGGGGCCATCTAGGATAGTGCCTCAGGTGCCGACGTGATTGTGGTGCAGTCCTAGGAATACGCAGTGCTGGTTTGAGATTTACGTACCGAAAATATTGCAGCCGGTTGCCAACGGGACGCCTCCTGAGCGGCAGAGCACCAGAACCTCAGGGTGGTCATCCACTGTAAACTAGCGCGCTGCAGCCCTGTGAATCAAGCCTATGCACATCCCCAAGTTATAGCGGACGGTCCCTAAATTTACCCACCAGTCTGGAGTCTGTCCCCGAATTTTAGGGCTTCGATCCACTGACAGCTCCAAACCGCCGTGCTGGGAGCTGAAGGGCCCGCGGAAGCTTCCAGCCACCTTCCGCCTTCCTTCCTTCCAGCCGTCCGCCACACGTTGGTTGCGGAACCTGCATCCAACTTCGGGTTTATGCATAAACGGGCGCGTGAGGAAGATGAGGCACCTTATACGAAGGACATGCCACCACCTGGATTTCAGTCTGATCAGGCTGCCAGCGTTGAAAAAGTTCAAGAAATGTTTGGCGCAATCTGCATGTTTCCAATGCGCGAATATGGCAGCAAATTATCTCTTCTGCCGTGTAAAAGTAAATGTTTGTTGAGAAGGCGCAGTTTGCGATGGAGTTTGCCTGCACACGCATATGTGCATGTCTCTCCACTTTCTCGATAAACCCCCGTTAGAACCATTGACAGGCGCGCTGTCCCCCCTGGATTTCATGTAGCGATGGTCTTTTCCACTGCGAGCCCGGAGCCGTGCCGTGCAAGTCGAAGTGGCAGTGATTGTGACGGAGTCCAGCCTTGCCTGCATTTCAGACAATCACTTGTGCTTGGGGACTTGGTTGTTCCCTCGGTTTGTGTGTTTGCCTCTTGGGCTTTCTCTCAGCCTGGTCCTGGAGCCGAAAGCACAGCGTGCGCAGAACAGCGCATCCGGAGCTGCGAGTGAGTGAGCCTGAAGAGCGAGCACCCTTCAAACGGGATCCGGAAACCCTCCACCGCCAAACAACGAACCACGTTTTTCCCTTCCCCTCACACACACACACACTCCCTCTCTTTTCTCTCTTTTTCCTCCTCTCATATTCGCTCTACTATTCTCCATCTTGGAACCAGCCCAACGTCCCGTCGAGTGTTGCCGGCCACTGCTGCCCCAGCGCGCGCCGCCCGCTCTACGTCCAAGCCCACCCCCCCGGTTGGTGCTTCTGGTGCTGGGTACCTGCGCCACGCCTGCACAGTGCTACAACACGAGGTACCCCCTACCGACGGGCCTATTCATTTATCTGCGTGCTCTGGCTCTGGGGCTCCCCCGGTACAGTAAAAAACCACCCCCGTCCTCCCGTCGCTCTCTCTCTTTTCCCGTCAAGTCGGTCGTCTCCATCCCATCCCAGGCGGCCAGCGCCCACCTCCACCAAAAACCAACCAACCACACCATCATCGCGACACCAACGCCCGTCGCCCATCGCCTATCGCCCATCCGCGCCATCGCCATCGGCCTCGCTGCGGCTCTCTCCTCCTCGCCGCCCTCTCTCCCGACTGCTTCCATCGACGACGCCCTCAATTAAGCCCCCTCCCGCGCGACTTGCACCGCGTCCCCGCCTCCTGGGATCGCCGCCCGTCACGCCCACGCCGGTCGGCTGTCCAGCGCCAGCGCCAGCGCTCCGCGTGGTGGCACGTCCTGGTGGCTAACCCAGCAAACTTTTTGGCCTCATCGCCTCCCTCCCCCATCCCCATCACATCATGGCCATGAATCCAAACATCAACATGGCCGCCATGAACCAAATGGGCGGTCCTGTTGGCGGCGCTCCTATGCCCATGATGAATAATGGCGCCGTCAACCCTCAGGCTGCCGCCCAGGCTGCTGCCGCCGCCGCTGCCCGACAGCAGCAGATGAACGACAGCCAGCGCGGTGTGCTCAACACGTACATCTACGAGTACTTTATTCGATACGGCATGTACGACTGCGCTCGCTCCCTCCTCAGCAGCGATCAACAGGTCAACGTCCTCAAGGAAGGCGCGAACCGTCGTCGCGACGAGAACGGCAACGTAATCAATGGCGCCGGCGACGATCCCATGGATACCGATTCCAAGGACGATATTGACGCCAAGTTACCCGACGGTCTCCCTCCTCCCAAGCTACCCATGCCTGCCTCCGACACCTCCTTCCTCTACGAGTGGTTCTGTCTGTTCTGGGACATTTACAACGCGCAACGCGCCAAGGGCGGCAACGGCAACGTCAACCAATATGTGGCACACACCCAGGTATGTCTCGTGGTTCTCCCATCATCTCCATATGCCCTCTTCTACGCTCGTCGCGGTCCTCTACCCCTGTTGACTGCCTGCGGGCTTTCCTCATCAATCCCTAAATGCCGCCGATGGCGGTGATTCTTGATAAACGTTGACCCCTTACAGCAACAATCTCGAATGAAACAGAACCAGCAACAGGAACTCTTGCGCCAGATGCGGCCCGAGATGACTCCACAGCAATTCCAAATGATGCGTAACATGCAAAATGGCGGCATGGCCATGAACATGAAGCAGGGCAACCTCGCTCGCGCCGCTATGGCCAATAACCAGAACAAGTAAGCCTTCCCCCGTCTCACAAGCACGACATCCCTCTGTAACCCCGAACCCATCATCTAACACACTGTCTAGTCCCCAGATGCAAATGCTCCAACAGCAGGCCAAGCAAAACCAGATGCAGAGGGATCCCTCTGGCATGGACGCCAACCGCGAAAGACCCTCCTCCCCCGCCTCCGGCGAGAACGCCCCTTCACCTTCCAAACGACAACGCATTGACGGTGCTCCCTTCAACCCCAACCAGCCCGGTGGTATGATGCCCAACGGCCGCCCGGTTCAGGGCATGCCTGGTCAACAGATGCCTGGTGGCGGTACCGCCGCCGCTCACCAGATGCTCGCCGCCAGCGGCATCAACCCGAACAATCTGAACCCCCAGCAGTTCCAGAACTTTGCCAACGCCCCGCCAGCCGCTCAGCAGAAGTCCATCGCAACATACGCTCAGAATCTCCAGCAGCACCACGGGAACCAGATGGGGAACAAGCAGATGCCTGGTGCAGGTGGTCCTCAGGGCCAGGGATCTCCGATGCTCCCTCAAGGTCCGGATGGCACTACCTTAAGCGCTTTCTACAACCCCAACGAAATGGGTGGTCCCGGTGGCATCCGGCCAGGACCCGGGGGCCCTCAGGCCGCCGGTAGCAGCAACCACGCGCTCCAGGACTACCAGATGCAGCTGATGCTCCTTGAGCAACAAAACAAGAAACGACTCATGATGGCCCGTCAAGAACAAGACACTATCGGCGGTGCACCTGGTGGTCCTGGTGGTCCCCCTGGGCCCAACGGACAGCCATTCCCTGACGCCTCCCCTCAGGCCATGCGAACAGGTGCTTCCCCTAACCCTGCAGATCAGATGAAGCGCGGCACCCCCCAGATGAACAATGCTGGTATTCCTTCGCCAGTCCCCGAGGGCGGCCAGTCCCGTGGCTCTCCCAACCCCGCCATGAACTTCATGGGCAACCATGTTGATCCCAACATGGGTCCTCACTTCTTCAAGGGCATGGATGGTAACATGGCTACCCAACAACAGATGAACGGCATGAGGCCTCCTAGCTCGCACCCTGGCCAGCCATTCAACGGACAGATGAACCCGCAGCAGATGATGGCTGCTCGACAGCAGCAGGCACAGCAGCAGGCAGCACAGCAGCAGCAGCAGCAGGGCCAGCCAGGGCAGCAGCCCCAGGGTCAAGGTACCCCTCAGCAATGGCAACCTGGACCTAACGGACAGATGATGCCCCAGGGTATGCAACAGCAAAGTCCGCAGATTCAGGGAACGCCACAGCAGCGATCTATGCCACCCCCCTCGGCTCCTGCTGCCGCCGGCAATGCGAACAACCGGACAACTGCATCTCCCCAACAAGCTGCAGCAGCTCCTCCTACGCCTAACCAGGGCAACAAGCCGGCCCCCAAGAAGAAGGAGAGCAAGAGCGCCAAGGACAAGGTGAGCATTCTTTCGTATTTGATTTGGACATGAAGATTAACAAGCTTTCAAGCGCGCCGCCTCCCAGAAGAAGTCTAATCAGAATCTTAACAACGCGGGAGCGACCCCTGCTGGCGAGAACAGCGGCGAGCAAGACACGCCTGCACCTGCGACACCTATTACCCCGGCCACTGCAAACTTCAAGAATGGCCAGAACGCCAACGCTGGTCAGAACGGACAACTCACCAGTGGTCCCGCTGCTGCTCCGGCCCCTGCAGCTGTGGCCACGGTCACCACCGCTCCTCCCGTCCCTGCAGTTGCGCCTCAGGGTCATGGAGACCCCAACCAAAACGGAAGCCTTATGGACAACTTTGGTAACATGGTATGTTGGCCCCTTCCCATGTATACCTTTGAACTTGAGTGCTAACTATACCTTTGCAGGACTTTGGAACCATGGAATTGGCTAACCCCTTGCAATCGGGCGATGTGCTCAACGACTTTGACTTTGACTCGTTCCTCCACGATGGTGATGCGGATAACCAGCCGTTTGATTTCAACGGGGCGTTCTCTGGGATTGAGAGCGGCGAGATTGGGGCAGAGTGAAGGCGGCGGCAAACGCGTTGGGTCGGCATTAACATCTTGGGTCAAACTAATTCTGGCATCATTCGTCATGGCGTTTTTATGTGGAAATTATATCATGGTCATGCGGCGATCAGGTCCCAGGGGGGTTATTGCTCCTCTGTGGTGGCTTATGGGGAAAAGAGTTCTTGTGCTTTACTTGTCAGATGTTTTCGTTGCTCTTTATACTCTTGTGGAACTTGGCTTACAGCTCTCTTTTCCTTCTCCTTGTCTTCCCTTTTCTTTTTTTTTCTTTTTTCTTTGTTTGTCCAGTGTCATTCCGGCCGTTGACGGTTTTCAAAGCAAAGAAAGATATGGTGGGGAACGGCGGAGCGAACCCATCTCCTGTAAAGTGCTATTCGGTGTACTCTGATGCTACTTGCGAAAATCACATACCATCCTATTTTTTTTTATGTATCATCGAAGAAGAAAAGGCCGAGATTTCTTGTTCGACTTAAGTGCAGCGCAGACTGTCGTTGTTTCCGCGTGTCATTTGACAGTGATTGTAATGAAGTATGATTGACGAGGCGTCTCAACTCTCACCTACTCCAGCGGAATCGAGGAATGCGATCCACGCATGACAAGGAAATACCCTCTCGACGAGGACTCTCCTTCTCCTTGGAGGTATCTCAGCGTCGGGATCGCCAGTTAATGTCTTTCGTATGCACGCAGCCGTCGTTCATCTATTCATTCTTTGGCTCCAAGTCCATAGAGCTGTCCGTTACGAAAAGGCAAACACGTATTCTTAATGGCTACCGGGAAACTCGAAATGTATGAACAAACTCCTTTTCTATGGTTTCTCATTGCGCCATAGCTTAATCTAGGGTATCTAAAGGGTTCTAGAAAGAATAATACATTTCAACAAATAACAGCAGAAAACAAACACAACACAGTCAGCGGTCCCGTTGCCTCACAGGGCAACAAATGACCTTCTCTGTGTCATCTTGAGCACATCAACGTCTAAAATAACGAGGGCGACTGGTTGGTTTGTCCTCACTAACCGCGGGTCAATGGGTTGAAGAAGCGAAAAGGTGCCTCCAGACTGCACGCAGCTGGGGCAAAGACAAAGACGCGCTGCGGCTTGTCTAAGCTGACTCATAAACGGCAACATACATGACTTCCATCATGTTGGCGTATCCAGATTCGGTGGCCTCATCGGGGTAACCCTAGCGAGTAGAGTTAGTTGTGAGTTTCTCAGCCTAAGTTGGGAATAGGGGTATACTTACAGGCCAGTTACCACCCACAGCAACGTTGAGGAGAATATACATGGGAGAGTGGGCGAGAGTTCCCCACGTGCCCTCGTCACCCAAGTCGCTGCCGACGAGGCTGTGGAAGGGGGCGCCGTCGAACAACCAGGTGATAGTCTCTGTCTGCCAGTTGCCCGATGTACGATCAATGACGATAGCCCAGAAGTGGAGGTTGTTGTCTGGGATGGCGACCGCCTTGCCGAGGCCATTGGGTTCGTCACAGACGCCGCCACCGAGTTGGCCGCAATGGACAGTGCCGTAACCGGTCAGGTCGCCATTGACACGCTCAAAGATGTCGAGCTCGCCGCATGTGGGCCACTCGGTGCCGTGGCGGATAGCATCGCCGAGCATCCAGAAGGCGGGCCACATGCCCTGCTTGCTCAGGGCATCGCCAGTGCGCAGTTGGGCCTCAACGCGCATGATGCGGCCGGGCTGGGCCATCCATGTCTTCTTGGACTCGATGCGGCCCGAGGTCCACTGGCCATTGTCAGACTTGCAGGGGACGAGCTGGAGAGAATCGCCGCCGGAGAGTTGGATGTTGGAGTTGGACTCTGTGTATTCCTGCAGCTCGTTGTTGACAGAGACATCGAGGGCGACGTTCCACGTGTCGAGGTCGACTGAGCAGCCCTGGCAGCCGGAGAAGGCATCTTGCCATACAATATTGAAACCGTTGATGTTGGGGGCCTGGATGGCAGCTGCCAAGGCAGGGAGAGAGGCGTAGAGGGCGGTAGAGAAGCGCATTTTTTTGAGGACGGCGGTGTAAGTGACTTGATATATAGAGTATAAATGTTGTCTCCGATGCGGACTTGGAAAGGTAAGGACAGAAGTAGGTGTGTTTGGTTGTTTCTATGCGCGTTGACAAAAACAAGAAGCTCGTTGAAGGACTGAACTAGCAACAGATGACGATGGCGAGCCAGAGAGAGGCTGGAGAGTATGTTGAGAATGAGGGTGGCCTCCGGGGCAAATGAATGAAAGCTGGGAGACAAGGCGTAGTATCAAATGAAAGACTTGGCCCACGGTGGAGACGAGAAGAAACGACAGAAGGAGAACAATGAACGGGAACGCTTGGTTCGTGAGGCGGAGAGGGGAGTAAGAGAAAGAAGAATGGGGGTGGGAGGGAGAGAGACAGAGGGTGGGTGGTTGCGATGGTATGTGCGTGTCTATTCATATATAATACACATATAGTATATACAGTGGGTGAGTGGGGGGATGAGAAGACTCGATGAGTCGACGGGGTCCTATCTAGTCTTGGCTGGGCTTGGCCGGTCTAGGCTGTATGCAGGTACGCTCGTAGACGGGTCGTATGTATGGAGGCATGGCGCATGGATGAGATGGCGCATGGCGTGGGACATGGGATGGGACATGGCGCATAAGAGAGGTGGGGGGTGATAGTGGTTGAGTACTACCGGGGAGCACTCGATACAACCGGGAGCGCGGTTTCAATCAAGCACGACGATGGTCTAACTATGAGCGGAGGACGGCACCGCAACAACGGCGAACAGACCCAAGCTCTCGGGCGCCAACGACGGGAGATGTGCCAGGAGGCGTTATTAGGGAACACGCGAAGGGGCGCGGGGAGGACGATCATCCAAGCGACTACCACCCTCAAGTCGGGAGCCAAGATGGAGAGCCAGACTTGCTTGGTTCCCGGGGGCCTCAATAAGAAATCCAGGGGTCAATGCTCGGGCTTGGCTCAATGCCTGGAGTCGGCCGGGGGGGTTATCGGGGATCGTTGAGGTCTAGGGTGCCGGAGGTTTAGCCATTGGCAGTGGCAGTGCCATGTGTGAGCATCGTGGGTGTGGCGGGCTTCCATTGGACACAAAGGGAGATGTTCAGGGCACATGAAACCACGATGCCAAGGGGTCTAGCCAGCTGGCTGCCAAGGGCTCCATGTGGGTGGGATGAGAGGGGGACCTGGCGATGCGATGAGGTTGGAGTCTTGGGCCTCCTGGTTGGCCAGCCTTGTAGTGGCCCGAGATGAAAAAGAGAGCCCTCTCATATCAACATGGCCACAGTTGGTTTCCCTAGCGGTTAGCCAAGAAACAGAGTCGGCGCCTAACTGGGCGCTTGACAATTGACAGTGACAATGATGGAAGGCCTCCCTCTGGCTTGGATGTTAAAGAAGGTGTGTGTCTCAAGTGTCAAGTGTCAACCCAGTCTAAGCCTAGGCCGGCCGCCTCTGTCGACCCGTTTGGCGCCAAGAAACAAGACAAGGCGACCGGAATGTTCACGAGGGGGGGCCACATCGACAAACACACAATGGGAACAAGGCTGCATTTGGTCTGGGCTGCAATTGCCACATGTCCAGAAAGAGGACAACCGCCTCAATGCCAAGACACGAGACAGCCGGCAACGCAGCTAGTGAGGCTCAACCTGGCGATACAGAGGCCGTGCTTGCCATGCTGCTAGTCCGCCATGAAACGTGCCAATAGCTCTCATCAATCGCTCTAATGTCTCCCTCGCTTATTACACCGAGTAATAGCAGCGAAACTAATTCTTCAAAAAAAAAAAAAAAAAAAAAAAAAAAAGCAAACGGGAGGCTCAGGATCCATCCAATCCCCAATAGCCACGCTCAAGCGACACCGACCAACAACGAGCCAAGGCATTAAATTCACTCATACAATCAATTCCATCTCGGCACGTTCCCTCCATTGTCCGTGTCCCTGTCCATGTCCGTGCCGCCGTCGCCGCATTGAGGTCCATCTCCCCGATCACCCTAAATTAACCTGCCCCCTCTGCATTTTGATCCAGTTTGGGGACTGGGCCGGTTCGGTTTTAGACACAGGTATTGTGGTTATTTTTGGCAGCCGAACATGAAGATCCCCCCAAAAGGAGAGTCGGCCATCTGACAAGCATGACACTTGCGGTTTTTCGTATCGCTCCCTCTCAGCCGAAGTGCGTGCATGCAATCGCAGCAGCAAACCTCGTAAACCCGTCGACAAATTGCTACTTTTGGCTGTGGGCTTGCAGGGGGCTTAGCCTTAGCCTTACCCTGTACTGGACTGGACTACGTATTTTATTTCCGTGCCTGAGCACCTCACGACCCAACGTCATGCATGCATGCATGTACATGTATCTCTGATACTAGCTCCCATGCCTCTCTATCTCACCGTCGTCTTGTCCTTGCTACGCTTGCTCTCCTCCACTGATATCGTGCGCCTTGTGCGTGATGGATCACGTAGCCCTCTCTACGTGTCAAAGTGTGTTGGTGTAAGTGTGTGCGGAGATATATTTCTTTCTTCTCACTCAATTTTCCATCATTTTCACACGGGTTGTTTTTTTATCCAGTAAAATCGCTCACATGTGTTTCACCTTATCGTCTTCGCATGCCTCGTGGTGTCTTTACTGTTCTTCATTACAGCGGTGTAGCAGTTGACAGATTTCACCCGCTCTACTGCATCCATCTAAAACATGAGTTGGCTGATGCGCTGGCAGACATCGAGGGTCCACCACCACCATGTCCAATCCACCCTGTACGAGTAGATTACTTGCCCTACAGTTTATTCTACTCTCACCGTAAGAGTCTCCTCGAGTATTTTTTTCATTATTTCCCCCCTTTTTTCTCTTGAACGAATCCAGCTGCCAACGTGACTGCCCACGTTTTGGGTCCGGCCTTCTGGTTCCGCAGCCAAGCCACCGCGAACCCAACTTTGGTTTGTTCTGCAGATTCGTGTATCCAATGATTTATCCTAGCCATGCCTAATGACCTGCAGTATCTTGCGGGCCCTGCCTATGTGGGCCCTTAGATACTGTCTGGAACCCTGTATTCGTTTCTAAATCCTGTTTCGTGCAGTAACGACTCGGCCATGGATCTGGCCCGTTCGTGACCATTTGCCAGACCGCTTCAGTACTTGCTTGCCTGTTCCTAGAGTTGGCCGCTGCAAAAGCCCGCTGCAAGGGATTGCTCATGTCATGTCATGTTGTGTTCGTCAGTAGCCCTTCATGAGTCGCTCATGGCCATCGAGACGTCTGCGGCAGTGGTGGTGGTTCCACTTCCAAGTGAGTCTCCCATCCGCTCGTTTAGGTGCACAATGGTATTCTCGTAGACGCGCGCAGCGTCTAGATGTAGCTGTTCTTCCTCTTCGTCCACCTCGCCGTCCCACGTACTCGGCCCTAGGCCATCGGTGTCGGTGTCCATTTCTCCATCTGTGTCGTTTTCCGTCTCACTCTCTTCATCATCTGGGTCGCCGCTGCTCATCACCTCTACCATCAGGACTCGACTTTGTTCGACAAGACTCCTACATCGGACCATGTCGGTAATTGTCATTCCGGCACGTAGCCCGTTCTGGAACCCGGGCAGTGTCTCGCGGGTATTAAGGTCCTGGCCGCAAAGTAGACTGGCGAAACAGTGATCGAGCTTACGCAGCAGCGCAAAGGATGCTTTAGGTGAGGGCGGGAATGATCGAACATATTGCGTAAAATCGCTAGCGAGTCGTAGTAGGAAGGGAATCTGGAGCATGGCTACGGAGAGTGTTAGTTAACAGTGACTCATAGAAACGAGCAGTTGGGGGTGCACTTACGGGTTCCGGAGAGCCACAGCGCATTGATAACCTTATCCAGATCTTTACAGACTTCACTGAAGCTCTTGTAACCCACTACCTTGTCACCAGGCTCGGGGTTCCCGAACTTTTTGACGTAACGGCGCGAGGTCTCCATGAGCCGCTCCTCAACATACGTCCTGACTAAGCTCTCTTTGCTGGAGCCTGGCTGTAAAGACTTGCTTCGGGGATGGGGGAGGCCCGACGATGTGACAGACGACGCGGTTGAGGGCGCAGGAGATGGGAGCCCACCTACAGGGTGGAAGAAGCCGCCAGGGCCGGGAGAGTTGTTGTCGGCCATTGTTGTTTCGGATTGATAGTATAAATGTGTTCGTGGTTGGGGCGAGCTGAAGGGAGTGAGAATGAGAGAATTGAAAATGTAGGATCAATGGCCTTTTTATAGGAGAGCGAGCAACCTTGTTGACGTTCTTTGTTAGTGATTTTGTTTGCCGCTCGGGTGCTTGCCGCACGCGCTCATTGGGCGGGGAAATAACTTAGGGATATGAGAAGAATCTAGAAAATCACGCGACGGGAGAGGACAAAGAGGACAGTTTTTTCAAGCTCTGGCTGCAAAGGTTGAACTGACGGTATCTCAAGGTCGGCATCCCAAAGCCACCGCGGGGTTGCTGGCTTAGTGATGCTGAGGCCGATGATGACGGCGGGACCAGTACGTACTGTGACCCCGCCAAACCGAAGCAGACCAATCATCAGCTTGGTTTTCAGCGCGCGAACCTCTGTAAACGCGCATCATGTGATTCAGCCGCTATCGCTCTTTATCGGTGATTGAAGCTTCATGGCTTCTGGCTCCGCCGTACCGAAAATTTCCCCAGTTAAACCGCCAAATTCAAGCCAACCCGTCGTCATCAGCACGAATCTGCCCATCAACGCCTGCCCTCCCCTCGCATTCCGACCGTCGACACAAGTATACAATGGCTCCCAAGCGCATCGCCATCGAGAGGTCCTCCCGCCGCGCCCCCAAGGGTTTCCTCGGCGCTACCTACGACGCCCTTACCTCGTCCGACAACGCCGCTGTTGTCCGCAGCATTGGCATCTTTGGAGTGAGTCTAGTTCCCTGAGGCGTATAACAATGGCCAAGATCTGGATGCTAATATCGGGTAAAAAGATCGCTGTGACGTTCCTCGCTAGCTCCTGGGGCGAGATTCTTCTGCCTCCGTAAGTCCCTCGCTGTGTCATGAACTCCGAACACAGCTGACACTGAAGCAGTCAGTAAATAAAAACCGAATCAAACCGCGACGCATTCCTTGGTGGAGCCGGCGACATGGCACAGACTATCTCGCACACCAATATCGAAGCAATATAATACCTTGTACAATAAAAAAGAGTCTGGTGTACGTTTAGCGGGACTGGATCCGGTCGAAATCCCAGAGGGAGCCACAGTCATGATGGATGGGCGTTGAGCCGAAATGAACACCGCTACACGTGGGTGATTGCCATGCCTTTTTGTTTCCCCATACTCATTGATGTGTCTCGTCGTTTTCAGCCAGTGCGATCGGCTCGATGCGGAGTATGAGCTCCCTGAGCCTTGACCTATGTGTGTTGGGTTGTCATTGCGGTTGATGTGAAGCATGAGAAGGAAGAGGAAGGGGGAGAGGAAGAGAGACCTTAGGGTCCCCTCTAATCCTCCCATTTCAACCTGCTCCCTCACGTCAATTACTCGCACTTGCCTTTTCTATGTAACCAGCCTTCCGTTCCCACGTGCCTACCTCGATCAGTTCAACAACGTTACTTCCATGAGTTAGTTGCGGGAGAGCGATCTCAAGCCAAACTGTGGGTTATTTCTAGTTGGTCACAACCCACCAAGTGACTCCATATCACCATTTCTGTTCAGTGATATCAACTGGCGACGCCCTCATTTTTAGCTACGCACTACTCAAGTCATCGCCGTCTCATCACTGGCTCTCGGTATTTTTGGACTGATACTGCCGCGCCGTCTCTCATGTCTTGGAAGGGGCAGCGCCATGACGCCCCAGCCAACCGGCCCCGACTCGCTGGCGGCAATGTTGCCCAGCTACTGTCCCGGTTCGAAATGCCGGATGCTCAGCTCCATACAAGCCAGTCCCGGGATATAAATGGTACATCCGATTTGACCCCTAGCCTCTCGCGGCGCTGCCTGCCCGATGGAACAAATACGGCCGGTTCCACGAGTGGTGCCTCATGTAGAGACGGCAACTCTCGGAACAAGAGCTCAAGTGGCTCAAGCTGCATTTCACCAGGGCAGCTTACTCCCCATGGGAAACCACCGCCGAGCCTTCACCGATCTCAGACTCTGAAGGCCACACAATCCACCACGTTCACCGACGGGCATGGACTTGGGCCAAGGCACAAGTCAGTGGCAGAGAGGAGGAGGGTGTTTGAAGTTGGTGAAAGTGGTGCTGGTAATCTTAACGACCTTTGGTCGTGACTAAGGCATCTAACATACATACAGGGGCCTCGATGACAAAAAGATCATGTATATCTGCTCCCTCCCCGTCCAAGACCGTCCATTCTACGAATTCGCAGACGGTGCAGCCCAAACCATCGGCCCAGAGACAGTCCATGAACACGACACACTCGCTACCGCTCTCTCCGACCTCGTCCCTGAGCCAAGAGCCACAGACTCCGGCATATGCCTTTCAGCGCCAGACTATATCACAAACAAATGAATTATCCTCACCGCGCTCCTGGAAGCCGGTGAGAGACCTTGCTCTTGGAACCAAGGTCACATCCAAGCCCCATCGACATCGCGTACGGCTTTGCCCCAAGCACCAAGACGCTGATACGACGGGCAACATCAGAAACACAACCAAGTCCCAAGATACATCTCGGGGACCCTACACATCAACGCTTGCAGCGAGTAGTAAGTCCATGATTTCAAGCAGTCCAAAATATCGCCTTGCTGGGGACAAGTCGACATCACCCAGCGCAACTCGGCATCAAACTTGGATGGAGAATGCCCAGAAGATGGCCTCCTCACTGTCACTATCAGCTTCAACTTCGGAAAGAGAGTCAAGCCCTCAATTTGTCACACGCCAGCGGCAAGAATATTCCTACCCGAGACCCAAAAATCTGGCGAGGCCTACAGTTGCCGAAATGAACTTAACAATAGGTCCAGTTGTATCTCGTTCCAAGATATCGAGCCTCCGACAAAGATTTGACCTCCCCAAAAGCTCAACGATGCCATCTTTGTCTTTTACCTCGAAGAAAAGACGAGAGACCACGCCTATCAAAGCCACCACGTATGATTCGATCCCCCGACTACATAAGTCCGCGACGACTACAGACCTTGACAACATGAGCCCTTCCAAGCAGAAACCCCGAGGCTGTGATGTAGAAAAGCGAGGAAGCCATGGATCGAAGAAATCGGAATCGATACTGAGGGGATGGAGCAGCGGAAAAAGCGGCTCGCCCTTGAAGGACAAGATTGGCCTTTTCGAGTCACTGGATCGGAAAAGTGGACTGAGCACGTCCAAAGGGGATTTCAGGAAACCACGGGCAGTTCTCTCAGGGTTAGGTCACGCCCGAGGCATGAAGGGAACATTCCGTCGCCTCTCTGCGTCGTGGAAAAAAAGCTCTTCCGAATGGAGCACTACAAGCCCCCAAGACCCGTTTATTTCAAGCCATAGCGGCTTGGATGGCGAGAGCTCGACAGCGAGAGATGATGAACGGGGAGTGGCACCTGAAAGTCCTAGCTCAAGGAGTGTACGCACATCTTTGCATCAAGACTGTGCTTCGGTGAACAAATATATGACGCCACGTGGATCATTGGTACGCCTTGAGTTCAATATCGATGGCGAAGGAGGATTGCACCCCTCATCGACGATGTCACCCTCCGCGCCCTCGCTACCGTGCTCGGGATCTCGTCATCGAATGTCTCCTCTGGCCCTTACAGGCCGTCAGAGATCAATCATAGACTCAACCACAACCGCGAAAGAACAGGACGGTCCCCGTTATCGGGTCCGTCGGATCATCTCTCGCAGCAGCGGCCCCTTTGCGTCAAGGTCGTATTGTACGCTGGAGCAGCCAAAGCCCGTTCGTGCGAATGAACTCAGAAGGTTGGTCAGTCTCTGCAAGGAGAAGGTGGCGAGGCGGATATCTAGCGGGTATGGTGAGTGATTAGAAGGCGATGGTGTTTTGAGGTAGCAGATATGGCTGGGCCTGAAGTACTTTGGAGACGGCACGTTGTAACGTTTCTTGCAGCTCATACTTGGCATATCCAAATGATTCGTGGCTTTACTCATTAGTCTTTGTTGCGGTTTCATTGAGGTGATTGCTTCTAATAATAACATCTATACCCTTTGCTCATGAAGGACTCATCGAAATACACGTTTGTGATCATGGCATGCTTGAGATTAGGAACGATACGAAGATGCATGGAAATGCTCAGAATTGTATTCTGCGCCTGAGCGCAGTAATGTTTGTATTAAAAGTGACAAGATAAAGGGGTGCCTCTGAAAAGATTTCCGTGGCTAAAATGAATGATACGATACCAAAACTTAAACCAAAACGACGACTATAGGGGTCGCCCAATGACTGCATAGAAAGTAAAACAAAGCTACCAAGTTCCAAATCCTTAGGTCTCAGACAGACCTGCCGATACTCCACGCTGCATCGCTTCTGGACTGCGCCCAACTCCTAAAGCTAAAGTGAATATTGGTGGGATGACCGTGGCCATTTGGAGAGCTCTAGACTCTCTCTTCAAGTTGCACCAAGTTTCGGTGAACCCGAACCTTGCTGCCACCGAACTCAGCTTCCTCTGAGAGTTTGGCGAGTTCCACGCCCCCCGAGTTGGACCGAGCGTGGGACATCATGCCCGATTCGCACCGCGAGAGGATTGAAACTTGCGCGGTGGTACCTGTGTGGTTGGTGGAGAAGCTGGCTCTCTTGATGGGGTGCGTGGAGCTCCCGGTTCCAGGGGTAGGAGGGTAACGGCCGCTTGAGTCGGCAGAGGCGTAGGCGGAGTGATTCGTTGACGCCATGCGCTGCGCAGCTAGCGTTCCCAATGGTAGGATGATGGCGACCGACGTCAAGGTCAGGGAGGCCGACTCGAAGTTGGTGAAATGGCCCCATTCAAGACCAGCAAAGATAACTATCTAGGGTCAGCAAATGCCCAAGGAGGCGGTAATTGGTCGCAACCAAAGGAGGGAACATACCAGGAACAATCATCAACATTCCATTCGTAGTGATGAGGACCTCCATCGGAGTCATAGTCTTGTAGGATGGTAAAACACCACGGTTGGATATTAAGTGGATGATGAGCTTGATGTTGAAAATGGCACAAAACCAGCAGATGGAAGCGGCGTTTGTGATAACCATCAAGTGGATCAACCATCTCATGTTTTCCGGTGGAATCAAGCTCAGAACGGCCTTGTTCTGGATGACGGTGAAGGCGAGGCGCCACCCGATGGTGAACAGAGTGATGAAGGCGGAGAGAGCTGACAGGGAGTATTTCCAGAAGTTTGGCCAGAGCTTCACCATTGTCCACGCTTGGTGCATGAGAGCAGCCTCAATGGCAATGACGAGGAGGAGGGAGAAGGTGTTGGCCACGATGCTGATGACGAAATCCTGCACGGGCACATGGGAGTAATCACCCGCCCAGTAAGCGTAGAAGTCGTTGAACGGGGATGGAAAGTAGGCACTCAGAAGAGCCATGCGGATGATGCAGAGTGTAAGACCAGTGATGTGCAGAATGCTCGAAGGCCTCCGAAATTTGGACGAAGGCGTCATGACGAGAATGACAGCCAGCATGATAACGCAGGCACCCAACTGGGCGCCATAGTTGATACAAACGCTGACGGACTCAGTATGAAAGGCGTCAATCATACTCATTGGGACCGAGAGGGGCGTCTTGCCATCGCCGGCGACAAAGGAGACGTTCTGAGTGTAGGGATCGAAGTCGCCCATCGTGATGGTTTTGAGTAAAGAGCGGAAAGATGATGGGGAACTGACACTCGAACCGAAGAGGTGGTCACTGCGGGACAAGGAGAAGCAGGTGTTATGTATTGTAGATGTGAGAGACGGAGTCACAAGCCGGCTTGTGTCAAGGGGCACAAGGTTCAAAGTATGAAGAGGAGAGGGGGAGGGAGATAGGAGGTGACAGACTTCGCGGCATCTTGACTGACGGATCACAAAGCCAAACTCTGTGGACAGCTTGTTTCTGAGCCGCGGGCGAGCGAATGTATTGTTGTCGGCAGGGGAATGCAAGTATATCATACGAAAGATCACAAAATATGAGCGAGACATGCGGTGGGGCTGAGTCTGGCGTTGATATTGTTCTCCATTTTGGTGGCGTCGGCTCTTCGTATTGTTCTCGCAACGAGGCTGGAAGACCAGGAGCGCCACTGAGCTTATTATCAAACCCGACTGATCCCGGCCTCGTTACTTTGCACGGGCCCCGTAGCTATTAATGTTAACCACAGTACGGAGTGCGAAGTAATGAAGAGCAATCCAGCCAAGTCTTGCCCCAATGCGGACAGCAAACCCGGGGAGCCGGAACCGTGCCTGCGCGATGCGAGAGTCTTTGCCAGAGTCTTTGCTAGCCATTTGTAAGCCATTTGAAAGTCGTGGTGAGACTGAGACCTCTTCGAGGCCTAATCTGTGTCGGCTCCCGGCAGCTCTCCGCCACGCCCAGGATATCCATGTTAATGATGGCCACCTGACTTGGTGGCTGGACTCAAGGCCAAAACCCGGACGGAGCCAGAGCTAGACAACAATATCAAGAACCTCTCAGCCAGGAAACTTCCGTGATGACAGATCATTATACTCTTCACCGCGTCACGATGCCAATCCCATTCCTTGCCCAATCTTACGCACCAGGGCCTTCTTCAAATACCATTCGCGAGCGAGAGACCTTGTCATTTTAGCAAAAACGGCAGGCGAAATGCGGCCTCGCTCCACTGCACGTCCAAGCATGAAGATCGCATCTCCCAACGCTCTCTCCTCTGCCACCAACGTATAAAGCTGGTTGGCCACCACGGTTGGCGCCACTAGTAGCTCATCCACGTCGGGGAGTGGGTGATTTCTCGATCCTTCAATTACACCATCTGCCTGGTGTAGTGCGTCATGTAGAATATTCGAGTTTGACGTGAGGATGCTTGAAAGTTGCGCTAATTGTCCCGCCTCCGAGTGCAAGACTGGCATGGCTGACAACATGGCCGTTCGCTGCGCTTGTAGACCTGCCATACTGGAGTCGTTTTGCTGTCGAGCGCGTACTCGTATTGTGCACAGCGTTTGAGCTAGCTGGTGAAGTAGAGCATCCTTTTCAGGGTTAGGAGGAATAGGCGGAGCAGGAATGGTTGAGGCGGTCGGGACGTTTAGAGCTAGGGGCTCGTCGAGTAGATCAGGAGGGGGAGGGGGCTTCGCCTGGGCTTGGGGTGGTGGAGGCGCCTGGCTCCACGTTTGCGGCTGCTGCGGCGTCTGCCATTGCCGCTGAGTGACTGGTGTTTGCGATTGGGCAGGATTGAAGTAATGGGGTTGCATAGCCCTTGCGTGCTCTGGGGCTGGCGCATGACTTGCTTGATGATGTACGGGAGGCCGGGCAAATCTAGGGTCTAAAGACTCTCCACTGCTGGCCTGAGGTGGCAAAGGAGGAGCGGAATCGTAACGCGATGGCCGGTGAGAGTCGGCAGGAGAGCCCTGGGGAAGTGGAGAGAGAGGTGGTCCAGCTGGGATTGGGCTCTGCGGATTGGATGGTATGCTCTGAGGACCCTTAGGGGGTGGCGGAGGCGGACGTTGTTGCTCAGCGGCGGGCTGGTCTTGTGTAGTCGGGCGTGGAGCCATGCCCGGAGGCAGGGGCGGGACCGGAGGTGGAGTCGGCCCCGGCTGAGGAACCTGGGCCGAGTTTACTTGCTGTCGGGAGATGACGGGAGGTTCTTTGGCAAAGATATCGGTCACGATTCCCAACAAGTCTTGTAGATTCGATTTCTATGCGCAGGAGTCAGCGACCTACCAGAGAAGGGGCTGGCCAGGGTCGACATACATGCCAGAACTCAGCCCACCGAACGAGGTACGGGTGATACACGAGGCCCTGGGGATCGACGTGCTGGCCTGGGCGGATCATCATGTTCTCTGTGGGCACAACATAGACCATAGGTGGCTCTCGTGGGTATGCGTGAGGGACCCATATCGAGACTGGGAATCGGTAGGTGGTGCCGCGGAAGTTGACGGGGAGGGTGCCAATGAGGTGGAGGAGCAAAGCATTGGCGCCATTCGAGAAGGCTAGCAGAGTCAGTCTTGCCGCGATTTGTCGCCTGGGGAGTAAAGGAGGCAATTACTATGCACATCTGTTCGCGGCGTGAGGGAGGGATACTGGGTGAGCGCCTGGGCGACGTCGTTGTATGCGCGGTTCACATCGTGGTATTCCTGTTGCAGTCGGGGTTAGCGCGCACGAGCATCGGGAGCGGGCACAAGAAGGAGAGAGAGGGACGGACGCTGGTGAGGACGCTGTACAGCCAGTTCAAGACATGCTGCTGGACGGGCATCGTGATGATGCTCGAGCTAGCCGGCGTTGGAGAGGGAGAGGGAGAGGCAGAGGGAGGATCAAGACGTCAGTACCCGCGCACCTGCCTGGCCTGGCCAGCTTGGCGGGATGACGGTAAGTCCTCTGTCGCACCGACGACGGCCCTTGGTGCGTGCCCACCTCCAGTACGTACCTTCGAGACGAATAGTGGGGGGTGGGGGAGTTCATTGCGGAGCGTCTGCAAGACAACAGCAGCATTACCAATTGGTGATTCCATCCTATGCGTGCGCAAATAGGTATGTGTACAACATAGTAATAGGTAGGCGCTTGGTTGATAAATGCAACGCTGAGAAGTGCGAAGACAGGATACTTGCACAAGTCAGGCATAATAATTCTCGCGCAACCTAAGAAGGAGACCTTGTCGACGCGTCAGTATTGGATTTCTCGTCATGTTCTGCAACAGCATCTGGACTGGAAACTTGCCTGTCTTTGCATGGACCAGTTGCGTGACTGGTCACCTTTGGTGTTTTGCCCCTCGAAACAAGACTTGCTAGGACTCAAAATCTGCATCCTGTAGTATCCAATAGGCATCTCCTCTCCCCTCAGCCGAAAACGGAGCCGGTACGCCGTCCTCGCTCTCGGCCTCCTCCGGCTGCCCACCCCCGATCTCAACGTAATAAGTCAGCTAATGATTAATCTGTTTTGTGACGCGAGCACGAGGTTGGCTTCTATCCTAACGGAAGCCCGGACTGTCAGGGTCCACCCACACACACAGTTCCATTTTTCTTTCGCTCTCTGACGATTCCCCCTCGGCCGGTCGGCCAATCCCGGTCGTCCTTGAACCGTTGCGCCGTCGTCCACAACTCTGAGAGCGACTTTTGCTCCTCTTTCTTCCTATACCTCCATCCCTCTCCCGTCTTCCCCCCGCCGCCTCTTTTTTCTTCTTCTCTTCGCCTCCTCTTTCTTTCCCACTCTTCACTGACCTCCCTCAACAGCCAGACTAGTACCTGGATAACTGACTCGAGTTAACTTTTTACTCAAGTCCGCAACCAGCCCCACTTCAACCTCCGTTCCCGTTCCCGGATCTCCGGGCCTTGGTCACCCTTCTTCCACCTCCGAATAGAGCCAGAAACTGGTGCGAACCAGATTACTTCGACCAAAAACTACGCATTGGGTGCCATAAAGCATACCTATCATGTTGCCTCCTATCCCAGCCCTCGCCGACTACGGCCTCTCTCCCACCCATGGGTTCCTCCCTGACGTCCTACCCTTGACCCGTCTGCCGGACCCATACTATAACAAATGGGAGGCCATCGCCGCCAACCTCCAGGCCCTTATTCTCAGCCGTCGTCTTCGCGGCGTCATTGATCGCCTACCGGTTCTATCAACCATCGGCCTCGAGCACGATGCTGAGTGGCGCCGCGCCTATTCTCTTCTCGGTTTCATGGCTCACGGCTACATCTGGGGTGGTGACTCACCCTCTGACCGACTCCCTGCATCCATTTCTGTTCCCCTGCTCCAGATATCCGAACACCTACAGGTGCTTCCTGTCGCCACATACGCGGCTGTATGTCTCTGGAATTTTAAGCCGCTCTTCGTGGACGAGGATATCGACAACCTCGAAAACCTCGCCACCCTCAACACCTTCACTGGCTCTCTCGACGAGTCCTGGTTTTACCTCGTCTCTGTTGCTATTGAAGCCCGTGGCGCCCCCATAATCTCCCTCATGCTAACTGCCATTGCCGCTGCGAGGCATGGCGATGCCGCCACAGTTACCCGTTGCCTTCGCACCTTCGCAGAGCGACTTACTGATCTGACAACGATCTTGCAGAGAATGCATGAAAGCTGTGATCCTACTATTTTCTATAACCGTATTCGTCCTTTCCTTGCTGGGAGCAAGAACATGGCCGAGGCTGGTCTTCCACAAGGTGTCTTGTATGAAGATGGTTCCGGAACTGAGACGTACCGACAGTACAGTGGCGGCAGTAACGCTCAAAGTAGCTTGATACAGTTCTTCGACATCGCACTTGGCATTCAGCACCGTCCTACGGGAGAGTCTCGTGATCACGCATCTGATTCGGATAGAGGCGGGCGCTCATCCAACCGACACAACTTCATCATGGAGATGCGCCGCTATATGCCAGGGCAACATGCCCAGTTCCTCAACGATGTGTCAATTGTTGCCAACATCCGCGAGTTCATCGAGGATAACCAAGGAAATACTCAACTATGCGTCGCATACGATGCTTGCTTGGCTATGTTAAGTGCCTTCCGCGACAAGCACATCGGCATCGTAACGCGCTACATCATCACTCCCTCCAAGCAGGTCCGGGCTCGAAGTAGGTCGCGAAGTCCTGAGGTCACCCGACAGCGGCTTAACCTGGCGGTTGCGTCCCGAAAAAACCAGCAGAACCAGAAGGGCACTGGCGGCACTGCGTTGATACCCTTCCTGAAGCAAGCGAGAGATGAGACTGGAGAGCCTGCCGTCGAGGAGTGGACTAAGCGTTTCATGAAAAGACAAATCAAAACGGAGGGCAAGGGTGACTTTTTTCTTGGCAAACCAGATTATGGTGCTCCTCTGGAGACCGAAGATGTTGAGGTAAAAGGTTTGGCCGGGTCATGGACCATGGATGATGATATGGGCGGAATTTGCTTATCCTAGCTTAAGACAGTGAGTGTTCGACATTTAGTGCTTAGGCACATATGGGGCGTTTGGGTCTGGAGATTTTTGTGCAAGCATGCCGAGGTCTTTTGTAGCCAGCTGGTGCTGGCATCGAGAAACTACAAAATATATACAGAAATGAGAAATATATGTACAGCAAGGCCGAACACCGGGTTCAGGGTGCCATGCTCTACAATAGCTCAGCCTGCTTGTTGAGAAATGACCCCCACCCGTTTCGCCACCCCCCCTTGGTCACCAGGATATACTTAATTAGGCTGACACTGCGAGTAGTAGTCGTTCGAGTAAACACAGGTACTGCCCTTGGCACAAGCCAGAGCGCCGTTGGGAAACTGATCGGCGGCGCCGTTACACTGGTGGTAGATGGCAACGGTCGAGGTGGAAGCCGAGGCAGCAGACACTGCAGTGGCTGAAGCCCCCAGAGTAGCAGTGTAGCTCTTGGCGGAACATCCGGCCTTGGTCTTGGTCTTGGTCTTGGTCTGCTTAGAGGTGGAAGCCTTAGGCTTATCAGCGACAGGGGCCTTGGTCTCAGCGGAAGTTACAGGCTTCTGGGCAGCCTGAGACGCAGCTTTCGCAGTAGTTGTGGTCTTCTCGGCAGCGGCAGTCTCGGACTTCTGGGCGGAGGTCTTGGTCTTCTCGCCGGCCTGAACGGAGGACGAAGTGGAAGCCTTAGACGCCACAGCAGCGGCCGACGAGGTCTTAGCCGAGGATGCGGCAGCGGCAGCAGAAGAAGAAGATGAGCCCTTTGACGAACCGGCTCCGCTGAAGACAGGGTAGTCACCGTCGTCATCTCGGGTGCATCCAGAGACATTGGTGATCTCGGTGGGGCACTGGACCTGCTCAAAGGTCAAGCTCGGGTTATCCGAGTTACCGAACCAGTCGAATCGCCAGTTGCAACCGTCCTGGAGGATGGCTGGGTAGCTGTCGCATTGACTCTGTGAAGAGATACCGCCGTACTGCGCTCCAGCGAGACTGGTGCCAAACTCAGAGGTGCAGCCGTCAAAGATACCAACGCCACCACCGGGCATCAGGAGATCAAAGTGGTTGTTGCCCAGGTCACTTCCAGTGTTGGTGGACTGAACCACCATTGTCTTGCCCTTGACAGCGCCGGATGTGAAAGTGAGACTAAAAGACAACCTCTGTTAGTATCATGGATAGATGAACAGGTTCGAACTTGGGGTATAACTCACGCATAGCAGGCACAGCACCAGGATGACTCGGAGCCTCCCTCGATAGCAGTCGCGGCAAAGCCGTAGGCAACGGTGTCACTGACAGCCCAGGGGGAATAGCTACTGCAGGTATAGGAAGTGCCACCGTTGCAGCCGGAGACAGCATTGGAATCAGAAATCGGGTTGTCGTTGGCATCGCAAGTAAGGGCGGGAGCGCTGACGGACGCCTTGCCACCCCAAGCGCAAGACGGCTTGCAGCAGTCCCAGTATCTCGTGGATTGGCCGGTTCCTGAAGCGGCGCGGACAGCGATGGGGCCAGCCAAGGCGAGGTAAAGAGCCGAGGATCGCATTTTGGCAAAGAATAATAATGCTAATGACAAATGTCGAGTTGAAAGGGATTGATTGCTTAAGAACCGAAAGAAGGCACACACAAAGACCTGGTAAAGAGGAAGTGTTCTATTGCGAGGGAGACGCATCCCTCCTCTTATACGAGCGCAACAGCCATACTCTATCGACGCCCAGAACAGAATCATGACTGCTGGAGTCATGGCATGTTGACCCATGATCCATGGACTGCAGGGGTTCCATGGGCTGCTGTCAAGAGATGCCAAGGAGCATAGAACAAGAGTCGAAGAGGTGATGGTGCTATGAGATCGTGAGTGGGCCAATTGGGGCGTGCCATAGTCTCGGGTTAAGATCATCCACTAATAGGGAAGCACGGAGCTGGTGTGAGGGGCCAGGGTGGCCTGGGATCAACCGGCCGAGAGAGAAATGAAGGTCACCAAGCTTTGGTTTCAGGAACAGTTGTGGGGTGGATGGCAACTTTCTCGGTGCAGGTAGCCGAAATTGTAACCCAATCAGCAAGGGTTGGACGCGCAGATTAGAAGCTGTACTAGCTGGCTGTGGTGCTCGGTACGGAGGAGATGACTGAAGATGCTGGGGGTTGCTGCAAGAACCTGCACGATGCAGGTGGGAGGAAGTTTTTAGCGCCATCTTCTGTGGACTTTGATGAGACGGGATGAACGTGTATTTACTTGATCCCTTGTAGGTTGTCGGGCTGTCGCTCGGTTAGGCTGCCAGCTTCATCTCTCCGTTCTTAGCGCTGCATCTCGTATATTATTCCCTCGTCAAGAGTATTTCTAGGACGGGTGTTCGGCATGATCAGACACAAAACTCAAATTCATCAACATTGCAGAGGGAGAAAGAGTGGATGGAATCCGAAGTATGCGATCGGCCGGTAGAGTCGCTAGGCATTGGCAAAACGCAATGGCGTCGAATCTGAGACGACGGGTGTGGTGGTGGAAGCGAACGGCCTGGTCTGTTGCTCCATGTTGATGAAGATGATGACTTCATCATTCAGGCACAACTCTCCCTATCTCGCCTCCCTAATAAGGTTCTGGGGAGAGATGAGGCGGTGTATCGTCTGATTCCATCCCTCGAGCGAGCCCTGACACCTCGCGTGGTGTGTTAGTGGGATGGCACACCGAAATGGGCGATGCTTGTTCCTGACAGTGATGCCTTAGAGACAAGGCAGCAATATCCAACTTTACGCCACAGGGTTCCGGAAGCCGCCACCCACCCGCCACAGATGATTTGGAGCTTATTCAGCACACCGCGTCGCGCAGGAGTTCAAGGTTGCTTCTGAAATAGACTATGCCCCTTATAGCCTAGCTCCACTTGCAACTGATCGCGTTTCGATTACTACTGGCGCCTCAAGGCTTCGTCAAAGGCTTTTGAGATTCCCCCATCAACCAAATTCAGCGACACTGGCCCGCCACTCCCACATCCTGCGCATCTCAAGACCCTCTTCTGTCTTCTCAATAGAGTCGTTGCAGTTCTGCTGAAGCTGTCACCGGATGCTCACGGGGTGCTCCAGGCGCCAGGTCCCGTACTGACCGCCCTGACTTTGCCGTCGCCGCTGGATCATTCAGCTCGGTTCTTCAACCTCGAGGCAGCCGTCGCTCCGAACGAGACCCCATCTGAAACGCGCAAATACCCAGGTGGCTTCCACCAGCACCTCCACAAACCATTTCCGACATCCATCACCGCCCAACAGACATCATGGCCGATTACGAAGACGAGTCCGACTACGATAATTATGGTGACGAGGAGGAGGGCATCACCCCCGAGGACTGCTGGACCGTCATCTCGTCCTTCTTCGAGACCAAGGGACTAGCATCGCAGCAAACCGACTCCTTTGACGAGTTTACCCAAACAACCATACAGGATCTCGTGAACGAGTACTCCGTCATATCTCTAGACCAACCTAACCCCCCCTCGCCACCGGGCCAGACCATCGCTTTGCGCCGATATGAGATCAAATTCGGCAGCGTCATGGTCTCGCGACCAACAATCAGCGAGACGGACGGAACTGTTACATCGCTGCTGCCATACGAGTGCCGTGATCGCAACCTCACATACGCCAGTCCCCTTTACATAAAGATCACAAAGAAGGTTTCTGTTGCTGTCGAGAAGGAGGTTCCTCTACATGAGATGGACGACGCTCAGCGTGCCGAGTATGCCAAAACTGGTGATAACCCTACCAAGCTGGTGTGGGAGCTGGAAGAGTCTGGTGACGATGATTCTGGCAAGACCGGCGACGACTGGAAGGATATGGTTTTCGTCGGCAAGCTGCCCATCATGGTCAAGTCGAAGATTTGCCACTTGAGCCGCGAGCATGACGACAACCTCTTCCTCGTCAATGAGTGTCCTTATGATCAGGGCGGTTACTTCGTCATCAACGGCAGCGAGAAGGTCCTCATCGCCCAGGAGCGATCTGCTGCCAACATTGTCCAGGTCTTCAAAAAGGCCCAGCCCAGTCCTTACACCTACACTGCTGAGATCAGGAGTGCCCTCGAAAAGGGTTCTCGCCTCATCTCTAGTCTCATGCTGAAGCTGTATGGCAAGGGAGACTCAGCTCGAGGAGGGTTTGGACAGACCATCCACACCTCTCTCCCCTTCGTCAAGTCAGATCTTCCTGTTGCCATCGTCTTCCGTGCGTTGGGGGTTGTTTCTGATGAGGACATTCTCAACCACATCTGCTATGACCGCAAGGACAGCCAAATGCTCGAAATGCTGCGCCCTTGTATCGAGGAAGCTTTTTGTGTGCAAGATCGAGAGGTCGCCCTTGACTTCATTGGCAAGCGAGGAAACCGTGACCAGGCAGGTCTCGGCCGTGAGAAGCGTGTGCGCGTTGCCAAGGACATCCTTCAAAAGGAGACGTTGCCGCACATTTCTCAGTCGGAGGGCAGCGAGACCAGGAAGGCCTTCTTCTTGGGTTATATGGTTCACAAACTTCTACAGTGCGCTCTTGGACGGCGTGAACCTGACGATCGCGATCATTTTGGCAAGAAGCGCCTGGATCTCGCTGGCCCTCTTCTGGCCAAGCTATTTCGTGGCATCATGCGTAGGGTGAACACTGAACTTTCCAACTACCTGAAGCGATGCGTTGAGGGCAACCGACACTTCAACTTGGCCGTCGGAATCAAGCCGGGCACCTTGTCCAACGGCTTGAAGTACTCCCTAGCAACGGGCAACTGGGGAGACCAGAAAAAGGCCGCGAGCTCGACCGCTGGTGTCTCTCAGGTGTTGAACCGCTACACCTTTGCCTCCACTTTGTCCCATCTCCGACGAACCAACACCCCTATCGGACGAGATGGTAAGCTGGCCAAGCCACGCCAGTTGCACAATACCCATTGGGGCTTGGTCTGTCCCGCAGAGACACCTGAGGGTCAGGCTTGTGGTCTGGTCAAGAATTTGTCGTTGATGTGCTACGTCAGTGTCGGTTCCCCATCCGAGCCTTTGATTGAATTTATGATCAACCGAGGCATGGAAGTGGTTGAGGAGTACGAGCCATTGAGATACCCGCACGCTACCAAAATTTTCGTCAATGGAACCTGGGTTGGCGTTCACCAGGACCCGAAGCACCTTGTCAGTCAGGTGTTGGACACGCGTCGAAAGTCGTATTTGCAGTATGAGGTATCGCTTGTCCGGGATATCCGCGACCGAGAGTTCAAGGTTTTCTCCGATGCTGGGCGAGTAATGAGACCCGTCTTCACGGTGCAGCAAGAGGACGACCATGACACAGGCATTGCAAAGGGATCGCTGGTGCTGACCAAGGAGCTTGTCAACAAGCTCGCCAAGGAGCAAGCCGAACCATCGGATGATCCTGCATCCAAGATTGGTTGGGAGGGGCTTATCCGAGCGGGAGCCATCGAGTATTTGGATGCCGAAGAAGAAGAGACAGCCATGATCTGCATGACACCTGAGGATCTTGATCTCTACCGTCTACAAAAGGCAGGCATTGCTATGGAAGATGATATGGGCGACAATCCAAACGGAAGATTGAAGACAAAAACGAACCCAACGACTCACATGTACACCCACTGTGAGATTCATCCCAGCATGATTCTTGGTATTTGCGCCAGCATCATTCCCTTTCCCGATCACAATCAGGTACATCAATTCCTATGTTTCCCATGTTGGTCGATGAGTACTAACCGTATACCCTAGTCACCTCGTAACACATACCAATCTGCCATGGGTAAACAAGCCATGGGCTTTTTCCTAACGAACTACTCTCGGCGTATGGATACCATGGCCAACATTCTTTACTATCCCCAGAAGCCCTTGGCGACGACACGATCCATGGAGTTCCTCAAGTTCCGTGAGCTTCCCGCCGGTCAGAATGCCATTGTAGCCATTGCTTGCTACTCGGGTTACAACCAGGAAGATTCCGTCATTATGAACCAGAGCAGTATCGATCGTGGCCTGTTCCGCAGTCTGTTCTTCCGATCATACTCGGACCAAGAGAAGAAGGTCGGTTTGAATTACACTGAAGTGTTCGAAAAACCGTTCCAGCAGTCGACACTTCGCATGAAGCACGGAACCTATGACAAGCTCGACGAGGACGGTATTGTGGCGCCAGGTGTTCGAGTGTCTGGTGAGGACATCATCATTGGCAAGACGGCGCCAATTGATCAGGAAAACCAGGATTTGGGCACGCGTACCACTGTCCATCAACGGCGAGACATTTCAACACCGCTGAGGAGCACTGAGAACGGCATTGTGGACCAGGTCATCATGACGGTTAATGCTGACAACGTCAAATATGTCAAGGTTCGAGTGAGAACGACCAAGATTCCCCAGATTGGTGACAAGTTTGCCTCTCGCCATGGACAGAAGGGTACCATTGGTGTGACATACCGACAGGAGGACATGCCGTTTTCACGAGAAGGCGTGACGCCCGATATCATCATCAACCCTCACGCCATTCCTTCCCGAATGACAATTGCTCATTTGATCGAATGCTTGCTGAGCAAGGTTTCAACCCTCGAGGGCATGGAGGGCGACGCGACTCCGTTCACGGACGTTACAGTTGACTCGGTGTCGGAGTTGCTCCGAAAGCACGGCTACCAGTCGCGCGGTTTCGAAATTATGTACAACGGACATACCGGCCGCAAACTCCGAGCGCAGTGTTTCTTCGGCCCTACTTACTACCAGCGACTGCGTCACATGGTCGACGACAAGATCCACGCGCGAGCGAGAGGACCTGTGCAGATTATGACGAGACAGCCTGTGGAGGGTCGTGCTCGAGATGGTGGTCTGCGGTTCGGAGAAATGGAGCGTGATTGCATGATTGCTCACGGAGCGGCGGCGTTCCTGAAGGAGCGTTTGTTCGAAGTATCTGACGCTTTCCGAGTCCACGTCTGCGAGATTTGTGGACTCATGACGCCAATTGCGTAAGTATCCCCAGCCCACAACATTTGCCATGCATTGCAAGGGCCGTACTCCTTGAGTGCATGCTAACATCAAATTCTAGAAACTTGTCCAAGCAGTCATTCGAATGCCGGCCATGCAAGAACAAGACTAAGATTGCGCAAATCCATATCCCCTATGCCGCGAAGCTTCTGTTCCAGGAGTTGCAGGCCATGAATATCGCGGCAAGAATGTTTACGAGCCGGTCGGGCGTTTCGATTCGGTAGACGTGATTGGAAGGGACGTATGGGTAGCGTTGAATCGGAGCAGTGGGAGGAAAAGATGAGACAAGGAGATGATATGGCAATCAGGCGAGGGCCAGGGACAAAAAGAGGAGCCACTCGAGGCCTGGCCGTTGTGGTTGTAATGTAGAGCAAGGGGGCAAGATTGGCGTGTACAAAATCGGCACAGCGGCGGGAGTAGGATAGTAGAACATGAAATGCATTTACGAACTCATAGTCGCAAGTGGTGGAGCGGTATCTTTTTGTTTTACATCTTATACACGTTGGATCGGTTTCTGATGGCCATCCGGGAGTGCCACCCGAGATCAAGGTCATCTGTTTGGGGTTGCTTTGTCTGCTGCAGCTATCGAATCGTGGACGGACTGGTCGCGTTTGTATTCCTCCTCAATGGCTTTTTGCATGTCGAAGTCGAGTTGTCGCTCCCGCTTGACACGTTGTTGCTCCATGTCGCGGACGACACCTTCATGCATAGCCTATGTCCAAAGTCAAGGTTAGCCTCGGAACTGGTCTCACGGTGCTGGCCGTCCACTGGGAATATTGTTCTTCTTTTTTCCTTTCTTTGGATGAATATGGGGGTTTCAAATGTAAATATTTACCTCTTTCTCAAACTTTTGCTGGTAATGGACGAGGATGACGGTGCTGGCGGCGAACAGGGACGTGGCCGCTAGGGTGAGCTTGGAGGCACGAGACATGGTTCGGTTCGGATTCGACAGCGGGCACCTAGGGGAGGATGCGGTTGGCGCGGTGTGAATGAATTCGGGTAACACGATGGATGTAGAGTTGAATTGAGTCGCAGGGAGGGTGTGTGGAGGCGATTGGGAGGCGGGAGAATCCGCGGTTATGGAGCTTCTCGAGGTTTCAGAGACAAAGTGAAGCGACACCACCGAGCCATGACGTGAAAATGCGCTTCAGCCGGGCTGCTCCAGTGGCGGCTCGGTGGTCCAATAGATGGGCCCTGGACCTGTACCAGGGGCCCCCACAGAGAGCTCTGCACTGTGCTCTGGCGGTACCTGCTAGCGCTTGTTCGTCACAGCTTGGAAGTACCGGCCCCAAGGCACCAGCGAGAGTGTCCACTGAGAGGTACCTCGGGCCTTCAGGCGTTGCGCCTACCGCCAGAGAGCCTTGCAGCGCCCCGCCAGATAATCGCCAATCAACGGCCACGCCCCTACCTACGCTAGAGGTCCTCCATTGTTGGTACCTACCGACCTACCCTTACCTCATACCTTACCCCCATTAACCTCAACTTCGACCTTCGAGACTCCACCAACGCACCAAGGAACCACCACCTTGTCCTCCCATCACAGCTCCCATCGAATCGACCGCCGCCATCGCTCCGCTGCCGAACGCATCGTCGCATCCGCGCTCTCCTCCTAATTTATCCCGATCCCTCTCCGGCATCATCTCTTCTCCCCGCCGCCATATCCTCCTCCATTATCACCATGGTAAGCACCGAGCCCCCATCGCCTTCAGCCACAAGCGATCTTCTCACCTAACCCGCCTCCCAGTCCGCCCAAAACTCGGCCGGTATCCAGACTCTTCTCGACGTACGTGCCGCCTCACCGACCGACTACGATTGCCCAACTAATAAACCACCAGGCTGAACGAGACGCTTCCAAGATTGTCCAGAAAGGTTAGTTCTAACTCTGACGTCCTTTATCTCGCTACATAATACTAACATCCTTATTCCCACAGCTCGGGAATGTAAGTTCCTCCGACCCTTCCACCCCTTCAGACGAACACGCCCAGTAACCACCTGTCTCTGCAGTCCGCACCAAGCGTGTCAGGGAAGCCCGTGATGAGGCCAAGCAAGAGATAGCCGATTACAAGTCCTCCAAGGAGGACGAGTACAAGCAGTTCGAGTCCGAGGTACGCCTTCTTTCCGCATACCTGGGCCACATTGGACGGTTCCCCATATCGCTGACCTGGTCATCATTCGTATAGCATAGCAAGGGCAACCAGGAGGCTGAGGCCGAGGCCAACCGAGAGGCTGAGGAGCAGATCAAGGAGATCCAGGCGGCCGGGAAGAAGAGCCAGGCCCAGGTTGTCAAGAACCTGCTCACCGCTGTCTTTGACGTCAAGCCCGTCCCCCCCTCTGCTGCTTGAGCGCAATCTACAAACAAATTCCCCGAGAGCCTAGCCGAAGCTCAGCTTCCGCCAGTGATAAACCAATCCCCGCGGCTCACCAATTCGACCCGATGAGGGTGGACAATGGAGGAAGAGGAGGAACGTGTGGAGACGGAAGACTCGCGCCAAACATGACCAATCCTCATGCGTCCCATCCAAGGCGCAGCTTTTTAATACAAGTCTACTGAACGAAATCGACTAGAGTACCCAGCATATCCTTTGTGTCCTGGTTTTCCTCGGCCGTGTCTAATGCCTCTAGCTGTTCCCTCAGCGTCGTGCCAATCACTCCCAACTCCTCATCGCGCTCGGCGAGCAACTGCTTGATCTTCTTTTTAGCTCCATTATCCTCAGCTACCAACCAGGCTAAGACCTGATCAATCGTCTGCAGGATGAACAGCCCGGAGTCGATTCTCCTCGACAGCCATTCCAGTTCCGCAGCTTCCCTGTCTTCTGTCCAGAGAACCTTCCTCTCGGCCTCATTCTGCTGCTCAGCCCTTGCAACCCGTCCGCTGTAATCTCTCCGGAGCTTGATAAGTTTCGAAATCTTCTCGTAGTCCTTTTCCACGAATTTGGCCAGGGTCCGTATCCTCTCTGCTGAGTTGGCGGGCAGGAATCGGAGCATAGAGGCAAAGATACCAACCAGATGCTCCAGAATGCGGTGGTCATGGGTCTTCATGAAAAGGGTGAACATGGTTTTGAGGCCGCCCGCCTCGACCACTTTCTGGCATACCTCAGTGCCGGTGTCGCCACCAATGGCATGGTCCAGGAGGCGCAGCGCAGGCGGCTTGCTCCTCTTGCCCTCTTTTAACATGATAAGGCACAGTTCCACTCCCTCAGCCTCGGTGAGCTTAGCCTTGCCTGAGGCCTCGTCTGCAAGACAAGTCAAAGCCTCAAAGAGGTTCTCCATGTACTCTTCCTCCTCGCCGCCCTTTTCCGGATCTCGTCTCCGGTAGGGGGCAACCAGTTGCAGCAGAATATCGACAGCATTGAGGGATGTGAGTTGGGCACGGTTGGTGGGGGATGCCTGGGTCAGAATAGCCAGTATCTCTGCAGCATACTGTTTGTTTTGCGTCACCGAGTCCTCTTTTCGCTGGATGCGTTGCAGGAGCCATTCCAGCAGCTTGTCATCTTCTCCAACACGCTCAGCGGCAGATGGGCGAGAGCACAAGTTCTCTATCACGCCGAGAGCATGATAGATGCCACTCCGATCCGACTCGTCGTCTTCGTTGAGCCGAGAGAAGTTGGACACCAAAAGCCCCAGCAGGTCCGAATCCATCATGGCATCTACCAGGTTGTTCCACTGGGTTTCATCGGCCGGGACATCCTCATCAGTCAACTCGCCCATAATCTCGATGGCATCAATGGCAATGTCTGTATTTTCGTGCGCTAGCAAACTAACCAGACTTGCGACGCATCCAGTCTTAACAAAGTCTGGGTAGAGGTCCGGGTGCTGGGACAATAGCGAGAGACCCTTGATGTCGGCATCCAGGTCGGCCTCGCTGCCGATGAACTTCTGCGGATCGTCTTCGAACTTGGCACGGAGCTCGGCGTTCTTGGTGATGCGCTTTTCAAAGTTGAGGGCGGTTTTGCGCAACCACGCTGCATCGATCTTTTCTGGCGCGACTCCGGCGTCAGCGTCGTCGACGTAGTCGAGGATCTCTGATTCTTGCTTGGTGATTCCTCCACCAAAGAAGCGGTCTTCGTCATCGTCGGGGGGTAGATCAGGGCCGAAGTCGTCGTTCTCATCGTTGTCGGGGGGCGGCGCAGGACCAGCTTCAATATCATCCTCGCCGGGTTCTGCGCCGTCAACTTGGGCGCGACGGTTGGAGCCGCTGGCGCTCAGCTTGGCCGACTTGTATATTTCATCTAGATTCAGTGGTGCGGTTAGCAATTGTTGGGCTTGACCGGTGTGAGATTCGAGGTGGACGTACTTGGATCTCGGACGGGATTCAGCTTGCGCTTGGAGGAGATGCCCGAGTTCTGTAAGCTTGTTAGAGTGACGATTCATGATATCAAAGTCAAAGACAAGCGAACGAACCTTAAAGATGTCGTCTACACTCGCCATTTTATTTGCGGACCGACTGGACGTCGCATGGAAGGGTTCCTCCGTTAGCCAAAATAGACGACGTGAGAGGTTGACGGCAAGCACGCGCCGCGAGGCGAGTATCAGAGGTACCTTCCTGTGGCTGACTCCCTCCAGAAAGCTCCAAGGCTGCCAGCCCTGGTCCCCCGTTTGATGCATGGCTCCCCTTCTTGTGGCTGAGCTTTAGCAATGCAATGTAGACAGTGCAGAGTTCGAGAGGCGCTAGGCTTGACCTGATAGACGCACGGTGCAACCCACTGTACGTTGTAGTGCGTGCACGAACACGTGTGGCCCACAGCATGTACCCCTTTGACTGACACCACTATCGGCCACCACAGAGTCCCTACAGCGCGTCTGAGACGCCACTGCTCACTGGCGCCACTTAAATTCTGGATCCACCAAGGTGAAGCTGCATACCTAGGTACCTACCTAGGCTAGGTAGGTAGGTTCCCTGGGGGGCGCATGGCAACTCTCACACCAGGCCCCAATCCTAACCGGGACTGGGTCCTGTGTCCTCTGGGAGAAGTGGTAATGGAAGTGGAAGGGAAGGCACGTTCCGCCGTTGCCAACTACCAACCAAACGGATGCAGGTACCACTCGGTCCATCCCCTGACATGGGCATCCAGCCTGCCAGCCTGCCCTCTCACCCAGTCTTAGTCCTTGGGTCGTCTCGTCTCGGATTCTCTATCCATGTGTTTCACTGAATCGTAGACTCGTCACCACCACCCAAAAGGCCGCCCATTCCAGCATTCCTTCTCTTCTGCATTGAGCAAAGCGAACGACTGATCCAGCGCGCGAACCGTAATGCGCTGCGCTGCGGTCTACCTCTGCACCTTAACGCGCCACAGTCCGCAAGCGCTGTCCCACGTTGTACCTACTGTGCTGTGCACTCCGTGGCCTTGTCGAAAGCGGGCCATTAGCCCACACCCAGAACGACCAAACTCCACGAGCCACCAGTGAGCATCGCTAGCAGCAACCCTCCAGCACACCGACCACCAGACTTGGCCCGATTGATAGTGTCTCGTCGACTGGAAAGGGGGGGATTGTCCACTTTGGTTTGGTTTGACTCGCACCGTACCGCACCGCACTGCACCGGATCCGACTCGACTCGACTCGACCCGACTTGCGGCGTAGACAGAGGATGCCGGAGGCTCGTCTCTCCTCTTCCCACGACCTGATCGCGTCCTCCTCCTCCTCCTCTGTCGCCGTTCCCGTCTCCGTCGAACTCCCGTGGACCCTCTCCGCCTCTGCGTCCACTAACTCGCACGTCCTTCAACAACAACACCACTACCAACATCACCACCACCACCAGCACCCAAATCCCGACCCCTCGAGACCAGCGAACCCGCCTTCGCTGTCCTTCTACCATCCAACCTCGCCAAACCCCGACTCCTTTGCTGGTCGCGCCGCCGCTCGCCCTCCTCGGAGTTCTTCCTTGCTACCACCACCGCATATCGCGCCGGCCTTGCAACCCAGCTCTCTCGGAGCTTCGCGCCAGCAGTCGCCCATCGCCGGTCACCGCTTGCACCCTCAAACTCCTCCTCGATCCTCCCACAGCACCGCCGCTTCCCGTTCGCCCACCAACAACCCCGCTGAGGTCTCTTGGCTTCTAAACCGCTGGTCAACTTCTACCACTGGGTCCAACCGCACCTCCCAGGTGCCCCAGCGCGCGACTCATTCCCGCTTTGGTTCTCGTGGGAGCGTCGATGCGACCAGTCTTCTCAACCAATCTCCACCGACCACGAGACCGTCACCCAGAAAACTCCAAAAGAATCGACGACCCAGCGTTTCTTCCAGCTCGAGACCGCACGACCTCCCAGCGCCTGCACCATCATCGGAGGAAAGTCAACCCCCGCGGACACTACCCCCGATCGCCTCATTATCCCCATTGGAGCCTCCCAACCTCAGCGAATATCTCCAAGTCGGAGTAGAAGGGGCTGGCCCTGGTGTGACTGAGCGCCGACTACTAAGTGTCGCCCGCCAGGAGAGTCAGTCCCTCATTCCACCAGGTACCACCGAATCGACAGACCAAATCACCACAGCTGCGTTTGCACGCCCCGGCTCTGCTGCGGTTCACCAATCTACAATGCCTTACGATTACGAAGTAGAGGCACATATGCCTCGGGGTCATTCCCGGAGTCGTTCGGGAAAGGGGAGTCACGAGAAGAGCCGTGGTACCAAGCCTGCATCCCAGAAAGCCATGCTCTCCAGAGCCTTGCAAAAAGCCAACACGGCAGTTCAGCTTGACAATGCCCAAAATTTTGAGGGCGCACGAGAGGCCTATGCCGAGGCGTGCGAGCTTCTTCGGCAGGTGCTTCAGAAGACGACGGGCGACGAAGATAAGCGAAAGCTAGAAGCAATTGTAAGTTGGATCTCCTGATCTTAGCTTGAACCTCATTAATCCATCATCCCCTCACAGCGACGCACATACACCAGCCGAATCGAGGAACTTGATCAAATAGCGCCTTGGCTGGATGAGGACACAAAGGCGCTTCCGTCACGCCCCGATAGCGAGTTCCGTCACCCAGACTCTGAGTCCATGCTCCACCTCGACGACGAAGAAGCTGAGGAAGTCGCGGTTTTTGAGACAGCAACCATCACGAGAGTAATCAGGGACGACAGTCGAAGCCCCCAGCCGCCACATGTGGCCCCCTCTCCATCACGGCGAGCAAATAAACCGAAACCGATCGTTACTACCCTAACCCCAGAACCTGGCCTTCTCCAATCTTCATTCTCACGGTCACCCATTCACCTTAGGTCACCCGATCCTTTCTTACTACAGAGACCCTCTGAATATCCCTACATGCCGGCACCTTTGTCACCACGCCGGCCGCCATCTCCGCCAAGAGCCAAAGAAGATATGGACGCTCTAGTTCCGTCTGATTTCGCCGTGGCTACAGCTCACCCCGTCGAGCCCAAAGACGCTCCGCACCATGGACGAGAAGACAGCCTGAATTCTTGGCTAGATCCCATTGATGAGTCGGGCGGCTCGACATCCTCCTCAGTTCACTCGCGCACGTCATCTCTCGGTTTCAGAAGGAAGCATATCCGGGCTGCCAGCGGTAATACTGAAGCCGAATTCGATACAGCGCTTGATGCTGCGATTGAAGCCGCGTACGACGAAGGCTATGAACCAATGAGTCCGACTGATGGTTATCGACCGAACAACATGGGCGAGCCCAACGAGGAAGCTGTAGCCAACGCCCTACGGAAGGTTGAGATCGCCCGCGAGCGGGTGAGGCAAACCGAACAAGAAGCCTTTGATATTGTTACCGAAATGGAGAGACAACGGCAGCCCCAACATCCATTTCCACAAGACGGCCACAATGGTCCTGAGGATTTCTTTGATGACAACTCATCGGACGAGGAAGAGAGGATCCTAGAGGAGATGGCGCGCGACTACGGCATTGAGCAATTCGCCATGGATCCCATGCAGAGGCCATCAATTCCCCGCGAATCGGATTCGAGTGGCCGAACTATGCGGACTTGGCATAGCTCATCGGGCTCGAATCCTCCCACAACAGCAACCTCACTCTCCACCGTAACGGAGATGCCCCCACCCTTCTCGGGGATGCCAACGGCCCCAGCTGCTCCACCACCGACGGGATCGCTGCCAGAGCTACCTCCACCGCGGTCATCGTCATCGGCGCAATCTGTACGAAACCGTCGGCTGTCGGGACAAAACCCGAAACAGCTCAAGATTGAAACAGCGAAGCTCGGTCCTCCTCTGACCCAACATTCAGAAGATATTACACCAGCAAAATCTGCCGCTACAGATGTACAGGACACTACTATTTCAGCTAGCGTGGGCTCACGGTCGGCGACTGGCTTCCGCAGGCCGTCATCACCACCACTCTGGGAAGCAAGCCCATCTGACGACCTCCAGCCTCCAGCCTCGCCATTTAGGCATCTGGGGCCCGTTGACGAGGATGACAATACTGCAGGACGTTCTTCGTCGCCAAACGTGTCAAGATTGAGGAAGAACTTTTCATCATCAAGTTTAAGGAGCATGAAGAGTCGCAACATGTCAATCACGAATCTGGATGATAACTCAGATATGTCCCCGGGGACTCCATCAAGTAATACGCCGTTTGGGACTTCGCGGACACCAGCTGTCCCAGCACTCCCCACTCCCTTGGCAGCTGCTTTCCGAGATAGGCTAGATACAGCCGCAGCTGGCCTCTCTCTCTTTGACGACAACTTCCACTCCCCAACCATTCCTGGATCACCCAACTCAATTACTCCGGATGTGCCTGTGCCTCTGGAGCCCTGTCCGACTGACTTCATGCTGAGGCCATTTTGGCTCATGCGATGCCTATATCAGACCCTAGCACACCCCCGGGGAGGCTACCTGAGTAGCAAGCTGTTCGTGCCGAGGGAGGTTTGGCGAGTCAAAGGTGTGAAGCTGAAGAACATTGAAGACAAAGTTGCCAACTGCGACTTCCTTACTGCTGCCCTCCTCAAGATTGCCAAAGTCGACACGTTTGATGCAGACGCTGTTCTAGTGGAGATGCAATCTCTAGAGGGCGTCCTTGAGCAAGTTCAGTCGGCACTAACCCGCAAGCTAGGGAATGAGGTCGGAGTTCAGGGCTCAGCAACGCTCTTCAAGGACGCATCAATTAGCGCGGATGGGGATGCCGGGACTGGCATGCCACGTTCCTCTAGTGTGTCGGGCAAGTCGGCATTTTCATGGCGACGCCTACGTTCCAAGAACTCTGCCGTTGGCCTGGGAGGGTCTTACAACAGCAAGTCCGTAGGGCCAGATGCTAGCAATATCCCAGGCATCCCTAGTCTGCCCATGACAGGGCACCCGACAAGCCGGCCTGCGAAACGGGATCTAACACAGGCACAGTTTACGGGTCCGAATGCAATGTATATGAGCTCGCTTGCGCGCCTCTTTGATGCTGCCCAAGCCATTGGTAAGTCCTGGGTCATTGCAACGGTGTACAAGTGTCTAGTCATTCTAATGCAATTCATTTAGATCAAATCGCAAGGCAGGTGGAAGACCCTGGACTGCGTCATGCCGACAAGACGCAGGTCGGTCTGGAACTATGCACGCGGCACGCGGCGGAGTTCTTTGGGTTCTACGTGTGCCGGTTCGTGCTATCGGACTTAGCGATGCTCTTGGACAAATTCATCAAGCGCGGAAGCGAATGGGTTCTGACATGATACGAATGAGATGGATGGATGGATGAGTTTTAAACGATATGATGGGAGGCTGGAGTGAGTGGACATGTTTGGGTCAAGCGACGGAGACGCCTTGTATCTCAAGCCAGACAGCGTGAGCGGAGAGAGTCGATACCCCAGTGACGTTTTATTCTGTTTCTAGTACCTAGGGGCAAGGGTGATAATAACCTCCCAATTGGACACTCAGTCCGTATATACCATTCTTTATGAGCCTAGAGTGTTGTAAATGGTCCGTTGTGTAATAAATCAACATGCATTGAACTAAATTGTTTCCGACCTTGCGCGTCGGCCTAGTTAGGTCGTAAATTAATCCTTCATATTCTCATTAAACAACCCCGATTGTAGCCTCATAGGTCAGCAAGAACCACAGATTAAGCAGTTGTAGTCAAGAAGAGTCAGCAACGCGCCTAGGCCTAAATTAGTTTGAACTTAACTTATTCATGTCTGAGTACGGATGGATCGAGACAAAGACAGAGCGCCAAGTCCCATTGATCCAAGTGAACCAACCGCATATAGATAAGCGTTAGTCACGATGGAGCCTCAATGTCTGGGGTATGTACCTTACCGGTACTCAAATCGGACCTTTGGAGACGTCTCGGTACGTCTCGTTCATTGGATGGATCCCGACCCCAAATTCTCGGCTTCGAGGATTGAGAGACAGATTTTGATGCTTCATCATCCGACATCCTACAACCCGCCAATCTGACTTCCTAGTCCCCAAACCGACTTCGGATGCGCCTCCAAATGCACCTCTCCAACAACAAAGTCTAGGCCTCAATGAGCCTGGCTTGGAGCGCTGGGCGAGCCTGGACGCGGCAATGTCTCCCGCAAGCTCGACAATGGTCGAGCTGCCGCCGTGCCGTCGCTCTGCTTACCCTTCCCTCACGATTCCCACCTCGACGCGCATTCGCTACCAAATCGGTGCCAAAACCGACGCCCTCTGAACTCGAGGCTCGCATCTCCGCCATCCCGATTGACCGATATCGGAACTTCTGCATCGTCGCCCACATCGACCATGGCAAGAGCACGCTGAGCGATCGTCTGCTGGAACACACGGGCACCATATCGGCCAGCGACAGCAACAAGCAGATCCTGGTGCGCATATCCCATTGGGCTCCCATTTTCACCTCGGATACGGCTACATACAAAAACAGAGACACGGCAAAACTGACACACTTGCTGGTAGGACAAACTTGACGTCGAGCGGGAGCGTGGCATCACCGTCAAGGCTCAGACATGCACCATGATATATAACCACCACGGCCAAGACTACCTCCTCCATCTCGTCGATACGCCAGGCCACGTCGACTTCCGCGCTGAGGTCACTCGCTCCTATGCTAGCTGCGGTGGTGCCCTGCTGCTTGTGGATGCAACCCAGGGCATCCAGGCGCAGACGGTGTCCAACTTCCACCTCGCCTTCGCCCAGGATCTTGACCTGGTCCCCGTCGTCAACAAGATCGATATGCCTGCAGCTGATGTGCCGCGGGTCCTGGAACAGATGGAGAACACATTCGAGCTGGACCCCAAGGACGCCATTCTGCTGAGCGCAAAGACAGGCAAGGGTGTCCCTGCCGTGCTACCAGCTGTCATTGAGCGCATCCCTCCTCCTGAAGGCGACGAAAAGAAGCCGCTGAAAATGCTTTTAGTGGACTCATGGTACGACAATTTCCGCGGCGTGGTACTCCTCGTCAGGGTCTTTGACGGCGTGATCAGTGCTGGCGACAACGTTGTCTCGCTCGGCACTGGCATGAAGTACACCGTGGGCCAGGTTGGCATACAATATCCGCATGCGACGCCGCAACAGGTTCTGCGCGCTGGCCAGGTAGGCTACGTCTATTTTAACCCAGGCATGAAGAGGATCCAGGATGCGAAGCTCGGCGACACATTCACCACCCTCAACGCCGAGGACGAGGTCGAGCCACTTCCAGGCTTCGAAGAACCCAAACCCATGGTATTCGTCGCAGCCTTTCCCACCGACCAAAGCGACTATGGCCGACTGGCAGACAGCATCACTCAGCTTGTGCTCAACGATCGCAGCGTCACGTTGCAAAAGGACCACTCTGAGGCTTTGGGGGCGGGCTGGCGATTAGGCTTCCTCGGAAGCTTGCACTGCTCTGTCTTTCAGGATCGTCTAAGACAGGAACACGGGCGCAGCGTTATCCTTACGGAACCCAGTGTGCCGACTAAAATTGTTTGGGCTGATGGGTCCGAGGAGGTCGTGCAGAACCCGGCTCTGTTCCCCGACCAGAGCCATCCACGTATCCGCGGCGCCCAGCTCTATGAGCCGTAAGTGTTGATTCATCTCTTCACCCATGTTACTTTTGTTCATCCTTAATGCCTATCCCAGGTACGTCAAGTGTACAGTTACGCTGCCAGAAGAGTACCTTGGGAGGGTCATCGAGCTTTGCGAGGCCAATCGAGGAGAGCAGCAAAGCATTGAGTTCTTCAACACGACGCAAGTTATTCTGGTATACGATATACCCTCGGCCCAGATGGTTGATGATCTCTTTGGGAAATTGAAGAGTGCTACGTACGTACCCTCGCCCCACGGTGGTAACTAGGCATCTTATCGCTGATATATCACGTACAGCAAGGGGTATGCCACGTTGGATTACGAAGACTCGGGATGGCGACAGAGCCACCTAGTCAAGCTTCAGCTGTTAGTCAATCGGCAACCAGTTGATGCGATCAGTCGCGTTGTGCACAGCACGCAGGTCGACCGTCTTGGGCGCCACTGGGTGACCAAGTTCAAGCAGCATGTCGACCGCCAGATGTTTGGTAAGTTATAACCATTGGCAACATTGCCTGCATCGCTAACGCCTATACTAGAGGTCGTGATTCAGGCAACAGTCGGAAGCCGAATCGTGGCGCGCGAGACCATCAAACCTTTCCGCAAGGACGTGCTTGCAAAGCTTCACGCTGCTGACGTTTCGAGGCGACGGAAACTATTGGAGAAACAAAAGGAGGGAAGGAAGCGATTGAGGGCCGTTGGAAACGTTATCATTGACCAGTCAGCCTTTCAGAGCTTTTTGTCAAAGTGATTGCTAGCTTTATCTCCTGGGGGAAAATGAGGGAATGTGACAAGATTAGAGTGTTTAAAAGCAATAGATACCCAGTTCAGTGTCCATTTCTCTCTCCCGTGTGCAGGTGCTCAGTCTATTCTAAACCTTACATGGCTTCGTCTAATGATTTCATCATGTGCCGGTAGCTGGAAGGAAGCAGAGAGGCAAGGACGTGTCCTATTTATGTCGTCGTAGCATGTGTGGGTTCGTCCTCGCCCGGAAGCTCCGATCCCAGAGCGACAGGTTCGGTCCAGGACAAGCCCATGCCTCCTGCGAGGGTACTCTCGTGCTGCTTCAGGTTCAGGCCTCCAGCCTCCTGATCAAAGTCAAAGATGCGGTAGTCACTGTTGAAGAACCAGTAGCCGGCGACGCCCACCCGCAAGAAGCCCGCGTGCGACACGACGAATATGAGTTTCTCTGGCCGCTGGCTCAGGGTCTTGAGGCCGAACTGTCCGCGGGAGAGGATGTCACGCCTAGTATGGGCGTAGCGGCGAGCAGCGGGAGACGTCTTGTCGGGCCATACGGGGTCGACGTTGCTGAAATTGACGCGGGGAAAGTCGCCCGTCAGCGACGAGACGGGGCTTCCTGTGTCGCAGGGCTTGTCCGAGTTCTCTAGACGAGACCAAGAGAGTCAGCGGCCATGATGCTCGTTCAGTCACCTACTCAACTCGGGGTGATTGAGTCACCCACCTTGCCAGTCCGCGCTGGCCTCGACCTTGACGCCCCGGTCAATCAGCCAGTCTAAAGATAACATGGCCGTCTGCATTGTGCGCCGCATCGGGCTCACGACGACGGCAACATGATCAACGTTGGCGGTTGCGTCAGTAAAGGCGGATTGAAGCTGCTTGCGAAGGGCACCACATTGTTCGACACCGAGCTCCGACAGCGGGGGATCGTGGATGGAGTAGTCCTGTGGAGAAAGGGCGGGATTGTTAGTTCGCGACGGTAAGGCAACGCAGAATAAGGAGGTACTTATTATCGACATTATGAAGAGCTTGGGCGTGGCGAATAAGGACGATTGTAGGAGCCATCTTAAAATGCTGTTTTAGTTAAGAGGTAATGTTTGTTAATAGATACTTTATAAGTAACTAGCCTGCTGGGTTTTTATTTTACTACTAAAAAGATATTAATATACAATATAATATATATATATTAAAATTATATTTAAAATTAAAAAAAATTAAAAAAATTAAAAATATAAGAATTTATATATATATATATATATATATATATTTTAATAAGAAAATTTAAAATTTAAAAATTTATGGAAAATATTAATAAATTACTATAAAAATTAATTAATTAAAACTTTATATAAAAAATTAAAATTATTAAGATTTTAGCAGTCTTTTATTTAAAATCTAATTTAATATTAGATTTAAAATTAATATTAAAATTTATTTAAATAATAATATTATAATAGTAGCTATAAAATACTATTAAAATAAAAAAGCTAATA